>NC_028642.1:34160452-34214197 GCF_001406875.1 Solanum pennellii | reverse complement strand
TTCACAAAGACCTATGCTTGACTCCAGAAATTGTTATGGATGTGGGGAGACTGGACATATTAGGACGTATTGTCCAAAACAGAGTTACAGACCCTCAATAGTTAGAGGTAGAGGTGGTCATGGGAGAGGCAGCCATTCTGGAAGACGTGGTGGCCAAGGTAATGGTGGTCACCCAATCAGTCGGGGTGGCGGGCAAGCTGGAACTGCTGCAGCGCAACATGATAGGGGCAATGGACAGACAGGTGATAGGGCCCATTGTTATGCTTTCCGCGGGAGGTCTGAAGCAGAGACATCTGATGCTGTTATCACAGGTATTCTTTTGGTCTTTCATTGCATGGCTTCTGTATTATTTGATCCTGAATCCACATTTTCATATGTATCTTCCTCATTTGCTACTGGTCTTGATTTACATTGCGATTTGCTTGACATGCCTATTAGTGTCTCTACTCCTGTGGGTGAGTCTGTGATAGTTGAGAAGGTGTATAGGTCTTGCCTTGTGACTTTTGTAGGGAGCAATACCTATGTAGATTTGATTATCCTAGAAATGGTTGATTTTGATGTAATTCTGGGTATGACTTGGCTTTCCCCAAATTTTGCAATCTTAGATTGTAATGCTAAAACTGTGACATTGGCCAAGCCTGGGACAGATCCGCTAGTGTGGGAGGGTGACTACATTTCCACCCCAGTCCGTATTATCTCTTTTCTTCGCGCTAAGAGGATGGTTAGTAAAGGTTGTTTAGCCTTCTTGGCACATCTCAGGGATGATACTTCCAAAGTACCTTCGATTGAGTCTGTTTCGATAGTCTGTGAGTTTCTGGATGTGTTTCCTGCAGACCTTCCTGGTATGCCACCGGATAGGGATATTGATTTTTGTATTGATCTGGAGCCGGGTACTCGCCCCATTTCCATCCCCCCTTATAGAATGGCTCCAGCTGAGTTAAGGGAGTTAAAGGCCCAACTTCAGGAGTTGTTAGGTAAAGGTTTTATTAGACCAAGTGCATCCCCTTGGGGTGCTCCTGTTTTATTTGTGAAGAAGAAGGATGGAAGTCTTCGGATGTGCATAGACTACAGGCAGCTGAATAAGGTAACTATTAAGAACAAGTATCCTATTCCTCGAATTGATGATTTGTTCGATCAGTTACAAGGTGCTTGTGTCTTCTCTAAAATTGATCTGAGATCCGGTTATCATCAATTGAAAATACGGGCAGCAGATGTGCCAAAGACTGCTTTTCGAACCAGGTATGGGCATTACGAATTCTTAGTAATGTCTTTTGGGCTTACGAATGCCCCTGCTGCTTTCATGAGTCTGATGAACGGGATTTTTAAGCCATATCTGGATCTCTTTGTTATTGTATTCATTGATGATATACTGATATACTCAAAGAGCAAGAAAGAACATGAGGAGCATTTGAGAATTGTATTGGAGTTGTTGAGGGAGAAAAGGCTTTATGCCAAATTCTCCAAGTGTGAGTTTTGGCTAGATTCAGTGTCCTTCTTGGGGCACGTGGTTTCTAAGGATGGAGTGATGGTGGATCCTTCTAAGATTGAAGTAGTGAAGAGTTGGGTAAGACCTACTAATGTTACAGAGGTAAGAAGCTTTGTTGGTTTAGCTAGCTACTACCGTCGATTTGTCAAGGGATTTTCTTCTATTGCTTCGCAGCTAACAAATTTGACTAAGCAGAATGTTCCCTTTGTATGGTCGGAAGAATGTGAAGAAAGTTTTCAGAAACTCAAGACTTTGTTGACTACTGCACCAATTCTTACCTTGCCAGTGGAAGGTAAGAATTTCATTGTCTATTGTGATGCATCTTATTCTGGTTTGGGTGCAGTGCTAATGCAGGAAAGAAATGTAATTGCTTATGCTTCTAGGCAATTAAAAGTTCATGAACGTAACTATCCGACCCATGATTTGGAGTTGGCTGCAGTAGTATTTTCATTAAAGCTATGGAGACATTATCTATATGGGGTCAAGTGTGAAGTCTATACAGATCATCGTAGTTTACAATATGTCTTTACTCAGAAAGATTTGAATTTGAGGCAGAGGAGGTGGATGGAACTACTGAAGGACTATGATATTACTATTTTGTATAACCCAGGAAAAGCTAATGTGGTGGCAGATGCCTTAAGTAGAAAAGCAGGGAGCATGGGAAGTTTAGCCCACTTACAGGTTTCTAGACGTCCATTGGCTAGAGAAGTTCAGATCTGGCTAATCACTTTATGAGGCTGGAAGTACTAGAGAAGGGAGGATTTTTGGCCTTTGTGGAGGCAAGATCTTCTTTTCTTGACAAGATTAAGGAGAAGCAGTTTACTGATGAGAAGCTGAGCCGAATTCGAGATATGGTATTGCGAGGAGAGGCTAAGAGGCAATAATTGATGAGGAAGGTGTTTTGAGAATTAAGGGAAGGGTATGTGTGCCCCGTGCGGATGATTTGATTCACACTATTCTTACAGAGGCTCATAGTTCAAGGTATTCTATACATCCTGGTGCAACCAAGATGTATCGTGACCTAAAGCAACATTTTTGGTGGAGTAGAATGAAGCGTGACATTGTTGATTTTGTTGCCCAATGCCCAATTTGTCAGCAAGTAAAGTATGAACACTAGAGGCCTAGAGGAACACTTCAGAGAATGCCCATTCCTGAATGGAAGTTGGAAAGAATTGCAATGGATTTCGTGGTTGGTCTTCCAAAGACATTGGGTAAGTTTGATTCTATTTGGGTAATTGTTGACAGGTTAACTAAGTTTGCTCACTTCATTCCGGTCAAGATTACTTACAATGCAGAAAAGTTAGCCAAACTTTATATCTCGGAAATTGTTCGATTGCATGGAGTTCCACTCTCCATCATATCAGATAGAGGTACGCATATATGTTATGGAGAACATTACATGCTGAATTAGGTACTAGGCTGGATCTTAGTACTGCATTTCACCCTCAGACCGATGGTCAGTCTGAGCGAACGATTCAGGTGTTAGAGGATATGCTTCGTGCATGTGTGATAGAAATTGGTGGTCATTGGGATAAATTCTTACCCTTAGCAGAGTTTTCATACAACAATAGCTATCACTCAAGTATTGATATGGCTCCATTTGAGGCATTGTATGGGAGGAGATGTAGGTCTCCCATTGGTTGGTTTAACGCATTTGAGGTAAGACCTTGGGGTACCGATCTTTTGAGGGAATCGTTAGTTAAGGTAAAATTCATTCAGGATAAGCTTCTAGCAGCTCAGAGCAGGCAGAAGGAATATGCAGATCGAAAGGTTAGGGACTTGAATTTTATGGAGGGTGAACAAGTCTTGCTGAAGGTTTCACCCATGAAAGGGGTGATGCGGTTTGGTAAGCGAGGTAAACTTAGTCCGAGGTATATTGGGCCATTTGAAGTTTTGAAGCGCGTGGGGGAGGTGGCTTATGAATTGGCATTGCCTCCAGGACTCTCAGGAGTGCACCCGGTATTTCATGTGTCTATGCTGAAAAAGTACCATGGGGATGGAAACTACATTATTCGCTGGGATTCAGTTCTTCTTGATGAGAATTTGTCTTATGAGGAGGAGCCGGTTGCTATTCTAGCTAGAGAAGTCCGCAAGTTGAGATCAAAAGAGATTGCATCTATCAAGGTTCAGTGGAAGAATCGGCCAGTTGAAGAGTCTACTTGGGAGAATGAGGCGGATATGCAAGAAAGATATCCACATCTTTTTACAGATTCAGGTACTCTTTCTCGCCCTTGCTTTTCTTCCTGTGATCGTTCGGGGACGAACGATGGGTAAATTGGTATCTATTGTAACGACCTGTTTAGTCGTTTCGAGCAGTAAGATTATTTTGATAAAAACTGACTGGGTCGACGGACCACGCGACGGACCGTCATGGTCACGACGGCCCGTGATGGATTCCGTCGTCCCATACTTGTGAATTTTCTTCTGCTACTTTTCTCATTACCCTCGACGACAAGTAGGACGAACCGTCATAGGCACGACGGACCGTCGAGGGGCTTCGTTCCAAAACACTTAAACTCTGAAAATCTGGGTACTGAGATCGACTCTCTGAACTTCGCGACGGAACTGCAGCACGGACCGTCGTAGGTACGACGGACCGTCACAAACCCTTTACAGAATTTGACTCTCTGAACTTTGTGACGGACCTGCAGGACGGACCGTCATAGACACGACGGGCCGTCACAGGTTGCGTAACCCCAACTGGGTCGGATTTCTGCTAAAGGTTTTAAAGGGGTGTTTTGGACTATTCATGACAAACTTTATGAAATTAGTGGGGTAAGTTTAATAATTTATTTACTTGGGGGTTAAAGGAGATAACTTTAAAATAAATAGTGGGTTACTTTTATCATAATGGATTATATGATAATTAGGGTAAAAGAAAAAGAATCTGGAGAAGAAAAATAAAAAGAAGCAGAGAGGGAGAACGAGCGAGAAAGAGAGAACGAAGAGGAAAGCAAAAGGCATTGGGGAGATAGCTTGCTCGATCACGATTCTTCGGTGGAGGTAGGTTATGGTTTATTTCTATGTGATAGATAAACTCTAAATAGCGATTGATATGTATTGGGTGGTATTGTAAAGTCTTCTATATACTTGATTGTGTGTTTGTATGTTGTGATCGTATAATTGTGGTTGTTAGAATGATGAGACTGTTGAATCTTCAATCTTAAATCTTCTCTATTAAGATGACGCTTGACATAGAGAAAGCTTGATGAACTGAAATAATGAGATAAATGGATCGGAGTGTAACGTTCCGACACGGTAGTAATAATTGATCGGAGTGTCACGTTCCGACACGTAGCATTAGGGGATCGGAGTGTCACGTTCCGACACGGTAGGAATAATGGATCGGAGTGTCACGTTCTGACACGGTTGTAATAATGGATCGGAGTGTCACGTTCCAACACGTAGCATTAGGGGATCGGAGTGTCACGTTCCGACACGATAAGAATAAAGAGAAGTAATCTTGAATTATGTTAATATACTCAATTTCGAAGAACCTATTTCCCAAATGAGTATGGTGTGGAGGCTTGAGTCCTCATAGGTGTGCTTGGTGTTGTTGCCAATGGTTCTTGTACTTGTTGATTGTCACCTGTTAAGTATTGTGGTTGATTTTATATTATTATTCAGTATATATTGCTTTCTCTTTTGAGTTGGCCGATGATACCTACTCAGTACGTGTTCCTTTTACTGACCCCTACTTTTATTTCCTTCTTGTTGTTTTGTGGAGTGCAGCAAGTGCACCATTGACTTCGACTCGTCCTCAACTCTAGCCAGTCTTCAGCACGTCAGATTTCAGGGTGAGCTATTATTCCTAGCTCGGGCTGGATTCTCTTCTTCACGTCTTGATGTCTTTGAAGTTCGGACATGGAGCATCTTTCTACTTATTTTAGTTCTTAAATACTCTAAGACTTAGTAATTTGAGGATAGATGTTCTTGATGTGATGACTTCCAGATTTTGGGGATGATAAGTATTATACTTTAGAAGTTCATTTAATTGATTTCGTTAATGAGTTTTGGATTTTCCGCATTTTATTTACTATTCAAAATTTATGTACCTGTAAACGTTGGGGTTTAGATTGTTGGTTCGCTCACCTCGTAAGATAAGTGTAGGTGCCACTCGCGGCTCGTTTTTGATCGTGACACCATATGTCCTCGAATGAGATTGTAGGAAAATATTTAAACAAAAATATTCAATAATGGCAACCCATCATGCATACAACTCTACAAAATGTACTAAATCGAGGAGGAAACATCACTCCAAACTTAACATACTCAATGTACCATAAGGGAGTAGGAACTACATTTAAAAATCCTATATTCATGAATTAAAAATATGTTTTTATAGTTAAGGAGCAACTACCTTCTCCAAACTCAAAAGCCATGCTCAACACAATCTCTTGGAACCTAAATGTAATTTATACCCAAATAACATATTCAAGGAAGAAATCTCCACTAAAAGCTAAGTCATTCTTAATAACTCATGTCATGACATCTATAAGTAATTCATACTCAATACTCAACAACCTGAGGAAAATACATCATAAAAGCCATTTTTGTTCAAACCTTAAGCGTTTTTCTTAAAAATGCAAATTTAAGGAAATCATTGGAACATATAAAACACACATAACTTCAAATAAAAGTAAACCAAGAGGAACTTATTACCTCAATATAGAATATGAGGGAAAAGATGAGGATATTGAAACATCATATCAGGATTGGTCTTCCAACTAGCACCCTCAACTTGATTGCTTCTCCATAACACCTTCACAAAGGACAACCTCTTTGTTCCTCATTCTTTGAACTTTTCGGACTAAGATATTAACCATAACTTCTTCAAAAGTTCTCTTTCACTACAAACCCTTCTAGGGGAATTGTGGATGTAGGATCTCCAACACACTTCAACATAGATACATGGAATAACGGACAAACCGATACTAACTCATTTGGAAAATCAATCTCATAGGTCACCTTACCAATACACCTCAAAATTTTATACAGGCTTACAAAACCAGGACTAAGTTTGCCTTTCTTACCAAACCTCATTATATGAAACCCAATAAAGAAAATAAGATTGAAGGTCTCACTTTCTAATATCTGTGTTGACATCCCATGAGAGGCGCAACGTTGCAGGTGACTCTATTTTAAAAGGAAGTTAAAAGAATTTAAAAAAGGTTAAAGGGGTACAAGGAAAAAGGGAGTCTCCACCTGTGATTTGGAAAAACTAGAAAATCGATTAATTAATTAACTAAAAGAATTTCTATGAAACCAATTGATCTAACTAAGGGGTTCAAGTTATTTCGAAGGGAAGGGGTTAGTCACCCTTGAAAATCCACAAATGTTGGTCCCATTTGAATTAATTTTTTCAAATTGAGGAGCAGAATGAAATAATGTACATGTATATTAAACATATAATATACACATGTAACAAAATAAGATAACATATGAAACGGCCTAAAGTTTGTCTAACGTCCATATACACAAAATATTCAATAAATAGTATAATTCAAATTTAAATCGAATAGCTTCAGTGGGAAGCAACTCTGTGTACCTGTAAACACACTTAGTAAAAGTGTTAGTAATAAATAAATATGAATAAAAATGAACAAACCAAATAATAATGAAAAATTCAATATCCATCGAATGAACAGTAGAGGCCTTGAAAGCGACAGTAATTTCTTCATTGACCAATTTCAAACTAAATATGGAATTAATAAGATAAAATAGAGACTATCAAATTAGTAGAAATCAAATCAAGAAATCAAAACCAATCAACCACTAAATCTTAAGCAATCAAAATATTTCCAACTGAAAAATAAAACAATAAATAATCAAGTAACATTAATTTGTTTTTGCTAGATATGGGTGCTACAAATGGGATCGTAATTGAATTCCAATATAAACTAGTAAGGTAAGTAAAATGAATAGAACAAATGGAGCAGTAAAAAGCATAAACAGAATCAAATAATAACAACACATCATGAAAAAAGATAAGAATAAACACTTCTCTATTTAATTAAAACCTTTAAATCAAATAAAAACATGCAACATTTGCAATTAAGTAGCAAACAAAATAACATTAACAATAAAAAATACAAGCTATACTAGAGTAAAAATTTGACCCAATAAACATGAATCACTAAGATAAGAATCCCAATACTGTAATAATTAAAAAAACAAAATAAACAATTACAATACTACGATATGGAAATATACAAAATAAAAATAATAACCATGGTAATCAACACTGAAGAAAATCTCTTAACAAATAATAATACCAATACAAATATGTAAATGGAAAAGATCAATGATGGTCACGGTGAGGTTTGTGATGGCAGTTTTGTGGTCTTGACAGAGTTGTTTAACCGACAGCGCTGGTTGGAGTCGAGCTCTCATGGGACCTGCAAAAAAAAAAGAAAAACGAAAGGGAGGGAAGGCAGCGAGTCTGACTCGTCGGAGCTACTCGTTGCAGCGAGCAAAACAGGAAACGGGGGTGCGGGTTTTCCGGAGATCTGGTAGTTTGTGGACATGTTTGTGGTAGTTCAATAGTGGTGTGTTTTCTGGTAGTTTTGGGCTGTTTTGAAGGTGGTGGTTGCTTGTCGTTTGGGGCTCCGATTAGTTTGATTTGAGAAGAGAAAATGGAGGATTGTGTTGTCTGGTTTGGGGGTTCAAGTGGAGGTCTGGTCGGAGAAGATAAGGGAAAAGGGTGGAGGTCTGGTGGTTTCTGATGGCTTGCTGATGTTTTCAGGCTGTATTCTTACCCGGAACAGTGGGGAAGAGAGGAAGATCAATGAAGGAGGTAGTTTTCCAGTGGGTCTTGTATTGCGTGAAGGAAAATGGAGTGGTTGTTGATTGTTTGTGATTTTGTGGGTTGGGAGGTCTTTGCCGGAAAAAAATAATAAAATGAATGGGGTTTTGGTGGTGGAATTGCCGGATTCTGGCGAACTTCACCGGAAAATAATGAACAATTAAAGCATAATAAATTCAAAGAAAATAAAATACTCCTCAAATATTTAAACCACCCACTAAACCTAGTGACTCAAGTATTGAACATATAGAGAATTGTTTAAAATGGATCTAAGTTATGGGCTAGATATTGTAGCCCAAGAATCGTTGGTTGATTCAATATGTGTATGCAAGTTGTATTCTTTTTTGAATAAATTTCTAGACTGTGCAAATTATCAGAATGAATATTAAAAAATATTACAAATAAAAAGAACATTATCAAAAATGTCATAAATGTAATGACGACATGTAAAGAATGTAATTAAACACATATAATGATTTTATAGAAAATGAACAAATATTTGAACATGTGCGCATGCGACTTTGATAAAATAATATAAACAATACTAACCGATGAAAGTCCTAATATTTTGAGAAAAAAGATAATTCTCAACAAATTGCAGTAAAATGACAGAACATGTATTTTGAACAATTTAAAAATAAAATACTCAAAAAATGTTAATTTTTTAACTATCAAATAAAAATTTGGTGTCAACAACTTGCCCCTTTGTTTGATTAGGATAGATGAAAGAGTTCCTAGTTAAACAAAGTTGACGAACCCTTGGTTTGATAAACTTTTGAACAAAATAATATGTAACGTTAGTAGTGATTTTTAACAATACTCTACATCTCTCAATGGGGCTTACAATAATAAACTAAAGGCAAGGATTTATCATAAAATGAAAAACATTAACATACCTTCGATGATACATTGAAAATTGCACAATGAAGGCAGTGTACCTTTATGAAAGGAGGATGGTGTGAATAACATGTCACTTTGAACGAGGTTACAAACCACCATGTCTCTTTAAAAGGAGGAAGATCCAATTTAAACATCACATGTCATGTTGAACGAGGTGACAATCCAACGTATATCTTTGAAATGCGGATGAGACAACTTCGAATATAACATGTCACTTCGAGCCGACCACCCAATATGTCTCTTTGAAAGGCTAAGGAGCCAATTTGAATTTAACACGTCACTTTGACCGATGTGACAAACCAGCGTGTCTTTTAAAAAGGCGGACGACCCAACTTGAACATAATGTGTCACATTGAACAAGGTGATAACTCACCGTGTCTCTTTGAAAGGCGTACAACGAAGCTTAACCATAACTTGTCACTTTGAACGAGGTGACAACCTAACGTGTCTCTTTAAAAGGCGAACTATCCAACTTGAACATAACCTATAACTTTGAACGAGGTGACAATCCAACATATCTCTTTGATAGGCGAACAATCCAACATGAATTTGACACGTCACCTTGAACGATGACAACCCGACACATCTCATTGAAAGAAGGACGTCACAACTTGAACACAACATGTCACTTTGAACGAGGGGACAATCAAACGTGTTTCTTTGAAAGGTAGACAACCCAACATGAACATATCATGTCATTTTGAATGAGGTGACCACCAAACGTGTATATTTGATAGGCAATGACCCAATTTGAATATAACCTGTCACTTTGAACGAGGTGAAAACCCAACATATCTCTATAAAAAGCGAGAGACCAAACTTGAACATATATGTCACTTTGAACGAGGTGACAACCCAACGTGTCTCTTTAAAAGGAGGACTACCCAACTTCGAATAACATAAGTCACTTTGAACGAGGTGACAACCAATCATTTCTCTTTGAAAGGCAGACATCCCAACTTGAACTTAACATGTCATTTGAAAGGAGAGGAAAACCCAATATTGAACATAAAATGTAACTTGAAGGGAGATGACAACCCAATCTTGAACTTAACTTGTCATTTGTAGGGAGATGACAACCCAATGTTAAACTTAATATGAATGGTGAATCACAAAATATGCTATAACAATATTAGTAACAAATACAACAAAATTAGTGTGAACATGACCTCATATGAACAAGGTATTAACAAATATAACAATTCAAACATAAAAACATAATGAAATAAAAACCATCTAATTTAAATGGAATAACAAAATAAAAATATCATATTGAACAAATGACACACCAATGTGAAAAACTATCATTTTATTTGAGATAAAAAAATATTAAAAGATGTAATTTTGAAGTGTATGACTATCAAAATTTAAAAAGGTGTCATTTTGAAGGGTATGACTATCAAAAATAAAATGATGTCATTCTGAAGGGTATGATTACCAAAAAAATACAATTTTAACTATCAAATGGTCGAGAAAGTTATTTTGGACAAAAATCCACATTGAAACAGTTCACAAAGTTGGTATGGACAAGTATGATGACATAAACTTAAAATGATGTTAGTGTGAAGGGTATGAAAATCCAAATCTAAAAACATATCATTTTGAAGGGTATGACTACTCAAATTTAAAAATATTTCATCTTGAAGGATATGACGACCCAAAAATAAAAATATATGTCATTTTCGAGGATTTGACCACCCAAAAATAAGAAGATGTCATTTTAAAGGAAATGACAACCAAAAAATATAATTATAACTATAATCGGTCAACAAAGTTACTTTAGACAAATATCAACAATGAAACTATCCACAAAGTTGATATGGACAAAAATATTGAAAAGTGTGTTTCAATCCATTTTATTTTATGAACAATGAAAAATATTTTAACTTGGTTAGCCCCATTAATAATATTGTACAAAATTTTCTCACAATTATTTCTCTTTCAACTAAGATTGACTTTTAGGTAATTCCTATGATTTCAAGTAGTGCCTCAAATGTACTCAGGTAACAACAAGATTAGTTCATCTTTCTGCAAACAAAGTCTTTAAACTAGACCTAGAATAATGTTTCAAGTGCCCTTAGTACCAAGAACGTCCCGATTTGCACACATTTGAAGTGTTTTATTTTGGTGACATCTGGAAAAGCACACTCACCTTCAGAAAAATGTTCAACACACGCAATTGTAATACCATAGGCTTGACCTTAATGTCAATTTCAACTAATATGAAAACATTTGAAAGGAAATTATGTAGCACTTGTTAGAATCTTGTAATGTAGTCTGAGGAACGTCTAAGATAGTCATTTTTGGATAAGAGTGACTAAATCCTTTCTAATCATTGAACTAAATTGGTGCTTTCAACATTTGTTTCGCTTTTCGCATTTGATTCTCTTTGTTGTCCCTTCCTTTGCACTTTTTCACATCTTTTGAAGCTTTGCTTTTCTGAGCGTTTCTATAACACCCCGTAGCCAAAACAGACCAAAAATTAGTTTTTCAGAAAAATTTGCAGGTGCTACCATCGGTGGCATCGACGGACCATAGCCTGAACCATGGGCCGTCCTGCACAACCGTCGACGGGATCAAAAACTCCCAAAAATTTCAACCTAGAAAAATTGGTTAAGTCTTGGACGACGGACGGACTTACGGTTCGTAGGTCAAACGACGGTCCGTAATCCGTGACCATCGATCAAGACTCCCTTCAACAACTCTCTAACAAGAGCTATGGATGACCAGCATGGTTCATAGGTGTACCTACGGTCTGTAGGTGGAAAATTTGCAACCAGTTAAAGGGAAATGCAGTAAGGTCAACTTAAAATGATCATAACTTTTAGCACAAAATAAATTAGGTCTCCCATGACCTACCCACAGATAGATAACTGAATTATCTTTCCATATCCACCAACCTTGCTGAAAATCAGATCTACGAGTAAAAAGTTATTCACATTTTAGTAAAGGCCTGTCGTATAGGTCCACACAACGGACCCAATGATGGGGCGTCGGGCGCACGACGAACCGTCAGTCCTGGCCGTCGTGAGGCCCGACAACAACCTTCCCTGGGTCTTTTTGACCTTTCCCACTCAGTTTAAACCCTAAATTACGTCATTTTTACCCTAAATCATCAGATATTAGTCTGTTTAAGCCTAGAAACAGATTTAAAACATATCCAAGTCAAATCATTACATCAAAATATAGAAAATTAGAAGCAAGAGAAGAGAAAAAGCTCAAGCACCCTAGTTCAAGAACGCCACAAGCTCCAGCAGTTCCTGCCTCGAAACGTAAGTATTTCTCTGTGGAATTCATCACCAGGTATGTGGGATTTCACTAGTGGGTTCCTTTCACTCATTGGGTCCTTAGTTTCAGTCAGTTCTTGATTCTCTTATCATGATTAAACCTATGGTTTGTAGAACTTAGATATAACTTCATGAATATAATAAAAATATGTTCCAAATCAGATTATCATGGTATTACTCAGATTATCGCATTAATTTCAGAACCTTAGCGTTGTATTTCTTTAGTTCTTGAATTACACATGCTAGGTCATATATTTCAGACAATTCAGATATACATGCCTCAGTTATAAATGCATAATTACCAGATTAATTGTTACATTCTTAGCTTGAATGTTCAATTTCGAGCCATCCGGTATTTACATAAATTCATATATAATCAGTTAATTTACAGAATTCATCGGGAGTAGCATAATACCGAGTTGGACTAGGGTTTACTGTACCCAATAGTCCCAGAACTACTAGCCATGTAGGTTGTAAGTCCCATCTATGGGCAATCAGTTTAGTGATCACGCTAGCTTGCTTATAGCTTTGGCAGGGTATATTGGGTCCTCTTGATGGAGCGTATACATCGGACTCCACATTTAGCTCATGTGGTTTTATTATCGGTTATTAGTAGCTCCTGCAGTTCAGTCAGACTCTCTGCATTGACCATTTATCATTATATTTAGTATTCAGTGTTGGTATGTTATAAATTGGTCATTGCATCCAGTTATTATACTTGTTTTTGTGCTTGTTCAATTATGTTTTATTTCAGCTTTACTCTACCCTACATGCTCAATACCTTTCAAGTACTGACACATACGTGCGCTACATCTTCTCTTGATGTAGGTTCAGGTTCTCAGCATCCAGATAACGCATAAATTGATTCCCCGATCTCCAGTTCAGCAGATTCAGTGCTTAGTCCTCATTCTCCGAGGACAACAATCATGAGTTTCATTTCAGTCTTTAGTCATTTCGTTTAAGTTTTTGCTAGATTTAGCTGGGGCTTGTCCTAGTATTTCTAGTCTGGTTAGAGGCTTTTATCAGACATAGTTAGATTCAGCTTAGTATTCAGTTAATATTTCTTTTGTATCAAAACTCATTGTTTTCAAATATCTTAGTTATAGAATATGCGTATTCCCCATATTTTCATTTTAAGTATGATTTAGCTTCCGCAACAGTTTATTATCATTTGTATGCTCATGATCATGCCAGCAGTGTTAGCTTGGGATCACTTGTGGTCGTAGGTTATGTGTCCGCGTCTCGGGGGTAGCTCGGGGCGTGACAAAATTTTGGTATCAGAGCACTAGTTTCAAGAGTTCTAGGATGTCTGAAAAGCCGCACTAAGTAGAATCCTTTTCATTGGTGTGAATTGCACCACATTTAATGAGAGGGAGGCTATGAAGTGTTTTAGGAAAACTTCACTTTCTTGATATTCTTATCGTGTGTTGGTATGATATTCTTTCTAATCCATCGTTATGCGCTTAAGATCATGCCTTCTCATAGAGATTAGGCATGGAATGCTAATGCACGCAATGCTAACGGAGTTCCTCTAGTACCAGATAAGGAAGTTCAAATACAGATATTCAGAATGCCAATTCAGCTTTTAGCTCAGAGTATGACCAACAAGAACAATGCAGAGTTTGTGATTTTGTTTGGATGAATCTGCCTATGTTTTTAGGGTCACAATTTCTAAGGACCCACAGAAATTCATTCAGAAGGTCAAGAAAATATTTTGTGTAATGTAAGTAACTCGTAATGATAGGTGAGATTGGCATCCTACAAACTCAAGGAGGTGACTCACATATGGTTTACTAAGTAGAAAGACAACAGACATGACTTTGTCTTTTGTAACTCAGTATAGCAGTCCAAGTCACTGTCAGTCCAGAAACTCTCCCAGAACCCTTCTAAGTCTCTACTCAAGTCGGTGATCCCGTTATAGCTAGACGGGTATAAAGAAATTGCCTTGTCATAGTCTTTCAAAAAGTCACCTCAGCAGATCTAGTAGAGTTAGAAATGGTAGATTTTGATGTCATTCTAGGCATGGATTGGTTACACTCATGTTATGTCTCAGTCTATTGTAGAACTAGGATTGTTCGTTTTCAGTTTCCAGACGAACCGATCTTAGAATGGAAGGGTAGTAGCCTAGCGCCTATGGGTCGATTTATTTCTTACCTTAAGGCCAGAAAGATGATATCTAAGGGTTATATCTATCATCTTGTTCGGGTTAAGGATTCTATCCTTCAAACCCCATCTCTTGAGTCAGTTCCAGTAGTCTATGAATTTCCAGAAGTATTTCCAAAAGATCTTCCCGGGGTTCCTCCCGAAAATGAAATTGACGTTGGAATTGATCTCCTTCAAGATGACCACTATATTTCTATTCCTCCTTAAAGAATGGCTCCAGCAGAGCTTAAGGAATTGAAAGAGCAGTTGAAAGACCTTCTAGATGAGGGTTTCATCAGACCTAGTATTTCACCATGAGGTGCACCAGTATTGTTCGTAAAGAAGAAAGATGGTTCTCTCAGAATGTGCATTGACTATAGACAGTTGAACAAGGTCACAATCAAGAATAAGTATTCCATTCCCATGATTGATGACTTGTTTGACAAACTTCAGGGTGCTAGTCATTTCTCAAAGATAGACCTCAGATCGGGTTATAATCAGCTCAGAGTCAGAGATAGTGACATTTAAAAAACAACCTTCTGAACTCGGTATCGTCATTATGAATTTGTATTTATGTCGTTTTGACTAACCAATGCTCCTGCAACTTTCATGGATTTGATAAACAGAGTGTTCAAACACTACTTAGACTTGTTCGTTATCGTCTTCATTGATGATATCCTCATTTACTCTAGGAGTGAGGAAGAACATGAAAGTCATTTGAGATTTTTTCAGCACACTCTCAAAGATCGACAATTATTCGCTAAGTTTAGTAAATGTGAGTTTTGGTTGCAATCCGCTGCTTTCCTTGGTCACATTGTATCTAGCAAAGGGATCCGCGTAGATTCACAAAAAATAGAAGAAGTGAAACAATGGCCCAGACCTACCTCTTCTACAGATATCAGAAGTTTCTTAGGTCTAGCAGGTTATTACAGAAGGTTCGTGGAAGGATTTTCATCCATAGCCTCACCATTGACTATGTTGACTCAGAAGATGGTCAAGTTCCAATGGTCAGATGATTGTGAGAAAAGCTTCGCAGAATTGAAAACTAGATTGACTACAACTCCTGTATTAACTATGCCAGAGAATTCAGATGGTTATGTGATCTATTGGGATGTATCCACAGTTGGCCTTGGTTATGTGTTGATGCATAGAGATAAGGTTAAATCTTATGCCTCTAGAAAGCATAAGGTGCATGAGAAGAACTATCCAACTTATGACCTCGAGCTTGTAGCAGTGGTGTTTGCACTCAAGATATAGAGACACTACTTGTATGGTGTTCATGTAGATGTGTTCACCGATCATAAGAGCTTTCAGTAGGTGTTAACCCAGAAAGATTTGAATCTTTGCTAGAGGAGATGGCTTGAATTCCATAAGGATTATGATATGAGTGTGCATTATCATCCTGGAAAGCCGAATGTAGTGGCCGATGCACTTAGTAGATTATCTATGGGTAGTGTAGCCCATGTTGAGGAAAAAAAAAAGAGCTAGTGAAGGATGTTCACAGGCTTTCTCGCTTGGGAGTTCTCCTTATGAGCATATCAGACAGCGGTGTAACAGTTCAGAATGGGGCAGAATCATCTTTGGTAGTGGAGGTTAAGGAAAAGCAATAGAGTGATCCGATCTTGCTTGAACTAAAGGGCGCAGTCAACAATTAGAAAGTTGAGGTTTTCTCCCAAGGGGGATGGTGTACTTCGCTACCAAGGTCGATTGTGTGTTCCTGATGTGGGAGAGTTGACGCAGCATATTCTTGCAGAAGCTCATAACTCCAGGTATTCTATTCATCCAGGTTCCACTATGATGTACCGCGATCTGCGGGAAGTCTATTGGTGGAATGCCATGAAGAGGGATATAGCAGGATTTGTGAGTAAGTGCCCCAATTGCAATCAAGTCAAGGTAGAACATCAGAAACCAGGAGGTATGACTCAAGAGATCAGTATTCCTATTTGGAAGTGGGATGTGATCAATATGGATTTCATCACCGGGTTACCTCGTACTCGAAGACAACATGACTCAATTTGGGTGATAGTTGATAGGATACTAACTCTTATCGCTATTTGGCGGTCAAGACTACATATTCGGCAGAGGACTATGCCAAGCTTTACCTTACTGAAATTGTGAGGTTGCATGGGGTTCCTTTGTCTATCATCTCAGATAGAGGTCCTCAATTTACCTCTCATTTCTGGAAGTCATTTCAAAAAGGTCTTGGTACTCAAGTTAACCTTAGTACAACATTTCATCCACAGACGGATGGACAGGAAGAGCGTACCATTAAGAACATAGAGGATATGTTGAGAGTTTCTGTGATCAATTTCAAAGGTAGTTGGGATGATCACCTTCCTCTTATTGAGTTTGCCTACAGTAATAGTTACCATTCCAGCATTCAGATGGCCCCTTATGAGGATTTATATGGCCGTAGATGTTGATCTGTGGTTGGTTGGTTTGAAGTAGGTGAAGCAGCTTTGATAGGGCCAGATTCAGTCCTTCATGCTATGGAGAAAGCGTAACTCATTAGAGATAGACTTAAGACAGCCCAAAGTCTTCAGAAATCTTATGCAGATGTAAAGAGAAGGGAATTAGAGTTCCAAGTTTATGATTGTTTTTTTTAAAGTCTCACCTACGAAAGAGGTGATGAGATTTGGAAATAAAGGCAAGCTCAGTCCTAGATATGTAGGCCCTCACAAGATCTTGAAAAGGATTGACAAGGTGACATATGAGTTAGAGTTGCCAGCAAAATTAGCAGCAGTGCATCCGGTCTTCCACATCTCACTCTTGAAGAAGTGCCAAGGTGACCCAGCCTCTATAGTCACATTAGAGAGCGTGGCGGTGAAAGATAGTCTTTCTTATGAGGATGTACCAGTTAAGATTCTTGACCGTCTAGTTAGAAGGTTGAGAAACAAAGAAGTCGCTTCGGTCAAGTTTTTGTGGAGGAGTCAGTCCGTAAAGGGAGCTACTTGGGAAGCAGAAGCAGCCATGAAAGCCAAGTATCCTCACCTCTTTCCTTCCGATACCACTCCAGCTTGAGGTACTAGTTCCTCTTCAGTTTTTCAATCATTCATGCATAAATTCAGTCTTAGAATCATGTTCCCTCAGTTTGTACTTGCATTTTCAGCATATTTGCATGTACTCAGAACTCAATTCAGTCAGAAACTGAGTTTTTAGTGTTCTAGTAATGGGGTTTGCATCTCTCTCCCTCAATTTTAGCTAGTTGATCTCTCTCTCTATTTCAGCTAGTTTAATCTTCATTGAGTGACGAATGTTCCAAGGGAGAGATATTGTAACACCTCGTAGCAAAAATAGACCAAAAATTAGTTTTTCTGAAAAATCTACAGGTGATACCAACGGCGGGATCGATGGACCGTAGCCTGAACCACGGTCCGTCCTGCACAATCGTCGATGGGATCAGAATCTCCCAAAAATTTCTGCCTAGAAAAATTGGTTAAGTCTTGGACGACGGAAGGACTAATGGTCCTTAGGTCAAACGACGGTCTGTAGTCCGTGACCGTTGACCAAGACTTCCTTCAACCACTCTCTGACAAGATCTATAGATGACCAGCATGGTTCATAGATGGACCTACGGTCCGTAGGTCTGATCGTAGGTGGAAAATTTGCAGCCAGTTAAAGGGAATGCAGTTAGGTCAATTTAAAATGATCATAACTCGTAGCACAAAATGAATTAGGTCTCTCATGACCTACCCACAAATAGATAACTGAATTATCTTACCATATCTACCAACCTTTCTAAAATAAGACCTCCGAGTAAAAAGTTATGCCCATTTTAGTAAAGACCTGTCGAACAGGTCGGCACAACGGACCCAACGATGGGGCATCGGGCGCACTATGGACCATCAGTCCTGGCCGTCGTGAAGCTCGACAGCAACCTTCCCAGGGGTCTTTTTGACCTTTCCGACTCCGTTTAAACCCTAAGTTACGTCGTTTTGACCCTAAATCATCAGATTTTAATCATTTTAAGCCTAGAAACATAATTAAAACATATCCAAGTCAAATCATTTAATCAAAACATAGAAAATTAGAAGCAAGAGCGGAGAAAAAGCTCAAGCACCCTAGTTAAAGAACGCCACAAGCTCTAGCAGTTCCTGCCCTGAAACGTAAGTATTTTTCTGTGGATTTCATCCCTAGGTATGTGGGATTTCACTAGTGGGTTCCTTTCACCCATTGGGTCCTATGTTTCAGTCAGTTCTTGATTCTCATATCATGATTAAACCTATGGTTTCTAGCACTTTAATATAACTCCATGAATTTATTAAATATATGTTCCGAATCAGATTATCATGTTATTACTCAGACTATCGCATGAATTTCAGAACCCTAGCGTTGTATTTCTTTAGTTCTTGAATTACACATGCTAGGTCATATATTTTAGACACTTAAGATATACATGCCTCAATTATAAATGCATAATTACCAGATTAATTGTTGCGTTCTCAGTTTCCATGTTCAGTTTTGAGCTATCCTGTATTTATAGAAATTCATATATAATCCGTTAATTTAAAGAATTCATTGGGAGTAGCATAATACCGAGTTGGACTAGGGTTTAGCGTACCCAATAGTCCCAGAACTACTAGCCATGTAGGTTGTAAGTCCCCTCTATGGGTAATCAATTTAGTGAACACGCCAGCATGCCTTTATACCTTTGGCAGGGTATATTGGGTCCTCTCGATGGAGCGTATACATCGGACTCCACATTTAGCTCATGTGGTTTTATTATCGGTTATTAGTAGCTCCTGCAGTTAAGTCAGATTCTCTCTGCATTGACCATTTATCATTATATTCCGTAGTGAATTTCAGCATGTTATAAATTGGTCATTGCATCCAGTTATTATAGTTGTTTTTGTGCTTGTTCAGTTATGTTTTATTTCAGCTTTACTCTATCCTACATGCTAAGTACCTTTCAAGTTCTAACCCATACGTGCGCTACATCTTCTCGTGATGTAGGTTCAGGTTCTCAGCATCCAGATCACGCATAGATCGATTTACCGATCTCTAGTTCAGTAGATTCAATGGTGAGTCCTCATTCTCTGAGGACAACAGTCATGAGTTTCATTTCAGTATTTAGTCATTTAGTTAAAGTTTTACTAGATTTAGCTAAAGCTTGTCCCAGTATTTCTAGTCTAGTTTAGAGACTATTTTCAAACATAGTTAGATTCAGCTTAGTATTGAGTTAATATTTATTTTGTATTAAACTCATTGTTTTCAAATATCTCAGTTATAAAATATGGGTATTCCCCATCTTTTCATTTTAAGTATGATTTAGGTTCCGCAACGTTTATTATCTTTAGTATGCTCATGATCTTGCCAGCAGGGTTAGCTTGGGATCACTTGTGGTCCTAGGTTCCGTTTCTGCGTCTCGGGGGTAGTTCGGGGCGTGACAATTTCCCCATCCCATCATCTTTTGAATTTTCTCCTTATTGTTTGGACGAATCTTTTCTTTTGTTGAAACTTGGCTTGTTTGAACTTGTGGGAAATTTTCGACTCTGCTCTCTTTCTTTCTTTTGAAGTCATTTTTTTGTATTCTTGACATTCAGGGACCTTGATTACTTTTATCTTTGACAAAGTTAAACTTTGAGTATTCTTTGCACGTCTATAGTACGCTCAAGAAAGTAATGCCAGAAGAGGATAGTTTGTATAAATACTCAGAGAGGGTATATGCTTAAATTTGGTTGTCCAAAGAAAAAGGTTTAAGTCTAAAAGTGGGATATGTAGGAACTTATGTTATTTGTTAGGCTTTGAAAGGGTCAACTGGGTCAAATAAGGTCTACAATAATTTTCAAATTAAACATTACTCAGAATTTTTCTCAACAAAGCAACATAATTGAATTTAATTTTAAACTCACCACAAAATACACCAGAAATAATGAATCTTGCTTTGTTCTAATATTGAATGTATGCAAGAGAATATTTTCAAGTTTATCAAAAGTATGAATATAAGGTATCAAAAGAATCAATTGTTTAACAAGAAGTCAATCTTCTCTATTGTACGAATTACTTTTCACATGCACACTTGAATTGTATTGGAACAACCAAATCATAAAATAACATAAAAATTTAAAATGAAATAAAAAAAGAATCTTTTAAATAAAGAATATCCAACCCTGGAAAGGCTACATACGTATCACATTAATTAGAATAAGGTTTGCCTAGTTCATTCAGGTATGACATAAAACCAATATTTTGAACAATAAATTAATTTTTGAATTGAAAAATATTGTAAATGAAAAACCAATGAATAACATTAAAAAGGGGCAACCTACATTTAACAAAAAAAACATTTTTTATTATTTGAAAAAAGATATCAATAATGAAGAAATGAGTAAGTCATATTGAAGTACGGACCACCCAAGTTTAATAAAAAGTCCTTTTTATTAATTTAAAAGATATCGAAAAGGTAAAAACATGAATAACTCAAATTGAAGGGTGGACGACCCAAACATTAAAAATGTCAAACAAAAAAAATATCTTTTTAATGAAATAAGAGATAAATAAAATCAAAGAAATACAATGAATATATATTATGCACGAAATTTATTGCAAAAGATATAAATCAACTTGGAGTGATGACTCATAAATTTGGAGTCTGGGTACAACCTTGGTAAAATTTTTGAGAGCATTCCTTAATAATTTTTCCCCTGTTTCACCTTCAACAACCTCTAGGATTTGATCTTGTAAAGAGTATTTCATTTGTAAAATTTTTGGAGACCTCCTCAAACTTTTGCCCTGTTTCCGTTTTAAAAAATTGAAAAGCTTACAGTGAACATGATCGAGTCTTTATGGAGCCTACATATCCCGTTGAATAAGGAATCAGATACAACCTAGTTCCTACTGATTGTAACTTGAATGGAGAATGAGATGAGATTATAAATGTTGCAAAACTAGGTGACCAAGAGTGGGTTTTGAAAGATCGGGAACCCAAGTGAAAAACTTAGAGTGGAACTCACAATAAGCATTGAACGCTTGTCGAATCAATAAATTGTCTCTCATTCAGGAAAATGGTAATGTATGAAAAACTTTGGTTGTTATTCCGCAAAACTGTTCTTTAATACATTGTATTTATGTCAGAATATATAATGAATGCAACAACAATGTACATGAAGTAATGAATGAATAGCGAGTAGAATATGCAAATAATCAACAAAATATACAAGATATAATAACCAAACTATTAAAGAATAATATCCTCAATTAAAAAAATGAACTTATAATGGTTAGAAAATCAATATCCCCAACAGAGTCGTCATTCTTTTGGCACCCCGTGAGAGGGAGCTACGTCATGGTGACTCTACTTTAAAAAATGAAGTTAATAGAATTTTAATAAGGTTAAAGGGGGTAAAATGAAAACGGGAGTTGCCATCTAAGTTTTGGTAAAACTAGAAAATTGATTAATAGGATAATGCACAAGTACCCCCTCAACCTATGCCCAAAATTTTAGAGACACACTTATTCTATACTAAGATCCTATTACCCCCTGAACTTATTTTATTAATAATTTTCTACCCCTTTTTGGCCTACGTGGAACTATCTAGTGGGCCCAACGTTGGTTGAATTTTTTTTCAAGCTAGTGCCACGTAGGCCAAAAAGGGGTAGAAAATTACTTATAAAATAAGATTGGGGGTGGGGGTGGGGTAATAGGACCTTAGTATAGTATAAGTGTGTCTCTGGGATTTCCGGCAAAGGTTGAGGGGGTACTTGTGCATTTTCCCTTGATCAATTAATGAACTTAAGAGAAAGTATAAAAACCAATTAATCTAGGTAAGGAGTTCAAGTAATTTCGAAGGATAGGGGTTAGACATCTTTCGAAAATCACAAATGTTGGTCCCATCTAAATTCATTTTTTTTAATTGAGGAGGAGAATAAATTAATTTACAATTATAATAAACATGTTATATACACAATAAATAAAATAAGATAGTATAAGAAACTATCTAAAGAGTATAATTCGAACTTCATTCGAATAGCTTCAATGGGACACAACTCTAGGTACCTGTAAAGTGTTAGATATAAATTAATATGAATAAAAATGGACAAACCAAATATTAACTAAAAAAATTAAAATTTATCAAATTGACGGTAATTCTTCATTGGCCAATTTCTAACTAAGGGTGTGTTTACTATGAAAGAAAACATTTTTCGGAAAATGTTTTCAAATTTTCTCATCGTTCGTTGGGTCAAATGTTTTGGAAAATGTTTTGAAAGTAAACTCATTTTTCTCGAATTTAAAGAAAATAACTTCCCTTCCAAAATTAAGGAAATCATTTTCCAAAATCCTCTTCTAACTTCCCCCTACCCACCCAACAAACTAGTCAAAAACTCATCCCCACCTACCCCACAAGCGTCCACCCCACCGACCCTTACCAGCCACCAGGCCCCCTACCCCTTAAACATATAAGTTTTTTTAAAAAAATATATTTTAACTTCAAAATTTCATGTTTCACCCCTACACTAGATTCCCCACCCACCCTAACACCCGCATCCCCAAAAAAAATAATTTAAGTTTACTTTTTAAAAATATTTTAAACTTCAAAAAATTCATTTTTTTCACCCCTACCCTCGATCCACCCACCCCCTACCCTTGACACACAGTCACATCCGAGGAGCCACCCCTAGAGGTAAATTTAGCGGAAAATTTAAAACATTCATAGCACATCATGTGCCAGAACATTTCTTCATATACATATAAAATATCTTAATACATACTTAAAGACTCTAGTCTCTTTGTCATCATAGACTCAACATCATTACAGTACATTAGGGACAGGAACCATACAACATTAATCGTAATTACAATATTAAATTGACTTCACAGTAAACTATACATTAGGACATCCTTGGACTTAAGAATTCCTTCTTTGATCTTGGGAATCACATATCAAGATCCTCACCATTTAAAGACACCCTTTAAGCATCCATAACCTACCATTTGTGTATAAAGGTAGAGAAGAATGGAGTTGGTATAAGAATGCACTAACTATGGCAACCATGCAAAAACATGCATTTAAAAGGGGCATTATACTTGAAAACCATGCATTATGCCTTTTTGTAAAATCTTCATAAAACCTTGATACAATAATATTTATACAGTTCATATACTTCATATAGGCATATTCAATATTCATATAACATATAAAATCATACAATGCATTTAAGGCACAATTGCTGTCATATTACAAAAACCTATTTTCTCTTTACAGTAAGCATTTTCCTCTTTACGGCGAACTTCTTCTTTTAACTCATTAACCTCCTAAGTTAACCCTCTAGTGATACTTGGTGCGATTCATAACCTTAAGGTCACAAGGAAAACCATACATAGAACTGACATAAACCAACACATACCATCATAGAAGTATAAGACATCAAAGACACATTTAAGCCAAGACCATAAGAACATTACAGTAAGCGCTTGTCATTATGAAAATATACCTATTTTACTTCACATAGATCATTATAAAACCTTACTCAAAATACTAATCTAAGTCTACTAGTTCAATGTACATGTGAAGCCTCATATCCACACACATACTTCATAAACCTATCATGAGACCACAAGACTTATTATATCCTTCATATACCAAACACAATACTATAGTCAACTACATACACTTCAAGTAGGACCTTAGTCACATAGTTATATTAGAACTTCATATCATGCATATCATCACATAATGTAGACACTAATGCAATGTCATGCAAGAGAACCATAAACAAATGCACATACATTAAACCACCTTCCTTGGACTCCTTTAGATAGCTACTTGTGCAATGTCTAGGTGGGTTCATTACTTCCACCTATCTTAAGTACCTTCCCTAAGGTTATCCTAGCTAGGGTCCTTTACTTTACATTACTTCCATTGTAAATTTTACTTTAGGAAAACTATAGCCTTAACCGACACTAAGACCATAGGTTCTAAACATGGAATTTGGTGTTGTAGAGCCCTATACCAATGGAAGGTGTTCTTACCTAGCCAGGATAGAATATTAACACATGCAAGCATACTAAGTGAATTCACTTGCTAGATCCTATGCGGCAGGCATAGTTATGGAACTAAGAGATATATATAACCCTCTACATGCTCATTAGCAGTGGAGCCTCATCTCATGAGAAACCATGGGTAAACCTTCCTCAAGGGAAGTCAACATCACATGGAGAACCATAGGTGAATGTTCCTCCAAGGGAAGTCAACACCTTATGAGAACCAATGATGAATTTTCCTCCAAGGGAAGCCAAAACCTCTAATTGTAAAGTTCACTCGGTGATAATCTAAGTTGCCTTTATTGAAAAGCCTTTATTACATTATTTCATAAAACATATGCTTAGGATATTGACTCCACATATACTTATCTCATATCATATTCAAGCACCTACCTAGTTTAGGGTACTCTTGAGAAACAATATTCAAGTGCACCTCTATTGACTATATCATTATTCATGTATGTATATATATGTGAGTAATCCTATCACATAACATATTTAAACAACACATGTTCATAACATACTCATGAATTCATATTCATGTCCATAAGAA
Source organism: Solanum pennellii (assembly GCF_001406875.1). Lineage (NCBI taxonomy): Eukaryota > Viridiplantae > Streptophyta > Magnoliopsida > Solanales > Solanaceae > Solanum > Solanum pennellii. Next base: position 34,189,042 of record NC_028642.1, on the reverse strand, counting down.
ACAAAACCTAGGAACTATCCTGTAAAGGCACACATGTAATCCATAGACAAGATCCCATACCCTTTCCCATGCTAGTACACCTATCAAGGCATCATAGTTAATGGAATACATAAGATGCTTCAGATACATATACCTTACATGCATAGTAGTAGAAGTTAATTAATATGAGATCAACCTTTCATTAGACACAATGAACCTTTACTACATTGTAAGTATGCATAACGTGTGAGTGTGTCTACACATTGGTCAACATGATCATATAATTTCTATCAACAACACACCAATGCAGACACCCTCTTAGGACCATAATGCACCTTAAACATAGATCACACAACCCAATTTCGCATAGGAGACAAGACAAACTTCACATTACAATCAAGACTCCTTACTTTAGCTATTCGCATATTCATATGTAGAGTACTTGGGTAAGGGAACATCAACCATCACAACTCATCAATGGCATCCCCTAAACCTATCCCTAACATAGTTATACACATGCGTAAACAAAAATCTATATAACCTAGATCACAACTAGAAAAGGAAACTGAGCATGAGCTTCATATTGGGTGATGAGCGCCAACACACATTCATAATTTAATTATCTTCAAGGCCATGATCACATCAAATATATATTGACAATAAAGTAAATACCGCTACCATAGTGGACCATACCACACAATGTCATACAAGGCTTCATCAACTAACAATATATATAGAAAGTAGAAGGGAAGCGACATACTTACCAATTTATCAATATTTGATCATCATAGATCAATGCCCCTTTTTCAAAAACAATTAATTTATAGGTCAGTAGCTAAATGTGCTTCAACCATAAAGGAAACCATACATAAACCAATAAAATATCATGCTACAAACTGGTACAAGACAACACCAACATACTAGAAAATAGAGAGACATAGATCATCAACCAATTTCCCTAGTCTTGATCATCAATCGAAATTCATCGATAATGTACAGGTAGAGTAGTAGCTAATATATTCATAACCTAAATAAAATTCTACTATAATCGCCAATAAACTCGAGATCACTATAAGCATGCTACATATTAGAAATCCATGGAAGATAGCATAACATAGTCTAATCTTATTTAAACTATCAAGCATTGATCCATATTGGATCGATTACATATAATTCACAATCACATTACATCATAGGGAGTATCTAACCATCACTTTAACATAATTGAATCTCACAATAAGAATGCTAGCATCATGATCACAAGACACTACAGTATAGGCTTACTTCACTCAAACATTCAAACCTTGATCCACATGGATCACTCATCATTAATTAACAATCAATGCACATACTAGGAAGTAGATATAAGCTTCTTAACATAATTGAATCACAATTTATATACATAAGATCATGATCACAAAGCCATACATAGGCTAAATCGAGTTTGAGAGAGATCATGGGTTCAACATGGAATTGGATTGAAAATCACATTTGAATCAGTAGCTAACCATCAATTCATTAATTTTAATCTTTTGAAATAAAATGAGAAGAAACCCATACCTAAATTGAAGAAGAAGAAGTTTGATCTTGAACGTTCATTGAAATCTTTGAAAGGAACTCTCTAGCTGAAAGGTTACCAAGAGATTAAGGATCACCATACCCTAATATAGAAGAAGACCCCTAAAACTTGATAAATAACCCATAGGAATCCAAGCTCCAAGATATTATTGAGATTCATCTTCAATGGAGGTTTTAGAGAGAGTATTGGTTTGGGAGGGAATCTAATTTTTGTGAATTGAATTGGGAATGGGGTTGTCACGTTTTTTATCACTTAAATACACCAAAAATAACCAAATAAATCATTTAGGGTAAGATTAGAACGTGGGGTGAATTTCCTATTCACACCATAATGGGAGACCATGCATGGTAGTTTTACATAGCCTGCATTGACGGACCCATCAACGCTCAGTAGGTCCATCGATGGACCATACTGAAGGCCGTCGTTTGGGTCTGAGGCTTGACAACTGCCTTTAGCCATCACAAGGATTAGTTTCAATCGATGCCTTACCATCGAAGGGTCGTTGGTTGTAACGACCTGTAAGTATACCCTAGAAGTTAGGGCATTCTAGTGTCGTCACACAACGAATGAGACTTCAAGAAATCTCATCTAAGCCTCTCGTATCATTCATTGCATTAAAAACATACTAAAATAGGTAAGAATTTAAAACTTTCTTCACACACGAAGAACTCTTTCATAAACATTACACAAGCGGAACAATTTCATTTATAACATTAAACCTTTACAACAATCTACTTGAACCATCTAAACTTTGGAGTTTACAATACTTGGGACTAAGCCATACAAGACATAAAAGGTAAAGACTAAGACATAAGGAACTTGTGGATATTGTCCTCGATTCGATAAGGACTCACCAATACATCATCTTCAACGCCTTAGAAACCTATCCATCCTCCATGGTACATCAAGACTTCCAATTCCCTAAACTTTAGTCAATAAGGGAAAAGGAGTTAGCACATTAGATGTACTAAGTATGGAAGTCATGCAAGAACCATGAAAAAAGGACATTTGGTTAATAACATGCTTTTCATGAATTTCGAGTAAAACATCATACTATAAGCATAAGAACAACATTTAACAACTTAGAAATAGATAAGAAATCACTTAAGAAAATAATCACATTTTGATAAACTTTAGAGTGAATTCACTTCACTGTATAGTGAACGCAATTCACTGTTACAGCGAAGTTCCTTCACATCACTTTAAACACCCTTTAGCATGTAATCTTCTCACTCAAATAAATAATAAGAGTCACTTAAGTCACACGAAGAGAGACCGCCCATACACCATCTCTAGATGTGCCTAAACGACCCTCAAGATTACTTATAATGAGTCATATACACACTTATAAAGCTTCATAAACATCAAGGTAAGATTCTCCTACAAAAAGTGATTCTAAGTCTCACTTGAGTGAGTTGTGAAGTGACCGCGCATACAATCCTTTACACACACTTAAGAGATCCTATAGACTTCCTAAGATGGAATCATTCTCACTTGACACATTAGCATATAGATTATATGACATTCTCCTTCCAAAGGCTATAAAAGACTTACTTAAGTAAATCAAGAAGATAACATCTATAGTGACCTCTCCAAGGATTACTTGAGTAATCCTTAAAACCACCTAAAGATTAGATCATTTGCACATTATCAACCAACTTCCCTAGCTAGAGTTATTCTTAAGACTTATCTAGGTAAGATAAGAAGTAACCATTCCTATGCCCCCTTCACATCTTAACTAGACAACCCTTAATTACTCTAGATAAGTAATACTTCATTTAACATTCTTTCTTAGCTTAAGTCATTACATTCATTAGTACATTTAAGACTCATTCATCAAATAAAAGACATTAAAGTAATGGTCTTAGACAAGACCTAGGGACTCTCACTAACACCTTCAAAGCCTATTGTGCAATGTCTAGATAGAGTCTCATACCACCACCTAAACTTCATAGAACTTCTATAAAGCTAGTAGGTATCCCATATGATGAGAATAGGCAATAACCTACATAGACCATGATAGATAGACATGGATTCCGGAGTTTTAACCTTATCCAATGAGGGTGTTCTACTTGCCAAGGTTATAACTACGACACATCCCATGTAGGCACATGGTTAAGGATTATATGACGGCATTTTATGCACTCTAGTCTCATTCTCAAGTAGAGATACACAGTACTCTAGACTCATGCTCAAGTAGAGCTACTTCCCATTACATAATCACTCGGTGCTATCCTTGGTTCTCATTGAATACTTGACATTAAATAATCACATGAAGAGGGTTCCTTATCCAGTTCATAACTCAATCACATTAACCCTACCAAATAGGTCCACTAGGGCTACCTTTAATGGCGACTAAGATAGATCATTATGAATTTCCTAGGTATGATATGATGTCGTTCCAGCCAATCAACTCTAACTCCACCATTCCTTTTTCATGAAAGATACCATTACGACTATCAACTTCAAAATTTGTAATATAACCTTTACCATGTACATGACCTTCTTAATATCCACTAAGGTCTCACATATGTTTAACTCATACATGAGAAGGGTGAACTAAGCCTTCCTAGTCAATACATCTCATAATGTCATAACATTCATTCATATATCAAGTAAGGGACACAAGTCTACCAAACAAGACACCACATTCTTTCACTTTATCACATATAGCATATCATTCTTTAAAGCACTTAGCAATGACCCTTATCTTCTTAATGTCATCCTATACATTACTATATCTTTATCAATAGAACCATCATAACTCATAAAGTCAAGTCGGAACAATCATGTATCAACATCTAAGACTACACATATAAAAACATAGTCATAGTCCACATGATCTCCTATCATACATAGAAAGAACACATACTTTCACATTACTTCACATGTATATATATATGATCATATTTCACATAAATAAACTACACATATCATCATAATACTTCAAGTAGTGCCGACAAGGGCATGATCATCATATTGCATAAAGTAACAACGACAAGGACATGATCATCATATTGCATAAAGTAACACCGACAAGGCCACATCGTTGCAAGTAAAACATATAATACCGCCACCATAAATGGACAATACCAATCACAACATAATTGAAGTCTAATCAACATCAAAATAAAGGAATTAGGGAAGCATACCCCATTATATCTTACAATTTCGAGCCAAACATATATCATCCAATTGAAAATCATAAGGCCCTTACCCAAGGCCATAACCAATGATTCGATACAATTTATCAATAATCAATGAAACTAGGTCAATTCATTACATTCTTATCAATCTAATACAACCTAGATATGAATTGAATATAATTATTGCATCATTAGATAGCCCATAGAAAACTACATTAGATATCATAAGCCTTAAGTTAATATAAATCAATAAGCTTAGAATGCAATAGATCTAAGAGTATTCATTACTCAATTAATCAAATTGAAACATCCAATAAACTAATTAACCATGATCTATACATTAACCAAAAGCCCATAAAAATCTACACATGAATTCATCAATCTCAAAGCATGATCACATAACCCATATTTTAGTAAAACAAACTGAGAGATTTGTGAATGGCAAGGGTTCCTGGGGAATATTTGGAAAACATCAATTATAGATCAATTTCATCATAACTTTGGGAAACCATTTATGGAAGAACCCAAGACATAGAGTAGAATTCGACTTTTTCATCTTTGAAAATTATCTTTGAAATTGGCTATAAGGTGATAGTAAACCTTAGATGAAGAACTCACATACCTTATTTGATGAATACAAAGATAATTGAAGAAGAAACTCCATCTAAGACCAATCATCAAGCTCCATATTAACTTTGAACTCACATGGATGTTTTTGGAGAAACTTTTGGAGGGAATATGTTTTGATTTAAATTCTAGGGTTACAATTTAAAGTTTAATGACTTATACACTTTTAAAATACCCATAAACACTCAAAACAACCGTCCTCATATTTAATAAGACTTGGGGTGAATTTACAACTTCACCCCACAAGTTAATAGAAAGCTCGCAAAAAACACACAGACCCATCGACGGATGCATCGACAGTCCGTGGTCTCACCCACGTCCCGTCAATGGGGTCTCGTGTGTTGCTTCAGAGACTCCTCAACCTGCGGGAAACTTTGCTCCATCAACGAGACCCATCAACGGGCCGTTGCCTTGTCGAACGGCCATCATTTTGGTTGTCATTTGGCCACTGCCTGGCAGTGTTGAACTCCAATATTAGGGTCCTCTTTTAGGGCCCATTGCGGGTCCTACGTGGAGTTGTACCCAGACGTTTTCACCCCAAATATGTTTGTATACGAGTTTAGGACCTACCACATAAATTTCGTAATATTTGAACACATAAAACTCGACGAAATATACATAGACACACAAGGTCGTCTCAAGGCAAACCTTTCAAATGTCATGGACGTTCTTGTACGTTTGACCTCCAAAATTCATGAAACTTGACACATTGGATATATACGCTATAATACCTCATTTAACAACCTTAGTACCTCATTAATCACATGCAAACACATAAAAACACATTTGAGGCACATAGGTCACTTAGTAGTCAAACGTCTTGGTTGTTCCTTGACGTTTGACTTCCAAAGCACCTAAAGACACAGCCTCAAACCCACATTTTAAACAATTTTAGGACCTTAGACCACTACGAAAACCATGTTAGTATCTAGCTCCACCTAATTATGTTTTTGGGGTCTTACATTGGTGGAGTGACGAGCCGTCCTTTGGCATCGTTGATTGACACTGCCAAAGGCAGTGTCTCGAAAGCCTTTGAATCCTCCTTGAGGGCTTATTGCGGGGCCCTTTGGGAGTCATACCCGGGCATTTCCAACGTAAATATACACCTTTACATGTCAAGGACCTTCCACATCAATTTCACCCAAAAAAAATTACACGCAACACGTCCAAACATGCTAGGCATACTCAAGACACACAGTTGCACGTCTAAAGGGATAACTTTCAAATGTCGTGGACGTTCTTGAACGTTTGACCTCTAAACTTCATGAAACTAACCATACTGACTATAAAAATCATTATTACTCATATAAGTACTTCATAATCCAATGACACGCATGAAAGCTCATAAAAACACATAAGGCCCCTTTGGTGACTAGTCGTCGAATGTCTTGGTCGTCCCTTGACGTTTGACTTCCAAATCACTTAAAATATATCATACATACTTATAAAACTTAATTCACATGTTAACAACCTTGTAGATACAAGTTAGGCTCTAGACACCCTAACTCATTTTGGGGGTCGTATACCCACCCACCCCACTAGCCCAATACTAGCCCCCGCCCCTCCACCTAAAAAAAATAATTAAGTTTTTTTTAAAATTTTTTTTTTATTTTTTCACCACTACCCTCTTACCCCCCTCTACCGCCCCCACAAAAAATAATTTAAGTTCGATCTTAAAAAAGAATTTATACTTCAAAAATTATTTTCTACTCTAGTAAAAAATAAAAGATATTTCTCAAAAACATTGTTCACTCAAAATTCAAAAAGTAAAATACTTTTCCCGAAAATATTTTCTACTCACCAACCACACATGAGAAAATAAGTCAAATTTCTACCTGTTTTCCAGGAAAATATTTTCCATGGAAAACATTTTCCTTCATACCAAATATACCCTAAATTGAAATTAATAATATAAAATAGAGACTATCAAATTGGTGAATAAAATTAAGAAATAAAAGTAATCAACAACTAAATCTTAAGTAACATTAATTCGTTTTTTCTAGAAATGAAATATTAAAAATGAGATCATAATTGAATTTTTAATATATAATTGAGAATTGATTAAAAAAAGAATCAAAATTACTAAGTTACTAATTATTTACTGTAAGTTTGAATAACTCTTTTACAAGAATTGAAAATGTCTTTGTTAGGTTTTTATTTGGTTTCTATTTTTCTAGGACTTGCCTAGTTTCTACTGAAGTGAAAGTCATGGAGAGATTATTTTCCTAAGTTTGTAATCCTATAAAGGCAGATATTTTGAGTTAATAAAGAATGCACTTCAGCAAATTATTTCCTTCATCTTCTTTATGCAGCTCTATGTTTTGTAGCTAAAGAACCTTTGTTTTATCTACATGGTTTTATCAAACCAAGCATTTGTCTTTGAATGAGCGATAAAGAGATAAGAAACAATCAAGGAGTGCAATATAAGAAGAAAAAAAGGTTATGGTAGCAAATGGTATATCATCTTCTTCAAAACCCCTCATGCTTGTCTTGAATGGTGACAAATATGACTTTTAAAGCATCAAGATGAAAACCTTGTTTAAGTCTCATGATTTGTGGTACTTGATCGAAGGTGGGTTTAATGATGTAGTTGAGTCAAATGTAGAGGAACATAAGAGATTAAAAGAAATAAAAAAGAAGGATGCAAAAGTTTTGTTATTCAACAATCCGTTCATGACACAATCTTCTCAAGAACTACAACAACTACTACCTTGAGAGATGCTTGGCTGATTTTGAAATCTGAGCTTCAAGGTTCCTCGAAGGTAATAACTGTGAAACAACAATCTGTCCGTCGTGATTTTGAAACATTGTTAATGAAAAACAATTATTCTATGCTAGTTTTTTTATCAAGAGTTAGTGGAATTTTAAGTCAAATGAAATCATACAGTGAAGATATAGGTGAAAAAATTGTAGTTTCAAAAGTTTTAAGAAGTTTACCTCCAAAGCATGATCATGTGGTTGCAGCCATAAAGAAATCAATAGACTTATCTATGTTTTCATTTTATGAACGAATGGTCTCTTTGCAATCTGATGAGTCCCGAATCAATAAGTCAATAGAGAGAAATGAAGAACAAGCATTTCAAGTAAAGGAAGAGCATCAAATTCAAAATGATAAGTCATTAGAACAAGGAGATCATGGACGCGGCAGAATCTCTTTTAGAGGTAGATGACGTGGTAGAGGCAGAAGCCAATCTGGGTTGACAAATAGCTGCAGAAGTGGAGTGCAGTGTTACAATTGTCATAGGATTGGCCATATAGAAGCTAATTGTTGGTATAAAATCATCAAGATAATTATGCCGAGGAAGAGGAAGAATAAAGTGTGCTTTTAATGGATCGCTTTACTAACATTGATTACAAAACTGTTGTTTGGATTGTTGATAGTGGATGCCTCCATCACATGACCGGTGAAAAAAAAGGATTTAAAGAGTTAGATGAGACAAAAAGGGGCGAATTTGGCTTGGTGATAACAAGGAGATTCAAGTCGACGATGAAGTTCTCTTGTTGTCTAAACTAGCCAAGGTAAAGTGTAAATTTTTCAAAATGTGTTATTTACTCCTAGTTTTGCACATAACTAAGTATTGGGCAATTTTTGAGTTTTGGATAGTCTGTCTTGTTTGATGATGACTCGTGTGTTAATAAGAACAAGAAATCTGGTCAAATCTTAACAAATATTCACATGACAGATAATATAATGTTTCTGTATGAAGTTTCAAAATTTTAACAAGCCTTGATTTTTAGTGATAAAAATCTTGACGAATCTATGTTGTGGCATTTGCGTTGTGGACACTTGAATATGAATAGTCTGATATTTCTAAGTAAAAATAAGATAGTTCATGGTTTTCCAAATGTAGGATCTGTTGAAAATACATGTCAAGGTTGTAAATATGGCAATGAACACAAAAATTCTCTTCATGTTGGAAGATCCTTATAAGCTACTAGTTGTCTTGAAGTGGCTCATGCGGATTTGTGTGGTCCTATGAACACATAATATCTTGCTAGTTCTTGTTATTTTCTTTTACTAACTGGTGATTACAGTCGGTTGAGTTGGGCATATTTTTTGAAGTTCAAATAAGAAATTTTTGCAAGCTTCAAAAAATTCAAGGCGTTTGTTGAAAACCAAGTTTGTAACAAAGTTAAGATTCTGCGTACTGATAGAGGTGGCGAGTTTGTATCACAAGAATTCAAGTTATTTCGTGAAGAAAATGGAATTCACAAGGAATTGAATAAACCTTACACTCCATCGAAAAATGTGATTGCTGAGCAGAAGAACCGAAATATAATGGACATGACTAGGAGCATGTTAATGAGTAAAGATCTTCCAAATCTGTTTTGCGCTGAGGCTGTTTATGCTGCCGTTATCATCTCAATATCTCTCCGACAAAAGCAGACATGGGTTAGAAACCTTTTAAAATCTAGAAAGGTAGAAAGTCGTGGGTAAGTCATTTGAGAATTGTAAGTTGTATTGCATATGCTCTAATAAAATCTCAACATCGTAAAAAACTTGATGAAATGTCTGAAAAATGCATCTTTTTAGGATATTGTTCTAAATATAAGGCTTTTCGATTGTATAATACCACAAACGGTAAGGTTATTATAATAAGAGATGTTGTATTTGATGAAAACACTTGCTCGAAATGGGACAACAACAATAAAAGTTCAGAAGTTACAATGGAAGATGATGTCTTTCCTAGTGAAGAAGTAAGTCAATCTCTTTCTAATAGTATGTCTTTCACTAATACATAAAGCCACACTTTAGGAAACATCGGAGACACAAATCAAGTTGTACCAGCCCAACATTGAGTGGTGCCTGACTTTGAAGGTTCCATTGAAACTCCTCACAGAAGTTTAGATCACTTTTTTATTTTTATGAAACATGTACACTTGCTCTATTTAGTGCAGACCTAGCAAGCTTTCAGGAGGATTAAAAAAAATTGAATGGAGGTATGTAACAAAAGAGTATCTTATGGCAATAAGAAAAATATGGACATGGGACTTGGTGGACCTTCCAGATGGAAAAATATGTAATCAGAGTAAAATTGGTGTTCAAGTCAAAGTACCATGTTGACGGATGTGTGCAGAAACACAAACCAAGATTGGCCGCAAAAGGATATTCGAAGCAACAAGGCATTAACTTTGATGAAAATTTCACTCTAGTTGCTCGTTTTCAAACAGTAAGAATCCTTTTAGCATTGGCTCTATAATTAAACTGGAAGGTTTATAAATTTGATGTTAAGTCTACATTCTTTAATGGTGATTTGAAAGAAAAAGTGTATATAGCACAGCGATATGGTTATGTAGAGAAAGGAAAGGAGAACAAAGTAACAAATTCAGGAAAGCACTCTACATGGGCTAAATCAATCTCCCGCGCATGGTATATCAACATTGATTCACATTTCAGAAAAAAATGATTTGAAAGATGTAAGAATGAACAAACATTATATGTGAAAAAATATTAAAAAGATGGTTTATTTTTGGTGTGTATGTATGTTGATGATATGATCTACATATGTTCAACGTACTCTCTTGTATGTGATTTCAAATCTTCTATGATGAAATCATTTGAAATGACATATTTGGGAGTGTTGCATTATTTTCTTGGACTTGATGTGAAGAAGGAACAAGATGGATTTTTCATATCTCAGAGTAAGTATGCCACTAATCTTTTAAAAAGATATAACATGCTTAACTGCAAAATAATGGCTACTCCTATGAATGTAAATGAGAAGCTTAAACTTGATGATGATATTGAAAAAGTTGAAAGAAGTTATTTTAGAAGTTTAGTTGGAGGCTTAATTTCTTTGACACACACTCGTCCTGGTATATCATTTTCTGTTGAAATAATTTAAAGATTTATGCGTAGACCTTCGAAGCATCCTCTTGGAGCAGCTAAAAGAGTCTTGTGCTATTTTGTTGGATCTACAAGATTTAGACTATGGTACTCTCAAAGTACTAATTATAATATCTATGGTTTTTTAGATAGGGATTGGGCATGGAATGTGAATGATACAAAGGGTTTTTGGGAACTTTTTCACCATTGGTTCTGCAACTATTACTTGGAGCTCAAAGAAACAATAAACTAAAGTGTTGTATTCTTTCGAGGCTTAATATGTTGCAGCAACATCTTCAACATGTGAAGTGTTGTGGCAGAGGAAATTACTTGTTGATCTTCACCAAGAACAAAATGGAGAAACAATGATATTCTATGATAATTTATCAGCAATTGCAATGGCGAAAAATCCTGTTTGTCATGAAAGATAAAAGAAAGATATTCGGCATTATCTCATCGGTGATCTAGTTGCATAAGAGGTGATTGAGTTGAAGAGTTTTAGCACAGAAGAACAGGTGACATATATTCTTACTAAATCACTTCCTCAGGCAAAGCACAATTACTTTATGTTATGCCTTGGATTATGTGATTTTAAATCAAAGGGGAGTGTTGAGAATTGATTGTAAAAAAGAGTCCTAAATTACTAAGTTAAATATAATTTACTATAGATTTGAATACGTGATCTTTTACTAGAGTTAGAAGAGTCTTTGTTAGGTTTTTATTTTATTTTTTATTTTTCTGGCATTTGCTAGTTTCTATTTAAGTGGAAGTCATGGCGACATTATCTTCCTAAGTCACTAAGACTATAAAGGAAAATATTTCTAGTTAATAAAGAATGCACTACTCAAAAGTATTTCCTTTATTTTCTTTGTGCAACTCTAAGTTATATAGCTAAAGAACCTCTAAGTATCAAAAATGGAACAAATGGAGCAGTAACAAGAGTAAATAGAATAAAATAATAACAACATATAATGAAAAAAAAGCAAGAATAAGTACTTCTCTAATTAATTAAAACCTTTAAATGAAATAAAAACATGCAACATTTGAAATTAAGTAGCAAACATAATTACATTAACATAAATAAGTACAAGCTATACTAGAGTAAACATTTGACCCAAAAAAGCTTATATGATAAAATAACTAAATAATCAGTAAGATAAGCATCACAATACGATAATAAGTAAATAATAAAAAAATTAAACAAGAACAAACTACAGTATGGAATCAAATAATAACATCAAAATAATGACCATGGTAATTAAAACTGAATAAAATCACTTAAAAATAATTAATATGGATACAAATATGTAAATGCAAAAGATGAATGAGAATCACCTCAGGTTTGTGATGGCAGTGTTGTGGTCTTGAGAAAGTTGTTTCACCGACAATGGTGGTTGGAGTCGAGCTCTTATGATACCTGCAATAAAAAAAATCGAAAAACAAAAGGGAAAGGGGGGAGGGTAGCGAGCAAAAAAGGAAATGGAGGTCGGGCTTTACAGATATCTAGTTGTTTGTTTACTGGTTTTTTGGTAGTGCGATGGTGGGGTGTTTTCTGGTGGTTTTGGGTGGTCTTGAAGTTGCTGGTTGCTAGTGGTTCGGGGCTGCGATGGGTCTTGTTTGAGAAGAGAAATGGAGGGTTGTGTGGTAGATTTGGGGGTTCCAATGGAGGTCTGGTCGGAGTAGATAAGGGAAAAGGATGGAGGTTTGGTGGTTTCCTATAGCTTGCTACAGTATTCAGGCAGTATTCTTCGCCGGAAAAGTGGGGAAGAGAAAAGGAGCAGTGAAGGAGGTAGTTTCCGGTGGGTCTTGTTTTGGGTGAAGGAAAATGGAGTGGTTGTTGGTTGTTTGTGCGCTGATGGGTCTGGAGTTGTTGGCCTGAGAAAATGATTAAATTGAATGGGGTTTTGGTTGTGGACTCGCAGGATTCCAGTAGAACTCCGGAGAAGTTGTTACCGGAAAATAATGAACAATTAAAGAAAATAAATCTGAAAAAAAACACCACTCAAATATTTCCACCATTCCCTAAACGTGTTGATTGAACTATTCTATCAATAGGAAAATGTTAAAAATGGGCCTAAGTTATGGGCTTGAGATTGTGGCCCAAAAATTGTTGGTTGAAAAATTATTAGTGTATGAAAATTGTATTCTTATTTGAATGAAGTTTTAGATTGTGCAAAATATCAAAATAAATAGTAATAAATGTAACAAATAAAAAAATATTATAAACATAAACGTAACAATGACATGTAAAAAAGGTAATTTAAAAGAAATAATGATTTTATAAAAAATGAATAAGTATTTGAACGTCCGATTGTGACAAAATAATATAAACAGAATTAACCGATAAAAATCCTAATATTTTGAGAAAAATCATAATTATCAACAAATTGCATTAAAATGAGAGAACATATATTTTGAACTATGTAAAAATAAAATACTCAAAAAGTATTAATTTTAGAATTATTAAATATAAATTTAGTGTAAACAATCTGCATGAGACATTTGTCGACTACGATCTGTTCGCAACCTCTCTCTAATAAGGCGAACCTTCTCTATAGCCTCATGAACTGACTGTAGTCCTATCAAAGAAACCTCACCCACCTCAAATTATATCCTATAGGATATCTACACATCCTACAATAATTAATCTCCAATGAAGCCTACCAATACTATTACGACTGAGAAGTACCCCTAGAAATAACACGACATACTGGACCTCTCGAAGGTCTTGTACAAGCCTCTTAGCTTTCATTCATCACATTGGTATGAAAGGTAGTGCGAAATTAAAACTTTTCACACTAAATCTTATAAGAACTTCTTTACAAAACGTAAGAAGAACTAACTCTCATCATCACAAGTCATCGTAGATACATTTTATAATCATAGGGTCACGACCCTTACATAGAAAAGAAACCCAACTCTAAAACAAAGTCTTTAATAGAAAGAGACTAGTTATAACATTCACGTCCTCGAACATATGACGACATACCAAGCCTTGAGAGAATTCTACTTCCCAAGTTTCAACTCTAGAAATAGAGAAGAATATGGAGTTAGTAATGCACTAAGTATGGCAATATGCAAAACAATCTTTAAAAAGGAAACCTTCGTTTAAATATGCTTTTCATGCTATTTTGATAAAACTTCAAGAACCAAGGGTACAAGACATAATACAAATCATCATCATCATACCAGGTAATACTTCCATAATTCTCAACATATAACCATTTTCCTTGTGTAAACCATTTAGACCCTATATCCAATGTTATCCTAAGATCCACCTGGGTAAGACATGAAAAGACCACCCATACAACCTCTTCAATACACAACTAAGTGTTTTTAAGACTACCAAAGATAAGGATATTTCATCACAACTGAACAAGTCAACATTTCATGCATTTAGGAACTCCACAAAAAGACCATCCCCTAGGATCACTCTAAGTTAGACTAGTGCAATGTGAAAGTAACATCCAATTCCACTACTGCCACTTAGTGCCTCTTAGGAACCACCCTAGACTAGGCACATCAAATTCAACCACTTACATAACCTTCATCAACATTAGACACAATACCAACATGTTTCATTAACATTACACTTAAAGTCAACATTTTTCATTAACATCATATAACAACCCATTCATTCATTAACATTACAAGGACAGACAAAGACTCCCTCCAAATTCCTACTTGTGCAATACATAGATAGAATGTTATTCCACCACCTACTAGAAGTAGTACACCCTTAGGAAGACCTAGTTCATTCCATTCATTTGTGGGGTCTAGCTTTAACCGACATAGATCATGAGAGATTAATATGAACTCCTTGGTATTTACCCCTACTGGATGAGTGATCCCAACTTCCCTAAGGTAGGGTCGTTCTTTTAGCCTTTACGTGGAATATCACTATCTAGTCCTATGCGGGTATATAGTTAAGGGAAAAAGGGCATTGATTCTAATAACTACTTCTTAACTAATGAAGATTACCAATCTCAAGTGGTTACTTTTAGATACCAAATATCTACTCACAAAGAGTATCCACCCCTATGTCAAATCATCTCGGTGGAAAGCAATAAACCCCATTGAGTTTTAAACATTCATTACATTCATTAGCTATAGGTTAAAAGTTGCAACTACGTACTACATCTCAACTCACGAACAGTAATCATACCAACCTAAACCCTAAACCCTAAACCCTATTTTTTTTTCAAAAACATTTTTTTTTTGAAGAACAAATAAAATTTAGCGGTAGCCTGGTGGAAGGTGGGGGAGAAGGGGTCCGGGGTGGTGAGGTTAGGCGGAGGTGGGGGGAGGGTAAATTTTATTTATATTTTTTTTAAAAAAATTAGGGATAGATTGTTAGAATGTTGTGGTGGTGGTGGGGAGGGCATAGGGGCTGCGGGTGCCTGGGGGAGGGGGTACTTTTTTTTAAATGAATAATAGATTTTTTAAAATGTGTTGAAATGATTTTACCCAAACCATATTAGAAAAAATCCATATTTGACCATAATTTATTTGGGTGTATTGTAATCCAAACCCTTTTTGCTCAATCAATATTCAATTGATTCAAATATGATCCGATCCAACCCGTAACACTTCAAAAATCCAAGACGTGTCTTAAGGCCTAACATTAGTTTCATGATGTATAGACACTATTTTATGGCCTATTTTAATGATTATATGTCATTTAGGAAGTCTAGAAACTAAAATGTCCAAGAAATTCCATGTCGTCCAGAAACTAGTTCTAGGAGGTACTAGCGTGCATTAGCCTATTTGACTAGCTTTTAGAAGTCGGAATATGATGAAAATTTTTTGAAGGGTGTATAACACGTGTTTAAGTTTATACATTGTCAAAACTTCCGGGTACGACTCCCCCAGGACCAACCAAGGGCCTTTGAGGAGGACCCTCGCAAGAATGGGCAAAAGCTGTCAAAAGACAGTGTCACCAATGGATGCCATAGATGGGCTATTGGTGAATCGACGGGGCATCGATTCCACCGTCGATGGTCACTTAGTCAATGTCCTGGAGGGTTAATTTTTCGTAGTCTCTGACCAAGACGACGGATGTGAAACACATAAGGACACAATGGTCGTTGATTGACCCACGATCCGTCGATCGTGGTGTTGTCAATAGGGCCTGGAATTCCTGTAGTTTTAAGTTAAGTCTCAATAATTAATTAAGGTTTTTGGTGGTTAGTTATAGTAATAGGTAAATTTAATTAAGTTAATTAACCCCCATATAAAGACCCAAACCCCATTAGTCTAATTACAACTCTCAAACAAAACTCTCTTCCTTCTTTCTTCTTTCTCTCTCTATTGGAAGACACCATTGAAGACAAGATAGAGGGTGTATTTGTGGGATGTAAAGGGACGATTTAACAATCAATTCTTCAAAAAAATTTGAGGTATGGGATCAAATTCACATTTGAGACCTCTTTCCTCAAAGGGTTCATTCAAAGTATTTTCAAATGTTGGGTTTTCACGTGGGTTCTTCTCCATCGCGAAAATTATGATATGAATTGGGTTTTTTTATGTTTATATTTGATAATATGAATACATTAACATGTATATTAACTTATTTATGAAGTATGTTGATGGTTTGGTCTAGTTTGTAGAATGTGACCCTTAACCCTTAACCCTAGGTTAAATCTTGACATGAATTAGGTTGTAATTGGTTCAATTTACTTGTTTATTGGTTGAACTAATATTATATGATGTTGTTACATTAGTCATTAATGAATTAGGGTGATTTATAGTCTTTCATGCTAGTTCTTGAGAAGATGGATCTAGGTTATGAAGTACGTTGTGAATTGACCCAAGTATCTTATCTTAGGCTTTATTCTAGTATTGAATTGCGATGTAGTGATTCTTCTATCCTTGTTATTATGTTAATTATTTAGTTATGATTGTGTATACCCAAATTGGGTTGAATTGAGGGTTTATGGTAAGACATTGATGATGAACTATGAAACAGACTTGGTAAGTCTTATGACATCTATCCTTTACTTCAAATTGTGGTTAATTGTGATTAAGTCATTATGTTGTATTGGAGTATTCCTTGTATTAGGATTGATATGGTGGGATGATGTTGAATTGAAATGTCTTGATTTTTATTGTGAGGTGTTGGCTTAAGATGTAAATGTTATAATGAGGGTGAGTGATTTACCTATGAGCCTCATCATGATATGAAGATGTTAATGTGTGAACCTCACCTATATGAATTGTAATGAAAGGGTTTGTACTTATGAAATTATTATTGAGATATATATGATGATGATTAAAAAGGGTAGACCTTATGACCTAAACTATGTTATGATTGATAATAAAGGCTTAAAGACATTTCAAAAAGGAACTCTAGCTTAGCACCGAATGAACAAGAGTGAGGAGTGTCCCTTCCCACACAGGGAAGGTATGATCACTAATGTACTCCTGAAATTGGAGGCTACAACGCATGTAGAATAAAGAGGGTCCCAACTATATCTCCTAGTTCTTGAACTATATTGCCCCCATAGGAATACTAGCAAGTGGATCCACGTAGTTGCTATGTTTTATGTTTTGGTACTGCCTTGTCAGGTAGTCTACCTTTCTTTGGTGTAGAGTATATAGAAGCACCCCCAACCCCCTTCTTTTTTATGACACCGTATTCCACATTACCTCATGTGGTCTATGTTAGTTAGGGAAAAATGTTCCCAAAGGGTAAAATTAACTAAATAATTGAAATCTAAATAAGATTACCTAAGGGGTCTAGCTTAGTTTAGGTAGGGTATGAGACTCTATTTGAGCATTGCAATAGTTAGCATTGAGGGGAGTCTTAGGAGGATGTTCTTATGTATGAGTATGCTTATATGGTTATCTGACATGTATAAGATGAATTTGCACATTGTTGATACTATATGTTGATTAGTTCACTTATGAATATGTGATTGTTTATATTGTTAATCTAAGATGATACGCACACCTAATATTATGTTAAGTGAAGTAGGATGTTAGTCATGAATCTTGTTCGGTTTCTTGAGTGAGTAAGGTTATGGGGCTTTACTTGGTCATTGCACTTGTTAACTTGATAGGGGTTCATGGGTAATTTACTTGCTTTGGTTATGTTGAGATGTACTCTTATTCATGCTATTTGTTAATATGACTTCTTGATAGGATTACTTGAATATGTATCTAATAGTAGGTAATGCATGTTGACTTGATTAGACTTGATGATGTTTGTTTGGTAATGTACATGCTTATGGATCAATGAACATGTCCTATGTATTGGTATGGTCTTGTTGAATGGGCATAAAGATTTTAAATGAAAAATACATTCTTTATGAAATGTCCCCTTTTCTTAGCATGTTTTTCCTATATGTGTGCATAGGGTCTCATACTTAGTAAAAGTGGTGTACTAACCCCATTTCTTCCTTTTCCTCAATATTTTAGGTTCCGGTCATTGAAGTGCTTTGAAGGGGACTTGAAGAAGGTTGGATCTTTTATACATCCAAGTAGGGTAGGTCCTCATCTTCCGATGGAAATGACACTATCTAGCTTATGCAGTTTGTTTTTTTAATTAGAGACATCTATGGTTCTTTATTTCCATTAAGTGTGAGAAATTGTCTAGCCCATGTGAGGCAATTTTTACTTGATATACGGATTATGCCCAAGTTCTTACTATCTTATTAGATGTTTATGAGATGAGACGACAATTATGACTATTATGTCTATGTTATTTTTTATATACTTATGTGCAATAAAAGTAGAAGGCTATGTAACATTCTTATACGAAGGGTCTATGTATACTCGATATATATATGATATGTATATGTAGAGGTATATGTAGACTTCCAAGTATAAGTAATGAGAAGTTTTAAATTTTCTGCTAACTTCGATCTTTGAATGTAATGATGAAACCTAAGAGGCTAGTTTTAGTCCTGAAAGAGGACGACGACACTGGTTACATCTAGGGTGTAAACCCGGATGTGACAAACTTTCAAGCAGAGAATGAGGTTGGATTATATTTAGAGTCAATCTCTCTATCAACCACGTCTATGTAAGTTTGTATTCATAATTGTGAAGCTCGCGACAGTTATGGATAGGAACCTACATGATGCCTAGGAAACTCTCACTTTCTTGGATATCCTATATCGTGCCATTAGATTATACTTATGGTGTGATTTTGCATCTAATCCAATTGTTGTGATTATATGGACAATGAACACTCGAAAGTATGTGGCACGAAGACTTGAATTGGAGATTTCCAATGCGGGAGCTCCCCCCCATAGTGATTGAGTTCCTCCTCTTGAGGAAGGAGAAAATGATGACCAAGCCCCCGTGAATCCTCATCCTTTGAGGATGAGAATATAAGGCGCGCTCTTCTTCAAATAGCCCAAGCCATCACCACTTAAGAACAAGCTTCCACTACACAAACCCTAGCCATGACGACCCAAGCTAATCGAGAGGTTGTACCTCATCCAAATAAACAAGTTGCTTACCTGCCTCCCGTCTAAGGGATTTCACTCGGATGAATCCTCCTACATTCTACGGGTCTAAGGTTGAAGAAGACCCTAAAAAATTCATCAATGAACTCTATAAAATACTATTGGCTATGGGGTTACCCACAAGTGAGAAGGTCGATTTGGCCACTTATAAACTTAAGGATGTGGCTCAAGCATGGTATGTTCAATGGAGGAATAATAGGCCATTAAGAGGTAGTCCAGTGACTTGGGAGATCTTCAAGAAGGCTTTTCTTGATCGGTTCTTTCCTAGGGAGATTAGGGAAGCTAAAGTTGTGGAGTTCATCAACATCACCAAAGAGGTACGAGTGTTCATGATACTCCTTAAAATTTACTAAATTGTCGAAATATTCTCCTTCTTTTGTTTCCGATCCTACATATGAAATGAGCTGCTTTGTTACGAGGGTGTCAGATGATTTGCAAGAGGAGTGTCATTCGGCTATGATACATGACAACATGAAAATTTCGTGCATGCCAAACATGTGGAAGAGTCAAGGACTAATGGGAAGAGTAGACATGCTAAGAGGGAAAGATCCTTTGATGGAGGTTCTCCAAAGAATAGGGTAGAGATACAAGACAAGCCTACATTTATAAAGAAGGTTTCTAATAAACATCCTTCCAATTTCCCTTAGGCTAGTGGTAATAAGTTGTCTTACCCTAAGCCTAAGAAGGGAAAAGGTAGTAGTTAAACAACCGAGAAGCCAACTTGTAGAAAGTGTGGCAAGAAGCACTATGGTGATTGTCTTAGGGGGACGGACAATTGTTTTGGTTGAGGTAAAAGTGGAAACAAGGTTAGGGATTGCCCTAATGTGAGGGGTCAAGACAAGGGTAGTGGTCAATCTCAAG
This sequence comes from Solanum pennellii, assembly GCF_001406875.1. Lineage (NCBI taxonomy): Eukaryota > Viridiplantae > Streptophyta > Magnoliopsida > Solanales > Solanaceae > Solanum > Solanum pennellii. The sequence continues at coordinate 34,168,549 of NC_028642.1, read as the reverse complement.
GAAGTTGTTCAAATGAGGCTCCAAAGAAGAACCGCTTCTATGCTCTCCGCTCTAGGGGTGAGCAAGAGACTTCTCCTTATGTGGTGACTGGTATTTTGAAAGTCTTCGCTATTGCTGTTTATGTCTTACTTGATCCCGGTGCTAATTTATCATGAGTAACCCCTCTACAATCGAAAAATGTTGACATTTTGGCCGATATTTTGCATGAACTTTTTATAGTGTCTACTTCGGTGGGTGAGTCGGTTGTTGCAACAAGGGTGTATAGAAATGGTCCTGTAATGTTGCCCAATATATTTTCTTATGTTGAACTATTAGAACTTGATATGCTTGGTTTTGATATTATTTTTGTTATGGATTGGTTGCACGCTTACTCTGTCTCTATTAATTGTAGAAAAAGGGTGGTGAAGTTTAACATTCCAAATGAACCCGTTGTTGAGTGGAAGGGGGGGAAATTCTATTCGTAGTGGTCATATAATCTCTTGTCTAAAAGCATGCAAAATGATATCGAAAGGTTTTTATACCATATTGTAAGTGTCCAAGATCTAGACTCCAAAATTTCTCCCATTGAATCGGTCCCCATAGTGAGTGAATTTCCGGAGGTATTTCCTATTGATCTCCCCGACATTCCTCTCCAACAGGAAATTGATTTTTCTATTGACTTATTACCGGATACGAATCCCATTTCAGTTCCTCCTTATCGGATAGCTCCGTCCAAATTGAAAGAGTTGAAGGCTCAACTCAAAGATTTATTAGACAAAGGCTTCATTAGACCTAGTATTATCCATGGGGTGCTCCATTTTTATTAGTGAAAAAATGATGGGTCCTTAAGAATGTGTGTTGATTACCACCAACTAAATAAAGTCACAATCAAGAACAAGTATCCTCTCCTTAGATTGACGACCTGTTTGATCAACTCGAAGGGTCAAGCTACTTCTCTAAGATTTACCTGAGGTCGAGGTATCACAAAACATAGGGTGAGTGATGAGGATATACCAAAGATGGCATTCGAACTCGATATGGGTATTATGAGTTCTTGGTAATGTCTTTTGGGCTCAAGAATGCTCCGGCAGCATTTATGGACCTAATGAATAGGATATTTCGAAATTACCTAGATTTATTTGTCATTGTCTTTATTTACGACATCTTGGTATATTCAAAAAATGAGGGTGATCATATGAATCATTTTAGGGTGGTGTTGCAAGTACTTAAAGAACATCAATTGGTTGCCAAGTATAGCAAATGCGACTTTTAGTTAAGGTCAGTGACATTTGTTGATCATATCATCTCTACTGTGTGAGTTGAGGTTGATCCAAGGAAAACAGAGGCGTTGAAAAATTGGCCTAGACCATTGACTCCAACCGACATTAGGAGTTTCTTGGGTAGCAGGCTATTATCGGAGGTTTGCAGATGGTTTTGCGTCCATTGCATCTCCCTTGACTACTTTGACCAAAAAATGTAAGAAATTTGAGTGGACGGAGGCATGCGAGAGAAACTTCCAAATATTTAAAGATAGGCTTATTTTCGCTCCGGTTTTGACTTTACCGGAGGGTTCAAAAGGGTTTTTAGTATTATTGATGCATTCCGAGTGGGTTTCGGGGTGTGTGCTTATGAAAGATGGGAGATGATAGTCTGATTCTAGGAAGATTAAGGTGCATGAGCGAAACTATCCAAATCATTACCTTAAGTTAACGTCCATGTTGTTTCCTTGAAAATATGGAGACATTACTTGTATGATGTCCATGTTGATGTCTATATTGACTATAAGAGTCTTCAATATGTGTTTACCCAAAAGGAGTTAAATCTCTTACAATGAAGGTGGTTAGAATTGTTGAAAGATTACGACATGAGTGTCCTCTATAACGCAGGCAAGGCTAATGTGGTTGTGGATGCAATAAGTCGTATGACTATGAGTAGTGTGTCTCACATAGATGGAGCCAAGAAAGACCTAGTAAAGGATGTTCATAGGTTGGTTAGGTTGGGTGTTTGGTTTGAAGATTCTTTGAACGGTAATTTAATGGTTCATAATAACTCTGAGTCATCATTGGTAGGTGAGGTGAAGTGCAAACAACACCTTGATAAATCATTGATGGATTTGAAGGAATAAGTCTTTGGCAAGCTTAATGAGGTATTCTCCATAGGTGGGGATGGTGGTTTTAAGGTACCAAGGACGAGAGTGTGTTGCCAAGGTAGATGAGTTTAGGAACCATATCCTTGAGGAAGCCCATGGGTCCCGCTACTATATTCATCCGAGTTCGACAAAAATGTACCATGACCCTAAGAAAGTATTTTGGTGGGAAGGTTTGAAGGACATATAGAAGTTTGTCGATAAGTGTCTGAATTTCCAACAAGAAAAAGCATAAATCAAAAGACGGGTGGCTTACTACAAGAAATCCAAGTTTCTACTTGGAAGTAGGAAGACATCAATATGGATTTTTTAGTGGGCTTACCTTGGACTCAAAAGCAATATGACTCTATATGGGTTGTTTTGGATAGGTTGACCAATTCCGCTCGCTTTATTCCCGTCCAATCTACTTGTGTGGCGGAATATTATGCTAGGATCTTCATATATATGAGATTATATGTCACCATGGTATTCCGTTATCCATCATATCGGATCACGGTTCACAATTCACATCTAGGTTTTGAAGGTCATTCCAATAAGTGTTGGGTACGAAGGTGAAGTTGAGTACCGATTTTCATCCCCAAACGAATGGTGAAGCGGAGCGTATTATTCAAGTCCTTGAGGATATGCGTAGGGATTTTATTATTGATTTCAACGGAAACTGAGACAAGCATTTGCCTTTGGTGGAGTTTGCTTATAATAATATTTTTCATTCATCCATTTCCGTGGCTCCATATGAAGCCTTGTAGGTAGGAGGTGTAGGAATCTTATTGGATGGTTTGAAGTGGGTGAGCCTTCGCTTCTTGGTCCCGATTTTATTTTTAAGACTTTGAAAAAAGTTTATATCAATAGGAACGGTTGCAAATGGCCTATAGTGTGCAAAAGTCTTACGCCAATCATAGAAGATGGATTTCGAGTTTGAAGAAGGAGATAAAGTGCATATGAAAATTTCGCCTATGAATAGTGTGGTTAGATTTGGCAACAAGGGAAAGTTGATTCCTTTTTATGTGGGTCCCTATGAAATCTTGCAATGGTTTTGTAAGGTTGCCTATGAATTGAAACTTCCTAGTGAATTGTCTTCTGTTCATTCGATTTTCCACGTTACCATGCTTAAAAAGTGTATTCGTGATCCTGAGCCTATTCTTCCTATTGAGGGTCTTGGTGTGAAGGATAACGTCTCTTATGAGGAAGTTTTGGTATAAATTATTGATAGGCAAGTCAAGAAGTTAAGGAATAAAGAGGTGGCTTCCGTAAGGGTGTTATGGAAGAATTACCTAGTTGAGGGGGAAACATGTGAGGCCGAGGCCGACATGAAGTCCCGTTACCCTCATCTATTTTATAACTAAGGTTAGTAGTTATTACGAATAATGAAAATAATGAATAAAAATTGAAGTTTCTTGATTTTGGTGATGTCTTGCAAAAGGTGCTATTTTGTGTAGCTTTATAGTGACTGTTAGTGAAGTTGTGTATTTGAACTTGAAATTTTACTCTTTGGCTTGTTTGAGTTATCTTGTGCATTTTGATGTGGTGAGTCTCTATAAAATGATATGTAGCATGTTGGTAAGTTTAACTTTATCATAATTGACTCATGTAAAGCATGTTCAGATCATATTGTTGTGTGAGAAGGAAATTCCTCATAATGTAATGTTGAAACTTATGTATGGTAATTGAAGTCTTGTATTGGCTTGAGTAAGAGATATGGTTGATGTTTTTATATATTGTTGTTTTAGTGGCTGCTAGTGTTTAGTCTATTCCTTCCTTCTAATGATTTCTAGTGTCATTCGGGGATGAATGCTCCCAAAGGGGGGATAAGTTAACACTTTGAAAATCCAAGACGTGTCTTAAGGCCTAACATAAGTTTCATTAGGTCTAGACACTGCTTAAAGGCCTATCTTAATGTTTATAGGTCATTTAGGAAGTCTCGAAACCAAACGTCCAAGAACGTCCATGGTGTCCGAAAAACTAGTTCTAGGAGGTACTAGCGTGTCTTAGCCTATTTGACTAGCTTTTAGGATTCGAAAAATGATGAAAATTGATGGGATGGTGTCTAACATGTGTTTAAGTTGATAAATGGTCAAAAGTCCAGGTACGACTCTCCAAGGACCAAACAAGGGTCCTTGAAAAGGACCCTTGTAAGAATGGGCAAAAACTCTCAAAAGACAGTGTCACAAACGGATGCCACAGACGGGCTGTTGCTAAATCGACAGGGCGTTAATGTCACCGTCGACAGTCACTTAGTAAAATTCCTGGAGGGTTCATTTTCCATAGTCTCTTACCAAGACGGCGGATGTGCATCACGGAAGGGCACAGGGTCGTCGATTGACCCACGATCCGTCGATCGTTGTGTCGTCTATGGGGCCTGCAATTCCTGATATTTTAAGTTAAGTCTCAACTAAATAATTAAGGTTTTGTTGGTTATTTAGGGGATTAGGGAAGAGTAATTAAGTTAATTAACCCCCATATAAAGACCCCAACCCTATTAGTCTAATTACAACTCTCAAACAAAACTCTCTTCCTTCTCTCTTCTTTCTCTCCCTATTTGAAGACACCATTGAAGACAAGCTAGGGGAGGAACTAGGGGGAGGTAAAGGGAATATTTCACCATCCATTTTTCATCAAACGTTGAGTTATTGGGATCTAATTCACCTTTGAGACTTCTTTCCTCAAAGGGTTCCTTCAAAGTATTTTCAAAAGTTGTGTTTTCATGTGGGTTCTTCCCCATCTCGAAAATTATGATATGAATTGGTTTCTTTATGTTTTCTATTGGATAATATGAATAGATTAACATGTATTCTAACGTACTTATGCTGTATCGTGATGGTTTTGTCTAGTTTGTAGAAGGTGACCCTTAACCTTAACCCTAGGTTTGATTTTTATATGAATTAGGTTATAATTGGTTCAATTGACTTTTTTATAGGTTGAATTACTATTAAATGATGTTTTTACATTAATCATTATTGAATTAGGGTTATTTATGGTCTTTCATGCTAGTTCTTAAGAAGATGGATCTAGGTTATGAAGTATGTTGTGAATTAACCCAAGTATTTTGTCTTAGGCTTTGATCTAGTATTGAATTGTGATGTAGGGATTCTTCTAGCTTTGTTATCATGTTGATTATTGACTTATGATTATGTAAACCCAAATTGAGTTGAATTGAGGTTTTATGGTAAGACATTGATGATGAACTATGAAAGAGACTTGGTACGTCTAATGATCTCTATCCTTTACTTCAAATTGTGGTTAATTGTGATTAAGTCATAATGTTGTATTGGAGTATGCCTTGTATTAGGACTACTAGGGTGGTACGATGTTGAATTGAAATGTATAGATTTTGATTGTGAGGTGTTGGCTTAAGATGTAAATGTTATAAGGAAGGTGAGTAATTTACCTATGAGCCTTATCATGATATGAAGATGTTAATGTGCTAACTTCACCTATATGAATTGTAATAAAATAATTTATACTCATGCAATTCTTATTGAGCTATTCATCATGAGCATTATATAAGGGGTTTACCCTATTACCTAAACTAAGCTATGAGTGATAATAAAGGCTTAAAGACATTTCAAAAAAGGACTCTAACTTAGCACCTAATGAACTATAGTGAGGAGTGTCCCTTCCCACATAAGGAACTAGAGTGGAGACTACAATTTTTGTAGCATAAAGAGGGTCCCAACTATCGCCTATTTCATGAACTATATTGCCCCCATAGGAATACTAGCTAGTGGATCCACGTAGTTGCTTTGTTTTATGTTTTGGTGCTACCTTGGCAAGTAGTCTGCCTTCCTTCGGTGTAGGGTTTCATGACACCAGATTCCACATTAGATCATGTGGTCTATGTCGGTTAGGTTAAGATGTTCCTAAAAGGTAATATAAACTAAACAATTGAACTCTAAATAAGATTACCTAAGGGGTCTAGCTAAGTCTCGGTAGGTGTATGGGACTCTATTGAAACATTGCAATTGTTATTCTTTAGGTGAATCTTAGGAGGATGTTCTCATGTGTGAGTATGATAATATGGTTATATGACATGTATAAGATGAACTTGCACATTGTTGAAGTATATTGTGAAATTAGCCTATGTATTTTGTCTTAAGTTATGATCTACTGTTTAATTGTGTTATAAAGATGCAATTTGCCTTGTTATATTATTGGTTATCATTGTGTTATGACGTTACTCCCCTAGTTGGGTTGAGTTATCGCTAGATGGTAAGACCTTGATGATGAACTATAAGGAAGACTTGGTAAGTCTTGGAATCTTCATCTTTACTTCCAATTGTGATTAATTGTTGTTAAGTCATGATACTATATTGGCGTATGCCTTGTATTAGGATTGGTAGGATTGTATGATGATTGAATTGAAATGTCTTGATTGTGGTTGTGAGGTTAATTAGGATTTAAATGCTATAAGGATGGTGATGTATACCGATTTGCCTTATTATGAAATGCTATGTAATGTGTTAACTTCACTTATATTAATTGTGATGAAAGGACTATACTCATGCAATTCTTATGGAGCTATTGATGATTAAGATTATACAAGTGATAGACCCTATGACCCAAACTAAGCTCTGATCGTTAAATAAAGGCTTAAAGACATTTCAATTAAGAGATTTAGATTACCACCGAGTGATTTTGACAATGGGAGGTGATGACTTTCCAAAGTAGAAGACTTGCCCTATTGTTCTATATGAGATGTTGACTTCCTAAACAGGAATACACATCCATTGGATTCCTATGAGAGGAGGCCCGAATTACCAAGTGGTATCGAGATGGAATATACTATCTCTTATTTCTTGAAATATGTTTCCCCCCTAGGAAGACTAGCTAGTGGATCCACCTAGAAAGCTATGTTTATGTTTGGTTCTACTTTGGTGGGTAGACAACCTTCCAGCGGTATAGTAAGGTTTTATAACACCGAATTCCACCCTTATATAATGTGATCTATCTTGATTAAGGCAAGTGTTCCCTAAATTAAAATGAAACAATGCAGTATAAACTAGCTAAAGTGACTTAAGAGGTTTAACTTATAAGCCTAGGTAGGGGCATGAGACTCTACCTATGCCTTGCTCTAGTTGACCTTGATGGAAGCTTTAGGAAGTTGATATTATGTATGCATAAGATAATGATGTATATGATGATAATATGTTTATTCTACAATGTAAGTGACTATATATGATGATGATTATCCTCTTGATATATGTAGTTTGATTATATTGGTAAAGTTTGACATTGGTTATGTTTTCTAGTTAATTCTACTTGGTTGAGCAAGGTTATGGGGATTTGGTTGGTCATTGTACTTGTTGACTTGATAAGGATTCATGAGTAGTTGTCTTGCACATTATGCTATTATTGACTTTATTCATTCTTCTAATGTTATTCCTTGATGATAGGGCTGTAGTAAGTAATGGATTCAAGTATGTTGGAATGCGTATTATGTGTTTGATTTAGTAAGAATTTTTGGTTGATTGATATGACTTGCTTGACTTTGCATTAGGCTTTAAAAAGGGTAAAATGGAATGTCTTGACTAAAAGTCCCTTTTAAGCATTTTTTGACATTATATGTGCATATGGTTTCATACATAGTACATGTGGAGTACTAACCCCATTTTCTTCCCTTTTTCAAAACATTTTGTCTTCTGGTCATTGAAGTCTTATTTGGGACGACTTAATGAACACTTGGATATTCTTTATCATCCAAGTGGGTAGGTCCTCACTTTCCGAGGGTGATTCCAATATCTAGCCTATGAAGTTTCTTTGTTTTGAGTTGAAGGCTCTTTTATTTTTATTCCGTTTCCATTGTGTACGAGTTGTATAAGCCTATATATGGATTCTTTACATTTGATGTAGGGATATGCCCATATTGTGATAATTAATTAGATGGTATGAGATGAGACAATTTTTAGACTACCTTTCTATTATATATATATATATATATATATATATATATATATATATATATATATGTGCAATAA
>NC_028642.1:34157767-34160025 GCF_001406875.1 Solanum pennellii | reverse complement strand
TATATATATATATATATATATATATATATTTATATGTATCGAGTATACATGGACCCTTCGTAGAGGAAGGTTACAAAGACTTCTACTTTTATTGCACATATGTATATAGAAGATAACATAGGCATAACAGTCATAATAGTCGTCTCATCTCATAAACATCTAATAAGATCATAAGAACTTGGGCGCAAACCTTACATCAAGTAACAATTGCCTCACATGGGCTATACGATTTTTCATACTAAATAGAAAAAAAGAAAGAACCATAGAAGTCTCTAACTAAAAAGCAAACTCCATAATCTAGATAGTGGTATGGCCCTCGGAAGTTGAGGACCTACCCTACTTGGATAAATAAGACATTCAAGCCTTCTTCAAGTCGCCTTCAATACTTCAACGACCGGAACCTAAAATATTGGGGAAATGAAGAAATGGGATTAGTAAGCCACTTCTACTAAGTATGAGACCCTATGCACACATACATGAAAAACATGCTAAGAAAAAGGGACATTTCATAGAGTATGCATTTTTCATTTACAACCTTTATGCACATTCAACAAGACTATACCAATCCATAGGACATGTTCATTAATCCATAAGAATGTACATTACCAAACCAACATCATCAAGTCTACTCATGTCAACATGCATTACCTATAATCAGATACATATTCAAGTAGTCCTATCATCATGTCATATTAACAATAAGCATGAATAAGAGTACATCTCAACATACCAAAGCAAGTCAATTAACCATGAACACCTATCAATTTAACGAGTGTAATCACCAAGTAAAGCACCTCAACCTTAATCAATGAAGTAACCAAACACGAATCATGACTTACATCATACTTCACTTAACATATCATTTAGGTGTACATATTATCACATACGGGTTTACCCCCTAGATGTAACTGGCATCGTCGTCCTTTTTAAAGACTAAGACTAGATTCTTAGTCTCATACCATTACATTCATAGGTTGAACAATGTGGAAAAATTTGAAACTATTCATTACATCTCGTTGAAGGTTTACATAGACCTCTACATACACATAGTATAAGTTGTATCAAGTACACATAGACCTTTCGTATAGGAAGCTTATATAGCCTTCTACTGTTATTGCACATATATATATATATATATGTGCAATAACAGTAGAAGGCTATATAAGCTTCCTATACGAAAGGTCTATGTGTACTTGATACAACTTATACTATGTGTATGTAGAGGTCTATGTAAACCTTCAACGAGATGTAATGAATAGTTTCAAATTTTTCCACATTGTTCAACCTATGAATGTAATGGTATGAGACTAAGAATCTAGTCTTAGTCTTTAAAAAGGACGACGATGCCAGTTACATCTAGGGGGTAAACCCGTATGTGATAATATGTACACCTAAATGATATGTTAAGTGAAGTATGATGTAAGTCATGATTCGTGTTTGGTTACTTCATTGATTAAGGTTGAGGTGCTTTACTTGGTGATTACACTCGTTAAATTGATAGGTGTTCATGGTTAATTGACTTGCTTTGGTATGTTGAGATGTACTCTTATTCATGCTTATTGTTAATATGACATGATGATAGGACTACTTGAATATGTATCTGATTATAGGTAATGCATGTTGACATGAGTAGACTTGATGATGTTGGTTTGGTAATGTACATTCTTATGGATTAATGAACATGTCCTATGGATTGGTATAGTCTTGTTGAATGTGCATAAAGGTTGTAAATGAAAAATGCATACTCTATGAAATGTCCCTTTTTCTTAGCATGTTTTTCATGTATGTGTGCATAGGGTCTCATACTTAGTAGAAGTGGCTTACTAATCCCATTTCTTCATTTCCCCAATATTTTAGGTTCCGGTCGTTGAAGTATTGAAGGCGACTTGAAGAAGGCTTGAATGTCTTATTTATCCAAGTAGGGTAGGTCCTCAACTTCCGAGGGCCATACCACTATCTAGATTATGGAGTTTGCTTTTTAGTTAGAGACTTCTATGGTTCTTTCTTTTTTTCTATTTAGTATGAAAAATCGTATAGCCCATGTGAGGCAATTGTTACTTGATGTAAGGTTTGCGCCCAAGTTCTTATGATCTTATTAGATGTTTATGAGATGAGACGACTATTATGACTGTTATGCCTATGTTATCTTCTATATACATATGTGCAATAAAAGTAGAAGTCTTTGTAACCTTCCTCTACGAAGGGTCCATGTATACTCGATACATATAAATATATATATATATATATATATATATATA
>NC_028642.1:34070373-34156920 GCF_001406875.1 Solanum pennellii | reverse complement strand
ATATATATATATATATATATATATATATGATATGTCTATGTAGAGGTATATATAAAACTCCAAGTAGATATAGTGAAAAGATTTAAATTTTCCACTAAATTCGACCTATGAATGTAATGATGAAAGCTAAGAGGCTAGTCTTAGTCCTCAAAGAGGACGACGACACCGGTTACGTCTAGGGGGGTAAACCCGGATGTGAAACAACAATTTTCCACCCTTACTTGGGATCACGCGTCCTTGATTGACGATTCTAAACACTTCTTATATGAAATAATTGTAGACTAGCAGCCTATCATGCATGCAACTAATATAAATGCACATAAAAAGGGGAATAAAGTATCAATTTCAAGTTATACATACTGAATGCAACATAAGGGATTAGGAACTACATGTAACAACCCAAAATGCATGATGTTTTATATCTTTTCATATTCAAGGAGGAACTACAATCTCCTGGATAAAACATTTTCAATAGTCTCTCATGGATCTCATGTACAATTTACTCACAAAAAGCATGTATTCTAGGAGGATTTTTCAACGCCAAAATAAGGCATGCACACTTAATCATCTCATCAAGTCTATGCATTTTCCAATACAGCATGAGGCAAAACAACGCATGTAAGTCATTTCTATCAAGACCTAAACTTTTTCATGAACATGCATGTACGGAAATCACAGGACCACATAAACACGCACTAACCTTGCTAGATAGGCGCACCATCTCCCCTTGAGAGTAAGTCTATATAAAAACTTTTAAACATCGTTCATACCAAAGGTAATCTTCAAGGTCCAATATTAAAGTTCACAAAAGACAAGAAAACTTGAATTTAATAGTGAATAAAATACATAGCGATAGAAACATAAGGAGATAACACTTTTTTTTGTTTGCTTGGAGGACATAGAAGCTATTCTTCTTTTGAGGTTCTTCCTCTATAATACTAGTGGCAACTTACTTATCCTCCCTCTCCTTTGCCATAATAACTGTTAAATCTCTCATTTTGCGCACAGTCTTTCCACACCCATAAAAACCATCAATGTTGTCTTGGCATTTTCCTTTGTGGTTCCTTCCACACTTCGTGAAAATAGGGTTAGGAAATTAAGCCATACTTCCTTTATCTTGGTCAAACTTCGGGGGTCTTGGAAGATTCTAGACCGGAATATCTTTTTTTAGACTTAGTCCTAACTTTCGCATTAGACTTAGCATTGGGGAAACTCACATCACTGGTCCTAGCCCTTTGTGCCTCCTTATTCATCTTTCTATGTTATTAGTGTTCAATTTTTGGGGCATACACCATAAGACTACAAAGATCAACGTCATGATAAATCATTGTCATACAATGTTCTTCTTTGACAAAGATAGTCACACCTATATAAAACATAGTAATCCTATCTCTCAAATCCTCCACCACAAATAGAGGATACTAGGAAACTGGGGTAAATTTCTAGGCATACTCCTTAAAACTCATGCAACCTTGCCTATGGTTCATAAACTCTTCAACCTTAGCCTCCCGCAAATCTCGGAGAAAGAACCTACATAGAAATGCTTCTCCGAACCCTTCCCACTACATTGTTCCCACTCCTACCACCCTATTTTATTTCCATTTTTCATACCATATTTGTATTGCATCATTCAATTGATAAGCGACTAGCTCCTCTCTCTCTCAATTGAAGTCACCCCTATTGCAGCCAGAACCTTATACAAATAATCTTTAAATCCTTGAGGATCTTCCCCCATTTTAGAGACATAAAACTCATGAGGTTTCATCCTTAAAACTCTCTCACGTTAAAGTCCACAAAATTTACATTAGGTTTCACCGGAGGTACCATCGCTCTATTGACTTGAGAACTCATGGCTTAAGACAACAATTGCATAGTAGACCTAAATACCTAATGACACATTCTCCTCTATACGGTCAACTTGAGATTGAGAAGAATCTTGGTGTGGAACTTCGAGAGCAACCACTTGCTCTCCATTTATTTCCTCATCCCTCATTGAATTTCCCCTTAGATTAGACATACCCTGAAAAACTATACATGCATGGATTAGAAGTTAGATCCGAACTCTATAGCACAACATAGAGAATGAAGAAGTGATGTTTTTCTAAATATTCGCCTCCTACTCGTAAATGTGGTGCGCTTCACATTTATGAAAAAGAATCTACTGGACGTGGGTTGAGACAATTCTAGAAGCATTCTAAACCGTATGTTATGATACCAAGTTTGTGAAGACCCAGGGGTATACCCTACAAATAACATGGTGTACTTGACCCTAAAGGGCTACCATACAAGCCCTTATCACATCATAACATAAAATAGTAGAGAAGTATGAAAATTTTACAAACTATCCATACAATCGGAGTATTTTATAAAAGCAAGTGGAAGTGTTACTACTCTTTGTCTAAAACGATCTAAACTTATCTTTAAATCAAAATATTTGGGAGAAAGACCATAATAGTCTCCAAACGTAAAGATATATGACATAATATAAATAGTGGCTTTGTCCTTGAAGCTATGAGGACTCATCAAAATTGTAAACTCCTTGCTCCTTAGAATACTATCCTCAGTAATGGAAATAAAATCTTGAAACCCTACATTTGATAATAATGTTGGCAAAGTATACATTAGTACAAGAGTATTAAATATGAAGGCTAGCACAAGAGACAGTATCATAATCATATATAAGGTCTCCAACATAATCATTCTATAATCAATATTTTACCCTTTGTCTTTCATATCATAAGAGAACCATTTCAAGTAACCTCACAGCATACTTTTGCAAGGCACGGAAAAGTCCCCATAATTCTATCGAAGCTAAGTATCCCTTTTGGTCACCATAAACATAGTCCACATGCATAGTTAAGCCTTAGACTCTCTTATGTATCGTCAAGTCATACTTGTTCAATGTATGTGTCAGACCTCATAACCCCACTCACACTAAGTAGAAACATAGGCTATCATACATACTTACCCTTTTAGTATCTCATCCTTAAATTACTTCTCATAACCAAGTAAATATCTCACCTTTAGTTAATCATAAAAAGGAAGTCAACCAAAGCACAATCCTATCTAAACATAAATTATATAAGAGAAAACTTCCTTAGAAAACCTTAAGTCATGCTTTTAGAATGCATGAATAATACCCCATAAACCTATCGATTCTAGGTACATATTTTAGGTCCTCACACTCATACTCCTTGACTTGGAGACTAGTCCCCCTCTATAAGCCTTGGAATATTATGTAACACTCCTTGAGCATAGTCTTAATTCATTACTAGATTGAACCTTAGGAGGTGCTTCTCAAGCATGTCTAAGTTTATTATTAAGATGGACACTATGAGATACTTCCTTAAGGATGTATAAGTCAATTTATGCTTTTGAACAATATGATGTACTTCTTTAAATAACTCGTACTTCATTGGATACAAAGATTACAACCTTAACAACACTAGGTGCAGGCATACACCTCATGAGACTTAACTTTTACAAAATACACACTCTACTATGTATGAGTTCCCCGTTTCTACCTTTAATAGTACTCACATAAATTAGGTGTGGTTCTTCTCTCAATTTGGAGCTAGGAACCTACCTTATGTGACTCTCTCTCTCATTATCAATATCCATTTAGGGTCAAGTAGACACACTAAAATTCATTGTTATACCTTGCCTAACAGTGATGATCCTAGAAGAATTCCCTTGACAATCAAACCATGTTCAAGTGATTCTATCACTTTATACATTCAAGCATTTATAAGTATGTTAGCTTAATATAGGCCCTTCACCATAATTCTACCTATTCGACTTTTTTCCTCATGTTGTCACGCCCCAAGATACCCCTGAGACGTGGACACGGAACCTAGGACCACAAGTGATCCCAAGCAAACCTTGCTAGCATGATCATGAGAATACAAAAGATAATAAACTGAATACGAAAGCTAAGTCATAATTTATTTTGAAAAGATGTGGAATACCCACACTCTATAACTGAGATATTTTGAAAAAAATGAGTTTAATACAAAGAATTTATTAACTCAACACTAAGATGAATAGCCTCTAAACTGGACTAGAAATACTAGGACAAGCCCCATCTAAATATAGCAAAAACTAAAACTAAAAGACTAAGTACTGAAAAAAAACTGATGAGTCCTCGGAGAATGAGGACTCAGCACTTAATCTGCTGCACTAAAGATTGGAAATTTATTTATGCGTGATCTGGGTGCTGAGACGCTTAACCTACATCACAAGAAGATGTAGCGCATGTATGCGTCAGTACTTGAAAGGTACAGAGCATGTAAGATAGAATAAAGCTGAAATAAAACATAACTGAACAAGCATAAAACCAAGTATATAATGTGAACAGGATATAGAGAACTCTGACTTAACTAAATGCAATGACCAATTCATAACATGCTGACACTGGATACTGACTATACTGATAAATGGTCAATGCAAAATAGTCTGGATGAACTGTGGGAGCTACTAATAACCGACAATAAAACCACAAAGCTAAATGTGGAGTCCGATGTATATGCCACATAGAGAGGACCCAATATACCCTCCCAAAGGTATAAAGGCATGATGTCTGATCACTTAACTGATTGCCCACAGAGTGGACTTACAAACTACTTGGCTAGTAGTTCTGGGACTAATTGGGTAAGCTGAACCCTAGTCCAACTCGGTATTATGCTACTCCTAATGAATTATATAATTAACAGATTATGACTGAGTTTCTGTAAATACTGGATAGCTCAAAACTGAACATGCAAACTGAGAATACAACAATTAATCTTGTAATTATTTATTTATAACTGAGGCATGTATATATGAAGTAACTGAAATATCTAACCTAGCATATATAATTCAAGAACTAAAGAAATACATAGCGAGGATTCTGAAATTCATGCAATAATCTAAGTAATAACATTTTAATATTATTTGGAACGTATAACTAATTAATTCATGAAGTTCTGTTGAAGTATTAGAAAACCTAAGTCTAATAAAAATATGGGAATCAAGAATCTGACTGAAATCTATGGACCCAATGGGTGAAAGGAACCAACTAGTGAAAGCCCACATATCTGGTGATGAAATTCACGGATAAACGCATAGATTTTGGGGGGTGGAACTTTGTTGCATTCTTTAACTAGGGTTCTTGACCTTTTTCTCCTTTCTTAGTTCAAATGTTCTAAGTTTGATTAATGATTTGACTTAGGTAAGTTTTTGTTATGTTTCTAGGCTTAAACTAACTAAAATCTGATGATTTATGGTCAGAAAGACGTATCTTGTGGTATAAAAAAAGTGGGAAAAAAAACAAAAAACCCTGACTTAAAAGCCGTCGGAGTCACAGACGGAGTCGACTGACGACCGTGCTGGTCGACCGTTGTTTGTTACTGAGAGTTTAATGTTAGCTGGCCCATCGACGGAGTTGACTGAAAGACCTTAAGTTGGCTGATAGTCCATACTGGTCAATTGCGTTTGTGACTGAGAACTGGAAGTAAGCTAATCAATTAACGGAGTCGACAGACGGACCGTAAATCGTCTGACGGTCCGTACTAGTTTACCGTCGTTTGTGACTTTGAACTGAGAGTTAGCTGGCCCATTGATGGAGTCGACTGACGGACCATAAGTCGACTAACGGTCCATAGTTGGCTATGTCGCTAGCACCTGCAACTTTTGAAAATCTGCATTTTTTGTACTTGTTTGAATACGGGGTGTTACACATGTAGACTCTACTCTCAAAGGCTATACCTACATAATTCATCATATTAAATATATTCTCAAAGCGTAGTGATTTAACATTCTTGACTACAATCCTTGTTGTGAAGACTTTACTTAATGCAATCATCATGAATTGTAAATCTTAAGATAGTCTAGTTATAAGATTCATCTTTAAGAAATTCTTGTCCTTGTCATCATACAAGTTCAATATGAAGCCTTACTAGGCATGATTCATAATGTATACTATAATGTACTTCCATTCATGTCCATATGTCTATATTTATGAAAAATTACCATTTGTTTCATCTATTTAGAAAATCAATCTGTAAATCCTTAATTTCACCTTTTATAGCATAAGCCCTCATAATATCAATCCTTTCAATTAGACTATGTTTAACATTAAAAAATGGATAAATTCATCATAATATCATGATTAATTACTAAAAAATCATAAACAAGTATTTTCAACTCAACTGAAATCATACTCAAATCTACCCACAACATAGCTACTAACCCTATTTAGAGTTGGATTTATCTTCACAATTGAGTGAAATCTAGGGGGCTATATGTATTGAATAATGAATATATGAATAATACATCATACCTTGATTATAATGCCCTCGCAATGATTGAAAAAATGGAGGAAATTCATCTAGCTTGACCCTCTTTTCTTCTTCTTCTTCTTTTTCTTCTTCTTGGGTTTTCTAAAGAGAATTTTTTAGGGGAAGAACTTTGGGATCTTTTCGGGTATTGGAATTACTTAATTAGTTAGGATGGTTAATGAATTAAAATATATATTCATAAATTCCATATAAAATGATCACCACTTAAAACATATTAAAAAGGAATTTATTAGAAGACCACTCACTAGGTAGCCCACTCCCAGGAACAACGACAGGGGTCACAAGCAATCGTGAAGACCAGGAACCGTGTCCCTTCTCATGGTACTTGGGCAGTAGATATGGTTTGGTGGCTTTTCCTATACAATGATAAGGCATGACCACGAGCCTTACTATGTAGCATTTTCAAGACCACTAGCAGTGAAGTGGCTCTTGGTCCATGTTCCAGTGCTTGGCCCCAAAGACTTGCATACCACAAGGCTAGAGAACCTTCACAAGTCCTCCAACAAACCGTGGACAAGACCACTTGTCGTGGTGATGGCCGGGAACTTGGGGCAGTGATTGCCAAGTTTTGGTGTAGCCTTGGCCTATGACTTGGGATTTACCCCTTTACCTTGGCACTTGGCTTTGATCCTTGACTCTTGTAGACCTCAACTACAAATTATATGGTCTACTAAGCTATGGGAAGTCATTGTACGATTCTAACCCTTGCATCAATCTCTTAAAACTTCCACGTAAGGAACTAGTTCACTCTACAAATTTTTCTAATTTTATAAGGGCATACCATGAGTGGTTAACTCTGTTTGTAGTGGTTGGATTTTGGAATTTATGTATCATATATAATGGTTAAGCTACGATCAGGAAAAAATCAATAAGAGTTGTAGAGTAGAGTGTTAGATTCAAGTGTACTAGTACGCTTAAGGATATGGAATAATAAAGGGAGGGTGGACAAAGGTTAAGGAGTGTACTTTCTTATCGAATGTTTTCTACTTGTGGATTTCTTATATTATGCGGTGGACATCGGGTTGATCGATGATGCCTACAAGTACGTTTTGTTTGTATAAGTACTACACTTGATTGCCTTGTGACATAGTCTAATTGCAGGGTCAGTGATGTTTTATACATGAAGACAAACAAAATCTCCAATAGCTTCTACTCTCTATTCCCTGTGGTTGTAGTTGTGTCCTTATTTAATATATTTTATATCCGGTAATCTTAGAAGATCTCGTACCTTTTTAGACTAGATATCTAGGGCGTTATTTATTTTACAAATTTAACTTTAATTTTAAAAACTCTTATTTATATAAAGATCTCATGTATTTTTTTTTTAAATTTCCAGTTTTCTTAATCTTCTACATATTTTTATCGGTTTAATGATCAATGGACCTCCTACTTAGGTGTTAGAGTATGTGTTCGCACAGCCTGGTGAGTTGAGTCGTTAAGGCTTTCAAGGAAAACTTATGGTTTAGGATTTTTTTACTCTAAGTAGGTATGTGTCCATACAATACCATATCACAATATTGAATTGTGATATGTAATTAACGTTTTTACATGCAATTTCACATTGTTCTATCGCATGATATTGTATCATGAGATGAAATACCATATTCTAAAAAAAAATCATTATATGAGAATTTGATATCATAATTTGGGATCTTCTAAAAATTCTACCAAAAAATTTAGATTTTCTTAAAACAACCCACATTATTTCTATATAACATTTATTTAATATGTACATAAATTAATAACCAAATAATTACATTTTAAAATTTATTAATCTCACCAACATAAAATTTATTATTTCTTTCAATTTGATAATATAGATGATGAAGTAAGAATTGATTTAATGAATATAAATACAATTATATGGAGTAATACCTTTTTAGTGTTTCATCATAAAAAAAACTTCTCTCTCGGCTACATCAAATACTATTTAAAGCAATTTAATATGATAAAGGACAAACTTGGCGATGTATGTTTAATAATCACTACTTCCATTATGATTGATTTTAGCATGAAAGTAAAACATTGTAAATATTCAATTGCACACAAGTGAAACAAGTCATGGACCATATTATATTGACACACAAGTGAAAACTATCATAACTTGTCAAGTGTTACACAAATGTTTTCAATAATACCAAAGGGATAATGAAATATTTGTTGTCTATGAGAATGAAAATATAATTATGAATTATTTTGACCAATAAATGGCTCAAAGTAACAATATTGGTTCGTTTTCTTTGTTGTATGATGGAAAAATAAAGTTAAACATGAGAAGATTGTTCGTACTATGTTGGAGAGTCATATTAAAGACCAGTGAAATACAATTTGTATTCATATTTTTTTATTGAATTAATTTTGATCAACTAATGTTAGATGAAACAATTAATTATGTGGAGAGAAAAAATCTTTGTAATAATTTATTATAAGATTTATACATTTTCATTTAGTTTATAAGATTGAATAAACATTTAGGGCTATTTTAATAGTTTGATAACTTATGGAATTCTTATGTTCATGAGAAAATATACAACACAATTTATACCGCATATGCAAACAAAACTTCAACTTCCTCTCATGCTTACATATTAATGATATAATATAATGATTTCATATCTCATAGCCAAAAGATACCTAAATCTTCTATTACCCATTATTTTATGGATTTAAGTATTCAAATAAGGATTTTGAAATAAATGAATTGGAGGTTATATTCAAGAACTCAAGGACATATTAAAATGGTAATTATGAACTTACTTTAATTTCCTTTTCAAAAAAAATTTCACGAATCAGTTCCTCAAGCTTTAGGTATTTTTTTAAGTGATAAATTTTGGATGCAAAATTTCTTTGGAAATTAGGTTTTGAGTGGATTGACCTTTTTTAATGAAATTGGTGTGGGTACAGTTTCTTTTAGAAACTATTTTTGAATAATTTCTTGTGTATAGATTGTGTGACTTATGAAGGGATTCAGAAGAGAAACACTAAACTCATGGAGTCATTTATTGATGCAATTGAGAAAAGTGATCTTCTAAAAGTGATCTTCTAAATTGTATTATAATAAATTTTGATGTACTTCCTTCGTTGTTTTGTTTATTGGGAGTAAAAGGGGATGAGATGAAGGGTATAATTGTACAATTGACATTTCTAAATGAATAAAAAGGGGTTGAAATAAAAAAGACTTTATATGATGAATATTATGACGCAAATTGCCTTGTTTTGACCATTATTGAATGATTGATAAAATATATTAACGCATGGATGTGTACTTGACTTATGTGAGTTCTTGCCTCTTGTAATTGGTGAAATATTGTTTATTTGCATTGATCACTGGACAACCTTATGAGACATACGAATATTACGATATTGAGATCTTTGTCATCAAGTGCTATTAGAATGAGGTCTTTTCTGCTAAGTGTTTACGATGTTGAGGTCTTTTCTGGTAAGTATTTATGATGTTGAGGTCTCTGGTCAGAAGAATTATTATGTCGAGGTCATTTTTGTCAAATGGTTGTAAATTCGAGGTCATTTCAAGAAAGATATTTTTTATCGTGATTTGATGCATTTAGATTCTTATAAGTGAGTTATGTGTTAATTGTAATTTTTGCTTTTTTCGTGTGATTGATTTGTTTGATATTGTAATTGACTCACTTGAATCATTAGATTTTTGATTGGGACTATTGAATTGTGAATGTTGAGCCTTGGGGGCGTGTATTTTAGAATGTATACGTTAGGTTTATTTCAGTGGATGTTGTAGTTTGAGGTGGTTCGATTGGAGTGCAAGGGGTGTTTTATTTCTAGATAGATGCCTTGTTTATTAGGTTGCTTTATCGGTAGCGTGTTGGTAAGTACTCACTTCTGGCTTCTACACTTGTGTAGGTTCTAAGCCTAGTATAGTGTGATTGTCTTCTTGTCCTACTATCTAATGCTTCTCAAAGGATTACTAATAGGAAGCTTCTCGTCATCTTGGTGGGCCCGCTTTTTAATTTTTTTATGCTTTTTGTTCTATTTTCAAACAAAGAATGAGACTTTTAATTATTTAAATTTTATAGTTTATGTATTTTATTGCTTGTCCATTTGATAACAAGATTTTAGGGTTTTAAAAAGAATAAAATATTTTCTACTTTTTCTTTCATTTTCATTGCGTTAAGGCAAACTTGCCTTGGTGCGAATAGAGAAGTGACATCATGACTTTTTTTGGGTCCTCAATATGAGTATTTCAACCCTATGTTCATAGGTTTCACATGTATAGAAACCATATCTTAGTACGCCTTAAGGAATAGTACAAACATGTTTGTACTTATCTTCAAGAGGATATAAAGATTGCTATTATATATCCTTTTTTTCATTTTTTCTTATGATGCATTGTTACCTTCGCCTAGTTCGTAATTGTCATGTGTTTTTTTGGTGGATGTCGTGGAGCAGATATTTCTTTTGTAGTTGCAAAGGGGAGGCAATCCTTGAGTCTATATTACAACTAGGGGTAGGGGTAGGGCCAAAGCTAGAGGTCACACTAATACAGTAGAATAACATAGAGGTTGTGCCCCTGGAGTGGAACAAACCACCAAGTAGAGCTACAGAGTTTCTTCTAATCGACAAGTTGAGGTTGTGGAGAAAGTGGTTACTCCCCTTTTTGGAGCTCCTTTGTTTTAGATTACTTTAGTGAGGATACTAGGATTGTTAACGAACCTCTCTTAGGAATATCCTAGAAGTACGATCCAAGGTGCTCAAACGAGAAAATAGGTGCAGAGCCCATGATACAAACAAACACTAGTAGTTAATAGTTAGATTAGCCAACCTACTATTATTCGAGCATTGATATTTGGTGCATAGATTTCTCATGAGGTTATTTAAACAGACGCGCATCACCAATGCTATGAGAGGGTTAAGAAGATAAAAACACCCTACTTTCAAGGTCATAAGAAAGATGATGCTCATAAGTTCTTGATGTTGTTCCCTATGATTCTTGAGTCAGTGGGTATCGTGGATGCTCGTTGTCTTTGTTTTGTTGAACATCAGTTCGTGGTCACAAAAAAGAGTAGTGGTTGAATTTTAATAGGTCTACATATGTTAAGTCTCCTCCAGCTGATTGGGACGTGTTGTCTTGTGTGTTACATAACCGCTTCTTTCCATTGATCATGCGAAAGGACTGTCTAGTGAGGTTTGAGAGCTTGAATCAGGGAAGTTTGTCTACGACCGAATAGCAGGCCTGATTTGCGAGCTCTCTAGTCATGCCATAACTATTTTTGATGAGGTAGAGAGATTTTGTAGGTTTGTGAGGTGGTTACATTCTCGACCAAATCTTATATAATAGGAGTGGCCAAAGTCAAAGTTTTCTTCCATTTCATTGTGAGAACTAGTAAGGAGGAGGAGTTTATGGTTCCAGATGTGTGTTGGGAGCCCAAGAGGGCCCAGTAATTACGACAGTTTTCAGGTGTCTTATTTGGAGGTAGAGGTTCCCATAGAGATAGTAGTAACTTTCACTGTCGTTTAATGGTTCATACTTTTATGCTAGAAGTTGAGAGTGGACATTTAGACTGTGGATCTTCTGGTACTAGTCGAGGTAGCGTTGTTAGATTTTTTGGTTCACAACAATATTTAACAGTATGGATGTATTGCATTACTTCAGGGGATACAAGTCATTTGATGTGACAATTTCCTCATCACACTCAATTAAAACCTCAATATTATTATTTAACTACTCTAGCTAAGGATTCGGTCCATCCGTCCATGAGTCAAGGTAGAGATCAACCATGTAG
This sequence comes from Solanum pennellii, assembly GCF_001406875.1. Lineage (NCBI taxonomy): Eukaryota > Viridiplantae > Streptophyta > Magnoliopsida > Solanales > Solanaceae > Solanum > Solanum pennellii. The sequence goes on along the minus strand of NC_028642.1, from coordinate 34,144,826 downwards.
CGGATGGATAATTTATGGTAGGGGTTCTCTAACTCACCATGACAGTGGTAGAGGTTCTACTCAAATTACAGGTGGATGTGAGCGCCAGTTTTATGCTTTTGCGTGGAGTCCTGACGTTTAGAATTTTGATGTTCTGATTGTAGGTACCATCCCAATTTACCATAGACTTATGCATGTATTGTTTTTTCCGAGATCTACTTTCTAAAATTTGTCTATCTATTTTTCTATTAGGTTTGATATGATGTTTGATTTCATGCATATTCCTATATTTATTTCAACACCAGAGGGTGAACCATTAGTGGTGGATCAATTATATTACCAATGTATTTTTTTGTTGGGTATGATAATTAGGTAGACTTGTATATTTCAGTGATTGTTAACTTTGATATTATTTTAGAAATGGATTGTCTTTCTCCGCATCATGCTATTCTTGATTGATATGCTAATACTACTACCTTAGCAATGTCGGGTGTCTCGAGTGTAGAATGGATGGTTTCTAGTGGATTCTACCCTAGCACATATATCTCCTTCATTCGAGATTAGAGATTAGTAGATACAATGTTATCTTTCTATATAAATTTTATTTGGGATGCATATGTTGAGAAAATTCCAATAAATTCTATGCTCATGATTCAAGAGTTTGCTCTTGTGTTTCATAGGGACCTTTGAATTGTTCATACACAGAGGGATATTGATTTTACTATTATCTTGGAGACAAGAACCAAGCCAATATATATTTCTTCTTATAATTTAGCTCTATCTCAGTTGAAGAAATCTATGAATTAGTTGTAGATTTTATAGATTAAAAGGTTCTCCTATATTATTTGAGCCCTGGGTATCACTAGTTCATTGTAAGGGCATCTGATACCCCTAAGACAAATTTATGGACCTTACACGTACTATGAGATTCTTATCATATCTTTCGGTTTGACTAACACCCCTTATACATTCATGGAGTTGATTAACATGGTGTTCAAATGTACTTTGGTTCCATTTTGATTGTGTTCATTAATGAGATATTGGTGTAATTGAATACTAAGGAGAGTTAGCATTGACATATTAGGATTATATTCAGAGATTGAGGTAAGAGAACGTCTATGAAAAGTTCCCAAAATAAGAGTTTTGGCTTGATATGATTGAATTTTTTGGCCACGTGGTGTCGAAAGAGTGTTCGGGTAGATCAACAAAGATTGAAGTAGTGAGGGGTTTGAAAAGACCTACATAAGTGACCGAGATTCGTTGTTTTGTTGAACTTACTGCTATTACTGTTTATTTATGTAGAGCTTATCTAATATCCACTCTTTTTTTACTAAGTTGACACGATAGAGTTCTAGTTTCTATCTATACCTTTTTAATGCCTGCTTCTATTTTGACTTTATAATGGAAGGGTGTAGACTTTACCATTGTGTAGTCGGGTTAGGTGGTGTTCTAGGCAATTGAAGACCAATGAAAGGATTTACCCACCCATGATTTAGAGTTGGCATCCATAGTTTTTGTGCTTAAGATATGTCGACATTATCTATATAGAGTTCATTGTGAGGTCATCATACATTATCAGAGTGTTCAGTATATCCTTACACTATGAACATGACGCAACAAACATGACTTGAGATACTAAATACCAATGATATCACAATAATGTATCATCTCGGGAAAGCCAATATTATAATTGGTGCTCTGTTCTATTTTTGGAAATCTTACCACTATTAGTGTGAAGGAGAGGTCATTGGCTAGATATGTTTAGAGGTTATACAACAATCTCGTGGTAGGGACATATAGTTTGACTGCTTTTATTGAGGCGCGTTCTTCCTTAGATAAGAAGAGTTGTGAGCATGATTTTATGATAAGAAGCTATGTATCATTCGAGACAAGGTGTGAATAGGGAACTGAAGGAGTTTATCCTTGATTCTAATGGTATCTTGATTATTAAGGGTAGGATTTGTGTTCCCAAAATGGGCGAGTTGATTAGCATAATTCATTGCCCATTGTTCCCAATACATGATGATTCCACAATTTCGACTCATTGATGACTTTATTGTAATAGATTTAGTGTCCTCGAATGCATATTTTGAGGTATTAGTTGATGTAAATCCTTGATTTTCAGGAAATTGGATTGAGGAAAATATTATGGACACTAATCAGCAAAAAGGAATAAGCAACTGAAAGAATTAAGAAAAGCTCGAAGGCCTGATGATCTCCTAACTGACAGTCAAATGGCAATGATCTCACCTAAAGTCCAGTGTCCTAATCGGTGAAAAAGAAAATCAATTCGTTGAGATAAATAAGTCTTCGGTGTGTCGCTGAATGTTTCCACAATAAAATAAGTAGATCACCCAAAGTTACAGAACTTGGAGATGTTGAAGGCCAAAGTAAAAAGACGATGGAACTTATCAAGGGGCAAATAACCGAGTAGGTCGACGATCCCGACTTATTGTGTCGAGTGATCCTTCATAGCGCAATTTTGGCGACTATAAATATGTTTTAAATTCTTAGTTTTAAAAAGATATTTTTAATATAGAATTAGAATTATCAATTTTGAAGGGAAGTGTTAGAACTCTGAGTATTGAGACTAATTTTCTAAGCTTTGAAGATTTGAAACTTCTAATTTTTGAGAAATTGAAAGTGGCTATTAAACATTCAATAATTTTGACCTTTGTAATGAAGAAATTAATCTTACCTTGTTGATGATTACAAACTTTGGCAACGATTTTTCTATACCTAAAACCCCAATTTTAAGGGTGAGTGTGTGATTATGGGTTGATTTAACTTATGGGTATTTCTAATTGATAGTGTCAATTCCATTATAAAAGTGATTTAATTATTAATTGTGGTTTATTTTAAAGGGTTTTAGTTGCAAATGTAATTCCATCTTCGTGTTTTAGCTTGCTTGAGATATAGGTTTCAAAACCAAGATTACTTATTTGATGGTCTGTGGGTATTGGATAGTCATGGGTTAACCTCAATAGAGTAAATACTAAAGCTTTTTCCACACATTCAACTCAAGTGAGTGGATAGACTAATGTGTAGGTCGTTCTTAATTTCTGCTTGTTGGTATTTGAGAGAAAGCAACATGATTTGGGATAAATTGATCGAGAGAAATGTTATCCCCACTAAAAGGTTAGCTTAATCACTAATTTACAACTATTTATTATCAGTTATGATTACCCATTTTTCTATAATATTCTATAATCCAATCATATCACAAGAACCCATCTCATAACTTTTTTATTTGTGTTATTTGTTAGTGTAGTTGATACTTACAATCAAAAACCCCTATATTTCACATTTGTGGCACCTTAAATTTGAAGTATGCTTTCACTTGGAAATGTCCTTAATGATGCTTGAATTGAACATTTTCGTACATGGTTATTGAATCTTTATTAGGTAACACTCTCCATGAGATTAGACCCCAACTCATTTAGTTGGGTTATTATACTAACTAGCGATCGTTGAAAACTGGAGTTGGATGAAGAGTCCTTTAAACGTTAACCAAAATGTTGCTGCTTCTAGGGAGTTGTGTTGGTTAAGATTCTTTAGTTAGGTTGAATTTTGTTCTTGTTAGTCATAGTTGAACTTACTTAATTTTATTTTTTTTCTTTGTTGTGCTTTGAAAAATAAAGTATGAGTGTGAATGGGAGCCAAGTAGGCCACCACGATGATATCATCAACCTCTAGGATGTTAACGAGCCTAATGCTAATGCTAACGATCGGGGATAACCCACGAGAAGTTACTGGCGTCGTCGACCTCTCGGAAGTCTTTGACAAGACTCTTAGCTATCCTTCAGTACATGGCTATGAAAAGTAGTGCGAAATTAAAACTTTTTACAAAACAACTAATAAGAAAACTCTTTTATAAAACTAAAGAAAAAAACATCATCAGCACAAACAAACTTAAACACATCATAACATCATAAGGTCACGACATTTTACATTGAAAGAGACATATTAAGTCTTATATAATGTCTTTAATGAAAGAAACTAAAAGAAACATAGATCATGTCCTCCAATATATGAGGATATACCAATTTTTAGAGAATCAACTTCTTAAGATTCACCTTCTATGAACCTTCGCTTTCCTTCTACCTATACTTGTAGAAATATAGTAGAGTATGAAGTTAGTACTAGCATTGTACTAAGTATGTCATCATGCAAGAACATGCTAAAGAGGACATTTTCGCTGAAACATACTTTTCATGCTACATTAGAAAACCTTAAGTCATCATTAGAATACAAGGCAGTGCTACCATCATTCTCAACACATAGCCATTTACATTAAAACTCATTAGGCATTAAAAATTCCATAAGTCATTTAGAACCTCCATCTAAACTTATCCTAAGAATCACCTAGGTAAGACATGAATAGACCACCCATACACTCTCTTCAATACACACCTAAATGATCCTTAAGACTACAAAAGACAATGATACTTCATCTTTTATTAACAAGAGATCATTCAATACTTAGAAGAAACATTCATGCATTTAATGTCTTCACATAAAGACCATCCTCTAATACAATCCCCATGTTTTACTAGTGCAAAGTGGAAGTAGAATCCTATTATACTACTCCCACTTAGTGCTCCTTATGAATCACCCTAGATTAGGCACATCACATTCAATCATTGCATAACGTTCATTAAAATTAGACATAATATCAACCTGCTTCATTAACACTAATCATACATAAGGAGAATTTACTTTATTAACATCATATAGCAACCCATTCATTCATTAACATTACAAGGACACACCAAGACTCCCTCTGAATGCCTACTCGTGCAATAGATAAATGGCGTCCCATTACACCAACTACCCTAAATGGTACATCCTTTGGAAGAAATATTTTATTAAATTCATTTTGTGGGGGCTAGCTTTGAACAACATAGAACATTAGATCTAGACATGGAATCTCGGTATTAATTCCTACCAGATGAGGGATCCCCATTTGCCGAAAGTAGGGTCATTCTTTATCCTTAACATGGATCTCCAATAGCTAGTCCTATAATGGCGCATAGTTAAGGGATAAGGATATTGCTTCTAAGTACTACATGTAAACTCACGAAGAGTACTCTTCTCAAGAGGTACGTTGGATACAATATCTCTTCACACGAAGAGTATCAACCTCTTCCTTGAATTGTCTCGGTTCTAAGAATAAGTCCCTAAGGAGTATAGACATTCATGACATTCATTAATTATAGATTAAGAGATTATACCAAGTACTACATCTCAACTCACGAAGAGTACCAATCTCTAGGAGTTACTTTTGATACTATATCTCAACTGACGAAGAGTATCAAACCCTTCACCTATCATTCACTCATTATAAAGATCTTAGGAATAATGAGGTTTCTCCTAGACACTACATCTCAACTTACGAAGAATGTGCACCCTAAAACTCCCCTTGTTTATACTTTAGAATTCTTAGGTATAGTACGGTTAATACTAGACATTTCATCTCTACTCACGAAGAGTGTGTACCCCAAATCCCCCATTCATTCATTCATTAACTTCATTCATTAATTCATAGAGTTTGTGTTAGTGTATGTGATCAAGATTTTCACATAATCTTCATCATTCACAACGTAGAATCCAAATCATGATCATACTGCATTCATCATACATCGCGCACTATCATACTTCACATTAATATCATACTTAAATCAGACATAGTAAATTCAAGACACACAATCATAACTTCATAAGGTAATTTCTGTACATGTACTCCATTTTACTTCACATTCATTGTCTTCAAGGACATAATCACAATTCACAGGCACATTCATATAAATCAAATAAACAGTGCTACCATAAGTGGACCATACCACACAAGATCAATTTAATAAGAAGTACACAATTGAGATCACTTACCCTTCATCCAAGCCTTGATAATCCTTACTAAATTTTACAATAATTCATCATAATTAGGCATAATTGGCATTAGATAATCAAAATACATCATGATACAAAAAAATTCCAAGATAGTCTATTCAAATGCATTAACCCCAATTTATTGTATTTTGGAGGAACTACCTCCTCCAACTTTCAACATTATCATCTTTTCATTATAAGGCTCAACATGCAATAACTTTCAAACTACACATTGGAATATAAGAGTGAAAGCCTTTGAACAAATTCATCATACATCATTAGGTGAAGATTAACATGAGAAATATTGATTAACTATCAATCTTCCCATGTAATCTATCATATCATTAAGAGCATGCAAAACATTATGCCATCAAGGAACTCATAACGTAGTGAAAAATGAAACTCATACTTATATGCAAGACTCCTCAACTTAACAAACAACAAAGAATTATGGTCTTAAGCTTGAGTAAGAATAGATAGAAAAGATATAGATATGAACCATCTTTCTACTAAACTCACTCTCCCCATTTGCGGGGAAACCAATTCAAGCACAATTATAAACAACCATAGGAAACTATAACTCACCGGGGCCTTCACTCCGAATTAGCTCCTTTGCTAGCTTGAAGCACGTAGAAAGGGTTATTCCATTGAGTATTGGGTTCCGGAACATCTTGCAAAGCTTTGTTGGTCTCCTTCAATTTCGCCTTGAGAGCAGGGCAATCTCTAATCTTATGACCCTTGCTACCACATCCAAAACATCCATCCATACCGGCAAGATACTTACCCAAGTGTTTCTTACCACAAGTAGAACATCTAATCCTCTCATAAGAAGGGCCACCTCCACGACACTCCTTGGGAATTATGGTTTGAAACCCTATCCTTTCTTACCATGAAAGAATCTTGATTATAAAACCTCTTCATAGACTTATTTTGACTTGGTTCATGCAACCTAGACCTCTTCCCATACCTGTTCATCTTCCTAAGCTTGGACTACTTAATTTGTTGAGCATACACCATGAGTCTAGATATATCCATACCATGATGTAGCATTGTCGTAGGGAACTCTTCTTCAACCAAACTAGACGCTCCTATCACAAACTTATTCATGCTAGCCCTAGAGTTGGCTACCAAGGTTGGGGCATACTTAGAGAGTTGAGTGACCTTGAGAGAATATTCCTTCACGTTCATACTCCTTTAATGAAGGTTCAAGAATTCCACTTACTTTTTCTCCATCAATTCTAAGGGAAAGAACCCATTAAGAAAGGTCGTCATAAAAACTCCCCAATCACCGGCCATCCCTTGCCGGTCTTTCATCCCTCCATTTTTTCAAACCACACTTGTGCAACCTCTTTTAATTGATAAGCAGCTAGTTCCGCTTTCCTCAAAAGGTCACTCCTATATATAACCTACCACCTTGAATATATTTTCTATGAATTCTTGTCGTTCCTCATCCACATTCGTGCCATGGAAAGTAGGAGGATTCTTCCTCATGAGATCTAAGATTCTACAAGCGAGAGTACTTGTATTAGGTTGAAGTCGCACTCCTAGGTTAGTTTGGTCCACCCCATAATTTCTAATGACTTGAGCTTGAGTCTTTAGGAGTTGGGTAAAAGTTCAGAACGCATCACTTATTTTCACATTAGACATATCCCCTTAATTATAGGGATCATGATGACATTGGGGCACTTGAGGTACTTGAGTGGGAACCTCCTCATCAAAATTCTCTCAATTAGCTATAGGAACTTGCTCACCCTAGGGAAAAACTACCTCATTCCCTAATCCTTCCTCAACTCTTCGTGCGGTAGTGCTTTTTGTATTCATGTCCTATAACACAAGAGAAGAGGATAAGAAAAGACGCTTATAGAGCTCAACTCTATTGTAGGACACTAGATTAATGACGAAAGTGAAACTTCTATCATCCTATAGCCTCTCACTCATAGATTGTCGCGCCTCACAGTGATGAACTAAACTCTACTAGACGTGGATTGTGAGACATTGGACCCCAAACTATTTCCCAAAACCTTATGCTCTACACCAAGTTTGTCAGGATCGGGTAACCCCCTTGAGAAATTATCGGCGTTGTCGACCTTTTAGAGGTCTTGAAAAAGTCTTATCTGTCATTCATTGCATAGTAATGAAAATTAGTGTGGAATTAAAACTTTTCATAACATGATTAATAAGAAAAATATTTTATACTACTAAGAAACGAAGTCTCATAATCACAAGCCAACTTAAACACGTCATAACATCATAAGGTCATGACCTTTTACATTGAAAGATACATAGTAAGTCTATTACATTGTCTTTAATGCATGAAACTAAAAGAATCATAGATCGTTTCCTCGAACATATGAGGACATACTAATCTTGAGAGAATTGACTTCCTAAGCTTCACCTTCTAAGATCATTCACTTAACTTCCACCTACACTTTTAGAAATATAGAACATTATCGAATTAGTACAAACAGAGTACTAAGAATGGCATTATGCAAAAACATTCTAAAGAGGACATTTTATTTGAAACATACTTTTCATGCTATTTCGGAAAACCTTCATGAAATCAAGTGTATGAAAAATCATATAAGTCATCATTAACATACAAGGTATTACTTCCATCATTATCAACACATAGACATTTACATTAATACACTGATTCATCATTTAGAATACCATAAGTCATTTAGAACCTCCATCCAAATTTATACTAAAACTTACCTAGGTAAGACATGAGGAGACCGCCCATACACCCTCTTCCCTACACGTCTAGATGATCCTTAAGACTACCAAATAATAAGGATACTTCATATCTTATTAACAACTCAATATTCATTACTCAGTAGAAACATTCATGCATTTAAGGTCTTCACATAAATTCTATCCTCTAAGAAAATCCCCAAGTTTAACTAGTGCAAGGTGGAAGTAGCATCCTATACTACTACTCCCACTTAGTGCTCCTCATGAATCACCCTAGATTAGGCACATCACATTATACCATTACTTAACCTTCATCAAAATTAGACATAATGTTAACATGCTTCATTAAGACTAGTCATACATAAGGTCAACTTACTTCATTAGCATCATATAGTAACCCACTCATACATTAACATTACAAGGACACTCCAAGACTCCCTCCAAATTCCTACTTGTGCAATGGATAGATGGCGTTCCACTCCACCATCTACCCTAAACAGTACACCCTTTGGAAGACCAAGTTCATTAAATTTATTTTGTCGGAGCTAGCTTTAAACGACATAGACCATGAGAGCTGGACATGAAATCCCTCTTGAAATTTGTTTTGTCGGCGCTAGCTTTATTTATTCACCTTTACTTGGATCCCCAATAACTAGTCCTATGCGGGCGCATAGACAAAGGATAAGGAGATTGCTTCTAGGTACTACTTCTAAACTCACAAAGAGTTATCAGCTCAAGAGGTACATTGGATAACACCTGTACTCACAAAGAGTATCCACCTCTTCTTCCAATCCTTTCGGTGCTAAGCATAAGTCCGTACAGAGTTTTTGACATTAAATTACATTCATTAGCTGTAGGTTAAGATATTTTTCTAGGTACTACATCTAAAAACACAAAGAGTACCAATATCTAAGGGTTACATTTGAATACTAAATCTATACTCTCGAAGATTATCCAACCCTTAACCTATCGTTCATTCATTAGAAAGCTCTTAGGAATAGTCAGGTTGCTCCTAGACACTACATCTCAACTCACTAAGAGTGTCCACCCCAAAACTCCCCCTTCTTCGTTCACTAGAGTTCTTAGGATTTATAGGGTTGATATTAGACACTTCATCTCTACTCATGAAGAGCGTCTATCTAAATTCCCCATTCATTCGTTAACTTCATTCATTGATTTATAGTGTGTGTGAGGGTATGTGATCAAGCCTTCCACATAATACCCATCATTCATAACATAGACTGTTAATAACGATCATACTACATTCATCATACATCACACACTATAATACATCACATTAACTACATACTTCAATTAGACATAGTATCTTCAAGACACTTATTCATAACTCCATAAGGAAATCTCTATAAATATACACCTTAACATTACATTACTTAACATTAAATGCCTTCAAGGACATAATCATAATTCACATGTACATTCATATACATCAAGTAATAACCACCACTATAAGTAGACCATACCACACAATATAAATTCAATAAGATATAGAAAATTGAGATCAGTTACCCTTCATACAAACCTTGATCACCCTTACTCAATTCTCCAAAAATTCATCATAATTCGGCATAATTGGTGATTGATAATCATAATACGTCATGATATAAACACAATTCTAACATTGTATAATCAAATACATTAAACTCACTTCATAAGCTAAAATTAAAAAATTTGCATGATCATGAGTCCATAGAGTTTTGGGTCATAAATTCATCTATTAGTATTGAAAATACCCTAATCCATCCACTAAAACCTTTTTTATTCAAGGACCCATGCTTAAAATTCCAAATAGAAGAATTTAATAATTTAAAACCTTTTTGAAAATCCTTTCAATTGGCTCATTCAATGAGACGAATAAAGGATGAACTACCACACCTCATTTAAAGGAAGTCCACGAAAGTTTGTGAAGAAACCACTCAAAATCTTCAATCCTAGCTCTACCTTGAGTTCAAGCTTCAATAAAGTCTAGATAGAATTTTTTGGGTGGGAGGTTTTATTTTTCAAAATTTAAGTATGAAGTTATATTTAGATTAGAAACTAATTTAATATACCATTAAACCCCTAAAATAACAGTTTCCTAGTTAATTAGTCCATTTGGTTAATTTTCCAAAACATTATTGCCAGAAAGTTGTAGGTGTCAATCGACGGACACAACCTAAGGGGCGTCGATTGGACGAAGGGTCATCCTGCAGGACGTCAATTGGATCAAAGGATCAATTCTTGGGGTCTAGGATCCCACCACTAATTGTGGATCTATGCCCCCAAATGATGAGGCGTCGATTGAGGTCACAGTTTGGACTGTTTTTTAGCAGCTTCTTTCCAAGTCTTGGGTCCCCCTCAAGGACCCTTAGAGTGTTCATTGGAGACCCCTACCCAGATTTTCTGACTCAAAATTTGAACACCAATCAACTAAAAAAACATGCGAAGGCACAGTAGCACATACAAGACTAGTTTTCAAACATCTTGCACGTTCGTTGACTTTCAATTTATAAGTTCTCTCAAATTGAACCCCTAAGATATTGTTCATAATTTAAAAACATTAATAAATAGTTATTTAACTATTTAAACACATGGTAGAATCTAGTTATACTATTTTGTTTTGAGGGTTGTTACACCGATTGAGGTTGTTCCCACTCTAGTTGATGGGAGTAACATGTAAATGATTTGCTTACTTGCCACGAGAATCAATCATTATATGGGAGGAGCTTGTAATGACATTTAATATGTGATTTCTCCCGCCTTCTAATATTAATACTCTTTTGGGAAGCATTTAAAGTGTGAAGCGTCTAGAAGGCTAGCTAGTTCATTAACATGGGCTGCGATTAAAAATGTTTGTGCTACAATACCCAACTCATGTCTCGCCTGACAACGTGATGTTGTTGTACTTCTATTGGATCCTTGACTCAATAAATAGAGGTGTTGTAGAAAAACATTATATTGAAGGTTTGATGAAGCAACATTATGTAGTAGTAACTCAGGTCTTCGATGGTATGACCAAAATCAATCGGTCTTGGTACACCCGCGAAGATCAGGTCTCTTCTTCACATTCAAATTGACCATGAAACAGATAGAGAAATACAAAGAGTGAACCAGAACATGGTAAAGATTCTGACAGAATTTGCATTTTGTCAAAAAAAGTTATGGGAGTTGGTGCTTGAGGTGTCAATGTTGTGTATGTTGTGTGTGCTAACCCTTATAGGACATGTTTGAGGATTTATACAACAAAGAGGCAAATTTCCTAGCAAACTAATACGGTAGATATCGTTAAAACTACCCAATTCAGGGTGATAACCAAGGTTGGAATACGGATGAAGGTTGGAAGGATTGTGATCGAGAGTGGAGAGACTGTAACCCTACTCTATAAGAGAGAGATGGGGATAGGGATAGATAAGTTCCTCGACATGAGCACCAAAAGTCAAATTATTTCGAGATACGTCAGTCAGATGATATGTTTTCTCATATCATTAACAAAGTTGTGGGCTAATACAAAATTTGTAAAAATATAAAAAAAGGCGTGTTGACCCTTAGCCAAAAGGTTAACTCCCATGTAGTATAGGATAAGAAATTGGACCAAATGGGTCCTATCTCGTCTCACTTAAACCTAATAAAGCAAGGGAAGTTGCCTAGTGATATTATGGCAAACCCCAAGAATGATATATGAGAATGGACTTGTTTTGTGCCATGACGTTAGCTAAGGCGCTCTGTAGGGATAATACCCAAGATTTTATTTAATTTCTTTTTAATTGAAAGAATGGCGTGTTATTTTTTTGGTCAAAGTATGGAAAGTGTCTGAAGGTGCAGGTTGGCGAGCTAAATAGTCCAGTTACTACTTCGCCGTAGAGGTTGGCGAGCCCAATTTGGATCCCATTGGCCTCAATGCATTTTGGAAATTGAGTTTGTAAAACTCAGTGAGCCCATGATCTAATTGGAAAATCACCAACCAGGTTGGCAATAACGACTTTGTCTGCCATTTTTACCCCACATAACTGGAAGTCATGTAAAATTCTGCAAGGTAAGTGCTCACCTTGATTGTCGCTGGGTGGCACAAAGATAAAAATTAACATCGTAGAATAAGCGAGAACTTGATGGCATCTATCAATTATTTTCCAAACCCCAAATCCTTTTTTAACGATTTTTACTCTTATGCAAATGATGTTGATCATAGTGATGTGTGTTCGGCCTCTCCAATAGTAATTAGACATGTTTGGTCTGTCTTTAACTTGATCAGCATTGTCCGTAATTCCTTTAATATTAAACTCCTACGATTTTCTGGCTTAAATTTTTTTAGAAATTGTGGGGTTGTGGTTTCATGTTGATGAGTCTATTTGTGAAATCTAAGTAGCTCGTCCTTGTGCCAAATAACGTGTTTTCACTGATAATAGAGCGATTGACATTATTCTTAAGGGTGAAGGTCGTTAAATGGCCAAATTTTGTCGACCTAGGAGAAGTCTTAGTATTCTTGGGTAATGGGTAGTACGTAAGTTTTTTTTATTGTAGTTGTGCATATTTTAATTTGGTTTTCTGGGGTTGCGGGATTTGACTTGAAAAGTTAGGTCTAGAGTATGCATGTTGGGTCGTTGGACGATTTGGATCCAGCTCGCTGAACCAATTGGCAGTTCACCAAAGTACCCCACATCTCTTTTAATTTTAGGCAAAACTTGCAAAAGGTTATGTAACTTTCGGCTAGAAGTCTGAGTTTGCAAGGTGTACTCGGTGACTCACCAAAAGTGCTTATTGCTCACCCTTTGTCTGCACCCCTAATCTGTAAATGCACCGTAACTTTTGTCGTGCTACTCCTATTTACATGAATGTTGTCGACAATTCACCGAAAGTCCTTCCCATCATCGACATACATTTATGCGTTTTTTTAGCCAATCCTTTTGTCTAACCGGATTTGGCTCACCAAAGTGATTCGGGGATCTCCAACTTGTTTGACGAAAAGTCTGAAACTTCTTTTCCGTTATTTTTTTTAAATTCTTATTATTCATCATGATGTTTTGCAAGTATGGTATTTATAAACATTTACATGACACCCCAAAAAAGAGGATGGCATATCACTATCAATGAAGGGAAGACAAGAGCCTCAAACTGGAGATAGTAGTAGAGAGAAGAGGCCCATAGTTGAAAGAGTGAGTGCTAAATCCCAAGCTATATTATCTAAGCAAGACGATTACCAGCTGCAAAGATCCATGCCATATCTCGCCCAGACTCAGCGAGAGTCCCTTTTGCTACCACCCCAGCAGACGTAATGCTAGCTTTGGCACCTTCATGTGTCTCATGTACCACCAATCATCCCTCATCACAAGATTTTTAACAGGTTTAAGGGTTATAGATTGAGAACTATCCTCAAGGAGAAGATGTTATCTATAGAGGTCCTTGAAGTCAAATACTCCGGGTTGAGGGATACTCTCAGTTTTCACCGCTTTGAGTAGTTCAGCACGTCCCAAAGCCCTTATATTATGACATGGGTCAGGGTGTTCTATTCAATGTACAGTGATTTAGTTCTAAATAGCAAAAAGAGTGCCAATGAGTTCAGATCGGTTAAATTTCTTATGGTTCAGGGCAAAGAAATTGGACGCAATAGCGAGTACATCAATATAATATTTGCAAGGGTTTTGGAGCTATGTCGGGATAGGAAGGTTTGCCAGTTACACATTCCTATGATAAATTGAAGTTTTGGTTAGCTCCATTAATATTTGATACCACCCCGAGGTTGATTGAGGATTGGTTTCCTATAGAGAAGAGGGATTTGAACTTTGATGCTTGGTTCTAGTTTTGGTTAATAAGCATCACCACAATTCCATCTCGGAATGAGTCAATTTTGTTCCAAACTAAAAAACTCTACCTTGGAGCTATCATATGAAGGAGAGCATCGACCTAGGACTTCTCATAGAGCAAGAAATGTTCACGAGGGACAAGCAGAGCAAAACCTATTTGCCATTCCAGGTCCTGATCATGTACTTATGTTGTCGTGTTGGGGTACTTCGTGATGATCAAAGAGATACTTAAGTAACCATCTTCCTTCAATGACGTTTTTGTTAATTGAGGTCATGTAAAGACGAGAGAAGGCCGATAAGAGGAGATCAACATTGGCATATAATTTTCTGGAGGTTGATGTTGATCTATACCTGCAATGGCATCTCTCACTACTCCATCTTCAAGTCCTTCAGGTAATTCTTCTCCCTCTTCTTCTTCACAGGACCCAGGTTCCTATGCCTCCTTCCAGCTATTAAAAATTACTTAGGCAATGATCCTAAAGATGAAGCACCTGGCCGACTCAACTGATGTGATAGCTACAAAATTTGAGGCTTCTGTGCCATGGGTGATTGAGGTTGCTAGTCTTTCTGCACAGGCCCCCCTTCAGACTTATGTTGATTAGTATGCCTCTAAACTCACATGTGAGAGCGTACATAAAGAGACCTACGACGTTACGTCTTTGAAATTCGAGGTAACTGATATGAGGAAGGACGTAGACTATCTAAAGTCTACTGAATTCACTTAATTAGTGGAGGCTTCTGTTGATAAACACACTCCTGAGATTCCTGTGACTACCATTAGAGAGATACGTAGAGATGACATAGTAGTTGATGGGTTTGATGCAGAGATCGATGAGGAAAAGATTGAGGTGAGAGAGGATATCATTTATAGAAACCTACCTCATCTTGAGGAGACTATTATACAATCAGTGATCTAAACACCGCTGACTAAGACGTCCATGGTAGATTCTAGTGGATCTGGTATTATTGATGATGCACCGGGTATTGATGCCCAAATAGATAAAGCGCTTGAGTAGAAAAAATCTCCTATTACCTCTCTCTCTCTCTAATTTTTCTTGACTTCTGGATAATATTTTTTTGCATTGAGGACAAATGTTCTTTATTTGTGGTGGGTGAGCCCACATTGTGGACTCTTCTTATGTATATTAGATTTTTGAGCTATAACTTTTTGGACATTTTTTTGATTATGCATCATGTTTTTAATTGTGAAATGATTTTTGTCCATTCTGAAAATATTTTCCACCTCTTGATTGTGTTTGAATGTAGTTGTTCCTTTTTCAAATTCAATTATCATTCTTGATCAATACCCATGACTTGAATAGTTCAAATAATTGAACAAAAATAATTGTTAATTTTTCCATATCTTTGTTACTAGCCAATTATCAAATTGAGTATCTTGACATGAATATTGCAAAATAGCCAAAGTGTGAAGTGTTGTTTTTCATTGATGGCTAATCCTTGTGTGATCTTCTTACCATGAACCATGCATCATGACACCTTAAATTTTCCCCATTGGCCCGGTTAAATAAGTGATGATATCTTATGATATGATTTTATATAACTTTGAAGTGTGTGAAACAACCTGACATTTTACCTCTTTTGTTGCTAGCCTTGTGAATTTGTGATCTTTTTTTGAACACCCTTTGAGCCTTATCCTTTTCATGGAATAAAATTGATTTAAATTGTAACATTTCTTTATCCATTACCCATAATCCCCATGAATTATGGTTTGTGTGAATATCCAACATACAAGGTAAATCAACAAATACGAAAAAGTTCCTTTTTGCCCATGGTTTTGAGAAAGATGGAATCCATCTATAAAAAGGGAGGAAAGAAGATAAAAGAATGAAAAATATGAAAAAAGTTTGAAGTAAATCTTGTGGGAGTGCAAAGAAAATGGGGTGTTCGACATTTCATTGAAAGTGAATAATGGGGTGACATATCAGCTTAAAACAGAATGATGAAGAGAAGGAACAAAAGTGTTGTTCAAACCACATTTTATGAGGATAGAAATCAAAACGCTTAAATAATCATACATTCAAACTTTTCCTCATTGCAATCCTTGAAATGACCTTTTTATTTTGAGTGAGCTGAAACAATTGTTGGCTGGAATATAAGGGCAAATCCATGGGTGAAATCATGCATTGCATTGATCTTTTTGTGTGTGAGCATTGCATTTGATTTAGAATCTTTAAATTGTTGAACCATTGCGTGTGGATAAGGAATCAATCTGTGTGAGGGCATTTGAAATCATTTGGTGACCTTGAACTTTCATTTGAAACAAGTTTTGTGAGCTTAAGATTCATTGGTAATGGTTAATCAAAACTTGACTCTTTGAGTGCACAATTAGTTCTTCGATGAGTAAATTGAGACATTTTATGCATTAATGACTGAGTCTTGTGTAGCACTATTTGAAATATCCTTTTTTGAGCTACATATTTGGAGTTTTACTTAGAGGACAAGCAAAATTTTATGTTCGGGATTTTGATGGTCCCACGATCTAGACTCATTTAGGGCTTTATCTTAATAGATTTAGTGTTCTCAAATCTGTATTATTTTCCATTAACTGATGTAAATCCCTAATTTTCAGGTTATTTGGATTGAGGAATAAATTAAAGCATGGAAACTACTGAGCAAAAATGAACAAGGCAGCTGAAAAATGAAGAAAAGAAATATTAATGATCTCCTAAACCTTTAGGAGAGTCATCGAATAGACATGATCTGTCCAAAAGTTCCAGTGTGCATGACCTGAAAGAGAAAATGAAATCAACGACAGAATGGAGCATTCAACGTGTCGCTGAACGGGTCTGCCCTGCAATGATTAAATCTCCCAATGTTAGAGAACTTGAAGATGCTAAAGGCTAAAGAAAAAAAGGCTACTTAACTGGCCAAAGGGCGGAGTGCCAATTAATCCTTCGCAACACTATTTTTGGCGACTATAGATAGATTTTTAAATTCTTAGTTTTAGAAAGAGAGTTTCAGTATAGAATAAGAATTATCAGCTTTTAGATCGGGATTTAAAACTCTGAGTATTGAGACTAATTTTCCTTGGCTTTGAAGATTTGAAGCATCCCATTTTTTGAGAAATAGATAGTGATTATTGAAGATTCATCAATTTGACATTTTTAAAGACAAAATTAATATTACCTTGTTGATGGAAACACTATTGGGTAACGATTTCTATCTTTTTATAATATCTAGCTAAAACCCCAATTCTTGGGTTGTGATTAAGTTATTATTAGTTGATTTATCTTATGGGTATTGTTAATTGATAGTGTAAAATTTTTTTTAAAATTGATTTAATCAGTAATTGGGTTTTAAAAATTTAAAGGGTTGTAGTTGCAAATGCAATTGTACCTTTCTGTTTTTTTGTTTGCTCAAGAAAGTGGTTTCAAAACTAAGTTTACATATTTGATGGTATGTGGTTTTCTCGAGAGAGTGGTTTCAAAACAAAGATTACTTATTTAATGGTGTGTAAGTATTGGGTTGTCATGGGTTCAGCTCGAGATAGTAAATCCTAAATCTTTTCCACACCTTCATCTCGAGAGAGTTCATGGAATAAAGTGTAGGATGTTCTTTATTGCATTCGGAGTAAATTATTTGAGAGAAAGTTTATATCCACTAACATCTAGCTTAAACACTGATTTGCAGCTATTTACTATCAGTTGCAATTACTCATATGTCTATATTACTCTATAATCTAATCACGTCACAAGAGCTTGTCCTACTATTTGTTTATTCTTGTTATTTGTTGTTGTAGTTGATAAGTACAATCAAAATCCCCATATTTGATAGTTGTGTCAGACTAAATTTTAAAGAATGCTTTTGTTTATAAATGTCTTTACCTATCATGGACTTGAACTTATTTCTACTTGGCTATTTAATCTTAAACACATAGCACTCTATTTGAGATTCGACACTGACTAATTTAGTTGGGTTATTATACTTACTAGCGATTTTTGACACTTAGAATTAGAAGAAGTGTACTTGAAACAATAATAAAAAATCTATCCATCATAGTGTGGAAAATATGTAACATGATCTAAGCGTGCAGTTTTATTTGTGTTGTAGAATGAGGAGAGATATTACAGATTTTATTTCAAGGAGTTTGACTTTCAAGAAGGTTAAACATAAGCACTATAGGATTGGTGAAATATCTTAGAGGGTGTCTATTCATACTTGAAGATGGGAGTGATCACACTGGACTTTATTGTGGAATTACCTACCCTACGGGTGTTTGGTGGTTAATATGTTTTCCATTTCCTTCCATTTTCATCCTAGTTGAGTTGAAGTATATGGTAAAGAAGTTAGCCGATCTTTAAATCTTTCCATTTATGCAACTACATGAAGTCCCAGTTTTTATTATCTCTTATCAAGGTTCCCTATCTACTTCCAATTTTTGAAAGGCTTTACAACATGATTTGTGTATTCGATTTGATACTAGTACAATTTTAAATCCTTAGACAAATTGTCAGTCTGAGCAGATGTTTTATTTATTGGAGGATATGCTTCAATCTTGTGAGATTTAATTTTGATGATAGATGTGATCAACATTATCCGCTATGGCAGTTTTCCTAAGAAACAATTATCATTCAAGTATTCACATGACCATTTTAAAGCATTTTATGGAAGATGATACAAATATATAATTTAATGGTTTGATTTAGCTGAGATGGACTCATTGGATATAGAATTGCTTAGACATTCTTTCACTATCGAGGAGCACCTTTAGACGTAACCAGCGTCGTCGTCCTCGAAGAGGACTTGGACAAGCCCTTAGCATTCGTAACATATCATAGGTCAAAAATGCAGAAAATTATAACTTTTTACATGTTGAGGTATACATAGACCTCTCACATACTATATATGGAGTTTACTTAGATTCCTCACATATGAAGCTTATATAGGCTTCTCATTAAGTTAACATGACCAATATGTAAGGATTTAGTCTAATAAAATCGTCTCACAATAAACCATCTAAAACAAAGTTAAACATTCAGGCATAGCCCATATACAAATTCATATATCCACATAGAGATTACAAAAAATATCTTCAAGAATAGGAAAGAAATGAATGTCTTTACAAAACACCAATGTTACAATGGTAGAACACGTGGTACGATCCTTGAACTAGAGGACCTACCAAAACATGGGGAAAAGTCCAAGTCTTCTTCTAATACGAACTTGAACTTCAACGGCCCGAACCTACATGGTTTGGGAAAGGGTAAATAATATGGGTTAGTACAACCACATGTACTATGCACAGAAACTTATGCAAGTAAAACCATTTAAAGCATGATTAAAAGGGCATTTAGTTCTAAACCCTGCTAAGTCACTTTCAAAAGCCTTTATACTCAATTAAAAATATATACAAGCCAGTGATAACATATTCAGTTAAGACAAGTCCATATTCAACACAAGACCAAAATTATCACTAAGTCAAACAAAAATACATATTATCAACATAAGGTCATATCAACATGAATGACATCATAACAAGATCATATAAACATAACAACTCAAATATAATATCTCATCAACAATTTATGTATAAGAGTTCATAACATCACTTCATATAAGACCCTTACTTACAACCCCTTCCCAAGCCTACAAGTGAAATTCTTATGTGAAGCCCCGTAACCCCATATAATCAAGTATACCATGTAAAGGATTATAAGCAGTGTCTATATTTCATATATATATATTCATATCATGCATATTCCTCATCACATATGCCAATAGACCAATAACATGTTCATCAATGAAACGAACATCGTAAAGGATCATCAACATGTAAAATCATCATATACATTTCATACATATCATAAGTACATAAGAAAAACCTCTTAGGACTTCCCTCCAGGTCAACTTTTCCATGTATAAGTAGATTCCCATACCCCTCCCTACACTAAGTAGAACCCCTTTAAGTTACCCTAGTTAGTATTCACTTTAATTTTACTTTTGGGAACAATCGCGTTTACCAAAAATAGACCATGTCATCTAAACATGGAAACCGGTAGCATGAAACCCTACACCAAAAGAAGGTGGTGTACTTGCAAAGGTAGGACCAAATCATGAATATACCATTCTATGTGGATCCACTAGCTAGTATTCCTATGGAGGCAACATAGTTGAGGAACTAGGAGATACGTCCTGAACCCTATACATGCCCATTAGCTTGGGATTCCTCATCTCATGAGAACATTTGGTGAATCTCCCTTCTATTGGAAGTCAATGCCACTCATTGTCAAGTTCACTCGGTGCCAACCTAAAGTCCCTTTTTGAAATGTCATTAATCATTTATTAATCATGATATCTTAGTATACGTCATATGATACTCCCTTGTATATCATGTCATTAGCTCATTAGGTATAGGATGAGAACTTCCTTTCGTCACAAACCATCATTAATGAGATCAACATGTTGTAGTCATATCATCTAAGGCACACAAGAGAAACATTTTCAAACCTGCATTATCATAGCCACACCATGATCTCAAATTACACATATTGAAGACATTTCATCGTAATCATCATATCATATCTTTGTGATCTAATCATATATAATACCTCTATTGCACAACACCATCAATTATAAGCCATCATCATTTAAGTAAAGAGTTTAAGATCACAAAGTCTTACCAATTAGCCTCCATGGCCTTTATAGAGATCTTATCCTCAATTCATCACAGTTATCCAATTACCCACCCATAATCATCATAATATAGTTAATTAAACAATAACATTACCAATTTCAACAACCCTAATCATCTACAAGTCCAATTCATATCTAGGGTTAGGGAAAATGGTTCAAACCATTTATTCTTTTATAGAACTAGGTCAATGATTAAGAACCCCAATAATAAACCCATAAAAATCATAATCTATCAATAATTATCAAAGGAAACCAATATAAAATCATTTTGAAATATTAATTTCGTAATTGGAAGAAAACCTATGTCTTTCACTTCATTGGAAACCAATTTTGAATAGCCTGTTGGGGAAAGAGATCCCAAGAGTGAATAGCTTCCATACCTTAATATTCCTTAGAGTTTGATGGTGAAAATATGAAGTCTTGAAAACCGCAATTCACCTTAAAGCTTGGTCTTCAATGGAGTCTTGAATGGAGAGAGAAAGTATAGAGAAGTTGGAGAGAATGTTTGTTAGGGAAATATGGGGTGTTACGTTAGTATAATAAGGTTTAAGTCTTACATAGTCCCTAAACAAACTTAATTAAGACTATATCCCTTAACCCCTATATAATCACCTAACTAATTAACTAGGTAAGTCCCTTAACTTAAAAACTTGACAGTTAACTAGGTGCGAATCGATGAGATCCCGACCAACGGTCCGTAGTCCCATCGACGGCCCATCCTGCACAAGTGTCGTTTGGGACAGATGCTGTTATTTTTGAACATCCTAGAAAATTTACTAAGTGTCAACGTAAGAAGCCATCGACGGAGCGTCGATTAAACAGAAGCTCGTCATTTGGCTGGTCGATGCACAATGTCAAATTGACGATTTTGGGTCCAAATGGAGAGGTCCTCTCCAAGGACCCTTAGCGTGGTCCTTGGGGAGTCGTACTCGGAAGTTTCGACCCTAAACACACTCTTCGAAATATTTAACACCTTTTTAAAAATTTCTTTAAATTCCGAGTTTTAAAACCCCATGAAACATGTCAAGGCACACTAGTGAACATTTCACAATTCTCCAAACGTCATGATCGTTCCTTAATGTGTTGACTCTAACACTTCCTAATTAGTTTATATTCATTAGTCCGATAAACATTGTTCCAAGTCTTAGTTAATCATGTGATACTCTAGACTAATTAATGGACTTTCGGAGTGTTACATATTTTAGGAAGCATATTCCTATGATCCATGGTAGATTGCTTATAGCCTAAAGTCCACGAATAAGATAAACGGGTCAAAGATTTCAAGCTCTAGTGTTCATTGAGGGTGATAATGTTTGGAATCGAGGGTAGCCCATAAAGTGTATTATGAGTTTGAAAAAGAAGAGAAAAGTTTCCTAGATCCATTGGACCATTTAACATTCAAAGTTATATAAGAGAGAGAGGTGGCTTATAAGGCAGCCTTGCTACCTAGTTTCCATGTTGTGCATCCTTTATTTCATGTATACATAATAAAGAATTACATACTGAATTAGACCCAATTAAATTCTCTTGATCAAGTTTAGTTGAGTCCTCACCTCTCAGTAAAGTATGACCTAATTTTATCTTGTATATAGGCAACATTGAGAGCTTAGGACCAAAGAGGTTGTTTTAGTAAATGTTTAGTGGATGGATTTTTTTCTCACGGAGGTGACATCGGAGACAACACCGCTAGTGTTAGTAACTACAAAAAAAGAGTATATTTGAGAATAATCTGCTAGCACAGATCAAGACTCTTTGTTAAGCTTACGTAACGACTTAAGCAGAAGAGACCCTACGGGCAGGCATCTCCCATAATGAAAGAACTATTGTTCGACGCCACCTGAGAAGCAAATAATTCATCAATTCAGGTTGAGAATGTCTTAGTGTTATTCAAAGGGTTGAGGTAAGGGGCATTCCTTCAAGACACAACTTCATGTTGTTAGTATGACTATAAATCTCCTGGTGGGATACTGAAGCTCAAAGTTTCTCGCCACCTTAACGCATTCCCCTATCACGCGGTATTGTTCCACAAAGAAACAACGAGTGCAGAGTCCTATCCTAACATGCAGTTATACTAACATAAAGCAAGGAGTTGAGCCTAAAATAGAGAACTAAAACTACAATATGTGTTTTAGATATCTTCAGCTTTAGAAGATTCAATAACTATATTTTCCATTTCGTTCGACGATGAACAATGCTTTTAATGGTTACCATATAGCAAATCCTACTACTAACCATAAGTCTTTTGTACGGGTGTTTAAAACGTTGGTTTTGAACTTGATGTTGAATTTTTTATCATTTTAGTTTTAAAGTCTAATATTGTTAAGAAAGTTAATTGGAGTCTTTTGGATTTTTGACTGTGAGAATAGAATTCCATTCATTCAATCAGTCTCAGAATGTGGAATCTGAGCTATGATAGTTGTTTGCTTCAGTTCTTCATATATTTGAGGATTAAAGGTCCTAAAAATTAAATTATTGAAATTGCCTTTGGGTTGAGTTTATTCAACATTTATGTTTCAGATACTTGAATAAGTGCAAGACCTTGCAAATGACTTAGGTAAAATAGAGCCTAATACGGTTGTCATGATGGTATAAGGTCCTAAATTTTTCTATTATATGGTGTTGAGGCAGTTTGTAAGAGTTAAGGTAAATTGGAAGTCAAACATCAAGGGACAACTAATACGTTGGATGACTAAGTCATCTATGTGCCTCATACGTGGTTCTATGTGTTTATGTGTGATTCATGAGGTCATAAGGTCCTCAAAAAAGAGTTATTAAAGAATATATAGTCAGTGTGTAATTTTCATGAATTTTGGAGGTCAAGCGTCTAAAAACGTCCATGACGTTCGAAAGGTTTGCCTTGAAAGTTTGTGTCTAGGCATGTTTCATCTAGTTTTACATGTTCTTTTATGGTGAAATTCCTATGAGAGGTGATAAACTTGTATACAATCATGTTAAGGTTGGAAACGTCTGGGAAAACATCCCCATGGACCAATCAAGGGTCCTTGAGGAAGGACCCATGTTGGTGGCCAAAACTGCCCAAGGTAGTCCCGCCTATGGATGGCAAACGACGGCCAGTGGCCTGGTCGACGCCCCATTGGTGGAGGGCATCATTTGGTACTTGACTAGGGAGATAAGCTCCCATTTTCCACTCTCTGAACCCATCGACGGAGAACAGGACGGTCCATGTGTAGACTGACGCCCCATCGATGGGCAATCGTCGATTGAGGTTGTTTAGGGGTCTTTTGGGTATTTTAAACAAGTATATAAGTCTTTAACACTTAGAAGATTTCAATATTCCAAATCAAAACCCCAAATCCCTTAGAAATTCCCTAGAACTCCATTGAAACCAAAACTCAAGGAAGCGCTTGGATGGACAAATTGAGTGGAGATTCTTCATCATATTGAATAATATGCTTCATCAAGGTATGTATTTTGATCCTTGAAGCTCTCTTCATCAAGGATCCCAACTTTCAAAGATGTTTTCTAAAGTTTTCAAAGTTGAATTGCCCAATTTTATGATCTATTCCATGGGTTCTTGCATTAATGGTTTCTAAGCATTGAATAATGATTGATTTGTTATTGTATTGATTATTCTAACCTAAATAACCTATTAACCCATGAATTGGATGAACCCTAGTTTTGGACTAAGTTATGGGTTACTTGCTATTTATCTAATATTGATGAATTTTAATGTAGTTTTATGTAGGCTATTCATTTATGTAATAATTATAGTAAATCGATATCAAGGTTGTATTATATTTATGAATACGTAGTAATTTTACCTAGTTTCGTGAATATTGTTATCATTATGTTGAATTGTTTGTTATGGCCTTGGGTAAGGGCCTTGTGATATCGAATGTAGTGATTTGGCATTGCATTCAGGCGTTGAGGATGATGTGGAGGTAAGATGCCCTATTTCATTTATTTTATGATTGATTAGACTTTAATTATGTTGATTGGTATGGTTCACTTATGGTGGCAGTGTTATGTGCTTTACTTGCAATTAATGTGGCCTTGTCAGTGTTATTTTAAGTAATATGATGATCATGGACTTTCCGTAAAACTACTTAAAGAAATGTTATTATTTTTGTATTTTATTATGTGAATTATGATAATGAATTTCTACATAAGAAGCAATGTGAAAGTATGTGTGTTCTATTGATACTATGTAGGTGATCATGTTAGACTATGAATGTGGCTTTGGGTGTATAGTCTTAGGGTTTATGTATGTTATATCTACTTGACTATATGAGTCTATGATGATCATATTTATGTTGATATGATAGTATACAGGATGACTTTAAGATGATAAGGGTTATTTGTATGTGCTTCTTGAATGACATGCATTATGAGTTAAAGTGAACTATATGGTGTCTTGTCTTGGTTGACATATGTCCGTTGCTTGATATATGTATGAAATTATGAGTTAAAGTGAAGTATATGGTGTCTTGTCATGGTTACTTGTGTCCCTTGATTGATGTATGTATGAAAGTAAATATGTGATGTCTTCACTTGTGAATGTTGAAGTCGTAAGCCATAATGGTATCCTTCAAAGTAAAGGAGTTATAGACTTAAGGTTAATTGGCTTGAAAGACATCATATTAATATTTAGGAAAGTGATAATGAACTTTTTGTCGGCATTGGGAGGTAGCCTTAGTTGACCTTTCTTTGGTAGGGTAAATTTGATTGGGTTATGAGCTTGATACAGAATCCTTTTATATGAACGTTAAGTTGAATTACTCTATCACAACGAAGGCTAGCACCGAGTGAGTTTGGTAAGAGAAGTAGTTCTAGTTAAAGAATGATACTAGATTACAAAGCATGCCCTTCAAATTCCTTAACCATGTCCCTACATGGGATGTGTCTAAGTTCTACCATTGACAAGTAGAACACCCTCATAGGAGTAGGTTAGCACTTCAGATTCCATGTCTTGCTATCATGTTCTATGTCGGTTATTGCTTATTCTCATCATTTTGAATACCTATTAGCATTAGAGAAGTTCTATGAAGTTTAGGTGGTGGTATGGGACGCTATCTAGATATTGCACAATAAACTTTCAAGGTGTTAGTTGGAGTTCCTAGGTATTGTCCAAGACCATTACTTGAATGTCCTTTATGTGTTGAATGTCTCCTAAATGAACTAATGAATATAATGCATTAAGTTACGAAAGTATGTTAATTGAATAAGTACTTATCTAGATAAGTTTAGGGTTGTCTAGTTAAGGTATGAAGGGGTCATAGAATGGTCACTTCGTATCTTACCTAGATGAGTCTTAAGAATGACTCTAGTGAGGGAAATATGTTGATTATGTGGGCATGATTTAAACTTAGGAAGTCTTAAGGATTATTTAGGTAGTCTTGAAGAGGTCAATCATGGACGTTATCTTCTTGATAAATTTACATAAGTAAGTATTTTTATAGTCTTTGGTAAGAGAATGTCATATTTTATATATACATATATATATATATATATATATATATATATTTGTTGATGTGTTAAGTGAGAATGATTCTACCCTAAGTAGTCTATAGGATCTCTTAAGTGTGTGTGTGTAAGGGATTGTATGGGAGGTCGCTTCACAACTCACTCAAGTGAGACTTAGAATCACCTTTGGTAGAGGAAATCTCATATTCATATGTTTGATGTGTGGTAAGTGTATATGTGTCTTATTAAGAGGTAGTCTTGAGGGTCATTTAGGTATGCTCAGGGAGGTTGTACGGGCGGTATCTCTTTGTCTTACTTAAGTGGGTCTTAGGATACCTTTTAGTGAGAAGACTACATGCTAGGAAGTGTCTAAGGAAGAAGTAGACAACTTCACTGTAACAGTGTAGGACTGTACAGTGAGTTGAGCTCACTGTAATGTTGGCTTAAAATATGGTAAATTGTTTTATTGTTATCTTATGTGTTTCTAAGATGTTAGACGTTGTTCTTATGATTATAGTATGATTTTTAAATGAAAAGATGCATTTATCTATTTCAATAGTTGTTAGTAGGTGAGGAGCATTTGGGAAGTGAAGTCTTGGATCATAGCATCATTCAAGTGAAGTCGAAGTATGTCTTCATTTGATTCGAGGGTATAGATGTATTCTATGTTTCTTATTGAAGTATTATAATAGACTAAGTATTTCTATATTAGTATTTTGTATGGGTCGTGTCCCAAAAATATTCTCGTGTCGTAAGTGTAATGAGATTGAGACTTAGTATTTCGTATGACTTTATATGGAAGAGTGTTTAATTACTATGAAAGGTTTTGTGAAAAGTTTTAATTCTGCACTACTTTTCATCATGTATATGTGATGAATGATATGTAAGGGCTTGTACAAGACCTCCGAGAGGTCAAGTACACTGGTTGCAATCCGAGATTACCCCTAACTTTTAGGGTGTGGTTTCAGAATGTGACAATAAGAATCTAAACGATTCTTTGAATTCTATATTGGTTATAGTTTTAGGAGGTTCCGCCAGAGGGTAAGGGGTGTTTGACTTCTATCTCGATACCTTTTTTATTAGGTTGCTTCTAGGGTAACGTGCCGTTGATACTCACCCCGTGCTTCTACACTTGTGTAGGTTCCAAGTCCGGTATTGTGTAATCGTCTTCTTCTCTTACTTTCTGCGGCTTGTCAATGGATTTATGAGAGATAACTTTTTGTTATCCTGGGGGGGATCTTTTCGTTTTCTTTATCTTTTGTTCTATTAAGGAACAAGGGATAAGACTTGTAAATATTTCAATTTTGCACTTTATGTATTTAGTGTCTTGTACATGTGACAACAAGATTCTTGCGGTTATTAAGTATATAAGATTTCATCTTTTATTTTGTGTTCGTTGGGTTCAGACTGACTTGTCTTGTTACGAATAGAAAAGTTCTAAAACATCCATCTTTTTGTTGTAACAATGGGTCTCTTAAGCCTCATTTTTTCCATGAAGATTTTGATGTCTGAATCTCAAAAAACGTCTTAATATTAAGTTGTTCATTAAGATCTAGATGTCTGGATCAGAATAAACATCTGAATATTAAGATATGATCTCTAGATCTTAACATCTAATGATTAATACTGTTTGTTTTGAATATCTTTATATGCATATGAATTTGAATATTCTATCAATAAAAAAATTAATCGACTTCATTTCATAAAAAAATTAATTTATTATGAATAAATATTTTAAATGTTAATAATAGATTTAAAGACTAAGATATATCATATGAAAATAACGATTATGTATTAGTCCAAAAAATTATTATTACATCAATACCTAACATATATAGTGTAGGTAATTATTAAAACTGAAGAATTCCTATTTTTTCCAATGACATTTATCCAACTCCCAAACATGTAAACCTATAATGTCATCCAAGTGCTTTTGTAGATTTCAATTTCAAAATAGAATAATTGTTGTGGTATATAGTGGTTTTTCTCATCCTCTGTCATCTAATTTTTCTTTCATTATTCAAAGCTATGTACACTACTTTCTTAATCAATAATTCTAAGTCAACACTAGTGTTCTCTACATTGTTCATTTGAGATGAAGAGTTTTGTATTTTAATCAGAAATCTTTTCTTCAGTTGAACAAAAATATTGATGGAAAATTATTCAGACCTTCATCATTTTTTTCATCAACTCGTTATTCAACTCCATTAGGTTAATAGTTACAAAAGATATACCAAGGTGGAGAGAGCTACAACCAGAACTCAGACCATGAACTCTTATTGCAGTAGAACCTACAAAAACATTGTACATAAATATTTAACAGGCAGAGGTCAAGTGTTTTTTTCGAAATATAAACACCCCCGCCCCAAAACAAATGTTAAAATTAAAACGTACTTGTAAATAGTATGAAAACATACAAGTTGAAAGAGAAAAAAATTGGTCTTTCATTAAGAGAAGAGAGGAAGAAAGTTTTTAGGGAGAGAGATCAAAGTCACGCAAAGAGAATAAAAATGTGAGTATGCACATTATAAAACTTTGAATGGTATTAAAACTCTTCTAGAAATTTTGTTCAGTTTGATCTTTTTAGTTCCATTAATGGGATTTTTTTTAAAAAAAATAATGTAATTAACGGGCTAAATTCTAATGATTAAAACAAAGATTTAGAAAACAAATGAAATTAATAGGGTGAATCTAAATGACAAATGTAATGACTCGATCAATCATTTTTTTTGAAACTTTAACGAATTGACCATTTTACCCATCATGATATCGAGCCCGGTGTCCTTTATTTATTAGTTTGATAATGTTGTTTTGAACTTTGATTTTAAAGTGAGATTTTTGAAAGTTATGATTTTGAAAAACTTTTATTGTTAAGAAAGTTTTTTTTGTTTGAGTCTTAGAGTTTCAAGTTTCATTCTAGAATTGTGTGGATTCCATCTGTCTCTAATGCAAAATCTGAACTATAAGAGTTTCCGATTTCATATTGTGAGTCTTTTTGAGGATTTGAGTTCCGTAGGTTTGGAATTTGTTGAAATTAAGACTTTGGGTTGACTTAAATCAATATTCAGGGTCCAGATGCTCGGATAAAAATTCTGAGAGTTTTCTTAGATTCATGAGATGATGTGATACCTAGATGAGGTATTGATGAATTTTTGAGGGGTGTCAAGCTTGTTTAAGACATTTAAGGCATGAGTTAGTTTCATGTAGTTTTTAGGAATGAAAGTTCAATGAGACCTTACATTTTTGTTTTGACAATTCGATTGAGTTTGAAACGTTGAGCTAATCAATTTGCATATATGGTGTGTGTGCATGCATTTCCAAACTAGTCTAAGGGGTTGTTTCAATAATATATGAGTTGGTTATATTTTTTCTGTATTTTATCACCTCGCATTTGTGAAGGTTGTTCGCTGAAGCAAGCTTCCGAGAAGTGATAACCTCTTCTGTTTTATGAGAGTCGAGTGTCTAGAGTAGTTTGCTTAAGAGAACTGATAATACTCAACTACACTTCATTCATATCTAAGTGTAGGCGGTCACTAACAAGTATAAACCCAAGTTAGAGTTAGTGTTGATTCGTTAGGGAGAGATACATAGAGAATACGATCAAGATGTAAAATTGTGTCCTAATCGTTTGTAGAGGTAGAAGTTTTGCTACATTAAAGTATATCACAAGGTTTTTACAGATAATATCAAATGGAGGGATTCGGGTAACAAATTTATGACTACTAAAATAGGTAAAGAAGATTTCTTCGGAGTGTGATACGTTGAATGATAATTTTGTGTAATGGATGATTACTAATTAATCAAATATGTTGAATCTCTCTAGGTAGGATAGGTTTTGAGTGCACAACTATTTCTCTATCAACTATTGCGATTCAAGTGGGTTCTTTCAAACCTCAAAAGGAAAAATACAATTGAACAACCCATTACCTTGCTCAGTCCACTTTTCCATGCTAGATATGCAAAACTTCAATCAAACCCTTTTTCTCAAGCTAGATTCGTAACAATAAAATCAATAAAATCATCAACTAATAATTCGACTCTAACACCTCATTCTTAATAAAGTATCGAGTACTAAGCGAAAATGGCATTTGCAACAATAATTCCCCAATTAAACATGAACTACTAATTGATCCCACTTCAAAACAACAATAACGTAAGTAACTAACAACATCCATCAGCTAATTAACTCATTCAACTATATTATCACACCCCAAAAAATGGGTTTTTTATCCAAACATTGTAAAGGACAAGAAATTCTTACCAACAAAGTTTTCCATCAAATTTTACAATGATCGGCAGGTCTCCAAATGATTGAATTTGGGATAAAAGTCTCACAATCCCTAAATCTTTGCTCAAAAAATGTAAAAACAATATTCTGTAATGTAAAAACTAAAAAACAAAAAAGTGAAGAATGTATAACTCCTTTTCTTTTGAAAATTTCATTTCTACATTCCCATAATTTAAACACGGATTCAACTCGGTGAAGTGAGTAGGACTCGCTGATGAGTCTAAAATTTGGACCCAGTTATGGCTTGTTTATATAGATTTAGTGTTAGAATCTCTTATTTTGTGCCAATAACTAATGTTAAATCATTAATTTTCCAGAATATGGCCTTAGAAAAAAAGCAAGGACACTAACTGACAAAAGGACTAAACCAGGCTGAAGAAATGAAGAAAACGGGTATGAGGATCTCCAAGGAAATTTGGTGTATTACCGAGTGACTCATTATACAAACTAAAGTTCAATTGTGCCAATACTTGAAAGAAAAAAACAATTTGGTTATGGGAAGGAGTAGTCGGTGAATCGCCGACTGATTCAATCAAGCCATGATAGCTCGCCTAAACTTATAGACCTTGCGGATGTTGAGTATCAAGGCAAAAGGGCGATGGAAGATACCAAAGGGCGGCTCGCCTAGTGAATCTATGAAACATGTTTTTGGCGAGTTTAAATATATTTTTGAACATTTAGTTTAGAATGATTTATCATTGAGGAATCAATCAATTACTTTTGAGAACATTTTATTTTTAAGATTTGAACATCTTGAGACATTTTTCTGTAATTTTCCTTTGACTTCAAGGGTTAAAGAAATTTACTTTTGAGAAATTGTAAGTGGGAGTATGGGATCTTCAAATTGTAGACTTATAAGGATGAAACTACTCTACCCTGTTGATGGATAATCAATTTGGTAAAGTAGATGTTTGCACACCCTTACTATTTCTCCGAACATTGTTTTTATTCCTCAATGTACCTAACTCTCAACTACAAAAATCCTATGCCTTGAGCTTCCAAGTCGATCAAAGACATAAGGCCTTTTGTTAGAATTAGCAGACTCATCTTCCGGAATTATGTAGTTGTTCCTCACCTTTTTTATGGATATGCGGATAGGTGGTGGCTTTTTGTAGCCCACCCCTTCACGTTGTTGCCTCATAA
This sequence comes from Solanum pennellii, assembly GCF_001406875.1. Taxonomy (NCBI): domain Eukaryota; kingdom Viridiplantae; phylum Streptophyta; class Magnoliopsida; order Solanales; family Solanaceae; genus Solanum; species Solanum pennellii. Next base: position 34,112,957 of record NC_028642.1, on the reverse strand, counting down.
TCGGTTCAGACGGAAGGTTCACCCATTTTCGATGGTTCTTTGGATCGAATCCAGCTTTTGCTAGCAACTTGTAAGCATTAGAATCAAAACCTTCTTTTGTACACTTCGTCGGTAGTACTTCATATTGGGGTAACTTAGGGAACACAAATTTTCCGTCAAGTAATGACTCAGGAGCCATAGACTTCCCATGTAATTTTGTGGATGACTTCATCAAATCAATTCGTCTTACACGAAGGGTCAAACCTTCTAGCGCATTTTCTCGCAAATCGAGAGAGTGTCCCTTGTCCTCTTTTTTCTTTGGGATATAACGAAGAATGGATGTGACCTTTTTACTTGAAAAATCACTAGTCATGTTAGACATCTTGTTTGGGTTGTCAAACTTTATATCTTTCTTGTTTTCGACTTTTGTCTTACCGACCACTACCTTATCCATCTTGTTAAGGAGTCAAACATCTCAGGAAGAAATGTTATCAACTTTTATGGAATATTTCTTCAAGTAGAACATTGCATCAGCAAAGTGAGCTTGAACTTCAGTTAATGGATTATCATCTGCGGTAATGCTTTTTGCCACTCCATTCTCATAATACTTCAAACATTGGTGGTAGGTAGATATGATTACCTTTCTCATGTAACCACGACCTACCAAGAAAAAGTTATATGAAGTATTTGCATCAATTACATGTAACTACGCTTGTTTACAACTCTCCGATAGTGAGATCTATTTTGACGGTCCCTATGGACCTTTGTTTACCTTGACTGAATCCTTAGATCATCAAGCGACTATCAGTAAGATTTGTTGTTGATATGCTATGTTCTTTCATTGTGCGAATCGAAAGGATGTTGATTCCATATCCACCATCGACTAGGATTCTATTCACCATTTTCTCACGCGCAAAACCGACCATGAATAAAGGGCAATTATCAAATGTGTCACCAAACAGATTATCATCGTCAAAGAATGTGATTTTGTCCATACATGCATTTTCGACTCTAGGAGATAGATGTGGAGTATCTTTTGGTGATGGGCATGATGGATTTGAATCTTTCGCTTCCTTTTCATCGACATTACTACATATAGCTTTTGTACCATTAAATGTTAAATTGGTGTAAAACTAAATTGGCAAATATTCTCAAAATGTAATTAGTTGATGCAGCTTTTGGTAGTGGTACTGTCACATCCAGGTTTACCCTATGGACGTAAATGGTGTCGTCGTCCTTTTCAAGGACTAAGACTAGCCTCTAAGTCTCATGTCATTACATTCATATGTTGAAAAATGTGGAAAATTTTATAACTTTCATTATAACTACATGGAGGTTTACATAGACCTCTACATACACATCATATATAGTCGTATCGAGTATACATAGACCCTTCATATAAGAAGGTTACATAACTTTCTACTTTTATTGTACATACGTATATATAAGATAGAAAAATAGTCTCAAAGATTGTCTCATCTCATACAATCTAAACGATTATCACAATATGGGCATAACCCTTACATCAATTCAACACGACCACATATAAGCCATACAAAAGTATAGTTCTCAATTAAAAAGGAAAGAAATAAAAGAGTCTTTAGTCTCATAACAAGTCCGTAAGCAAGATAGTGGCATTGCCCTCGAAAGTTGAGGACCTAACCTACTTGGATGAAGTGAAGAACCCATGTTTTCAACAATGGCGCCTTCCAAACTCTTCAACGACCAGAACCTAAAATGTTGGGGAAAAGGAAAGAAAATGGGGTTAGTACTCCACATTTACTAAGTATGAGACCTCATGCACATATACAATAAAAACATGCTAAAAAGGGACTTTTAGTCAAAACATGTCATTTTAACCTTCTAAAAACCTAATGAAAATCCAATCAAGTCATATCAACAACCAAAAATGCTTATTAACTCAACAAGTAATACGTATTCCAACATACTTGAAACCATGATTACTACAACCCTATCATCAAGGATAATCACAAGAATGAATAAGAGTCAATAATATCATAATAAGCAAGACCACTACTCATGAATACTTATCAAGTCAACAACTGCAATGACCAAGCAAAGCCCCATAACCTTGCTCAACCCTGTAGGCTTAACAAGAAAACATAACCAATGTCCAACTTTAACAATATAATCCAACTACCTATATCAAGAGGATAATCATCATCATATATAGTAATTTACATTGTAGAATCAACATATTATCATCATGTACATCATTATCATATGCACACATAATATAAACTTCCTAAAGCTTCCATCAAAGTCAACTAGTGTAAGGCATAGGTAGAGTCCCATATCCCTACGTAGTCTAAGTTAAATATCTCAAGTTACCTTAGTTAGTTTATACTTCATTACTTTATTTTACTTTAGGGAACACTTGCCTTAACCGACGTAGGCCACATGAGCTATGTGTGGAATTCGTTGTTGTAAAACCTTACACCGATGTAAGGTGGTCTACCGGCAAAAGTAGAGCCAAGCATAAATGTAGCTTTTTAGGTGGATCCACTGGCTAGTCTTTCTATGGGGACAACATAGTTCAAGAACTAAGAGATAGTATATTCCCTCTCGATACCACTTGGTAATTGGGGCCTCCTCTCATGGGAATCCATTGGATGAGTATTCCTCTTTGGGAAGTCAACATCTCATATAGAGCAATAGGGCGAGTCTTCTACTTTTGAAATTCATCACCTCCCATTGTCAAGTTCACTCGGTGGTAAGCTAAGTCCCTTAATTGAAATGTATTTAAGCCTTTATTTAATGATCATTGCTTAGTTTGGGTCATAGGGTCTATCACTTGTATAATCTTCATCATCAACAGCTCAATAAGAATTGCATGAGTATAGTCCTTTCATCACAATTCATATAAGTGAAGTTAACACATTACATAGCATTTCATAATAAGGCACATCGGTATACATCACCATCCTTTATAACATTTAAATCCTAATGAACCTCACAACCACAATCAAGATACTTCAATTCAATCATCATACCATCCTACCAATCCTAATACAAGGCATACGCCAATATAATATCATGACTTACCCACAATTAATCACAATTGGAAGTAAAAGATGAAGATTCCAAGACTTACCAAGTCTTCCTTATAGTAATCATCAAGGTCTTACCATCAACCCATAACTCAACCCAACTAGGGGAGTAACATCATCACATAATGATAACCAATAAGATAACAAGGCAAATTGCATCTGTATAACACAATTCAACAGTAAATCATAACTTAAGACAAAATACATAGGCTAATTTCACAATATAGTTCATAAGCTAAATCACATCTCAAGAACTAACATGATAGGCATATAATTCATCTTAATTTATTCATATTAACACCATAGGATTGTAATCTAATCAATAACCAAGTCAATTGAATGATCACAATGCAATATAGGTTAAAATCACAACCTAGGGTTAGGGATTGAGGATCATGTTCTTCAATTTAGACCAAACCATCAACAATTACCATTAAAAAGTTAAATTACATGTTAATATATTCAGTATAACCTAAATAAATCATCAACAACTCAATTCATAACTTCAATTTCATAGTTGGATGAAACCCCTAAGAAAACTCAATTTTCAAATCCATTTTGAAGGAACCCTTTGAGGAAAGAGTCTCAAAGGTGAATTAGATCTCATACCTTATTGTTTGATAACAATTTCACGGTGAATTCTCCCCTTTCATCCCCCAAATTGTTTTCCTTGCTAGTCTTTGACGGTCAGTTCAAGTAGAGAGAGAAAGAAGAGAGAAGGAAGAGAGTTTGTGTTTTAGAGTTCTAATTAGTTTAATTGGGATTGGGGCCTTTTCTATGGATTTTAAGTTGGTTAATTAGTCTCCCCTTAATACCTAAATAACACCTCAACCACTTATTAATTAAATGAATTAGTATAAAAACGTGCAGGAATTAACCCTTCATAGACGGAACCCCGCCGACGGGCCGTTTGTGAACCTACGGACCCTCACCCATCTGTCCTACACTCCGTCGATGAGTTCAGAGATTGTGTAGGCGGGATCCTTTCTCAGCTTGTCTAAGTATTGTCGACGGTGGCATCTATGCCCCGTCAGTCCCCACACGGACCGTAGGTGGTCCCGTCGATGCTCACTTCCCAGACAGTGTTTCTTCAAACAAGGGCCCTTCATTGGTCCTTGGGGAGTCGTTCCCGGACGTTTCAACCATGGAACAACTCAAACACCTATTAGATACCTTTCACAATTTTTCTTACATTTTCGACTCCTACAAGCTAGTCAAATAGGCTAAGACACACTAGTACCCTTTTCAACCATACTTCCGGACGTCATGGACATTCTTTGATGTTTTCATTCTTAAACTTTCTACATGACCTTAATTCATTAAAATTGTCTTAAAACAGTACTTATACCTCATGGCACCTATGTTAGGCTTTACAATGCGTCTTGAATTTTCAAGGTGTTACATTATCCCCCCTTTAGGAACATCGTCTCCGAATGACACCATAAATCTTTTAAAGGAAGGAATAGACTCAAGACTAGCAGCCCAACCAATCAATATAAATCATGTAATTTCAACAAGGCAATTTCAAAACTCATATCACTTCACATAAGGCTCAAATCACTTCATCATGAGACATTTCCTTCTAACAACACTTAAGAGCTCAACTTACATTATATGAGATAATTTGCACAAAGTTCAGCTTAACAACATGATACATATTATTTCATAAAGACTCACCATATCAAAATGCACAACATAACTTAAAACAAGAAAAAGCAAAATTTCAAGTCTAGAGCACCAATTTCAATGTATCTTCACTGTGAAGTACTCAAAAATGCACATTTTGCAAAACCTTACCCAAAAATCAATAAACTTCAATTTCTAGTCATATTTATTTTATTAAAGATAGTAACTAACTTTAAGAATCAAAAAGATGAGGTAACACGACTTTATGTCGCCCTCGGCCTTCCATGTTGCACCTCAACTAGATGATTCTTCCATAACACCTTTACGGAAACCACCTCTTTATTCCTCAACTTCTTGACTTGCCTATCAAAAATTTGAACCAGAACTTCCTCACAAGAGAGGTTATCCTTGACACCAAGACCCTAAATAGGAAGAATGGACTCGAGATCACCGATACACTTTTTCAACATAGAAACATGGAAAACCGGATAAAACGAAGAAAATTCACTAGGAAGTTTCAATTCATAGGCAACCTTACCAACCCTTTGCAAGATTTCATAGGGACCCACATAACGAGGACTGAACTTCCCTTTCTTGCCCAATCTAACCACCCCTTTCATTGCTGAAATTTTAAAATACACCTCATCACCTTCTTCAAACTCCAAATCCCTTCTCCTATGATCGGCATAAGATTTTTGCCGACTATAGGCTGTTTCCAACCAGTTCCTTATAATATGAACCTTTTCCAAAGCTTATAAACCAAAATGGTACCAAGAAGCAATGGCTCACCCACTTCAAACCATCCAATACGAGACCGATACCTTCTACCATACAAGGCTTCATAGGGAGTCATGGAAATAAATGAATGAAAACTATTATTATAGGCAAACTCCACCAAAGGTAAATGTTTATCCCAACTCCCTTTAATATCAATAATGCACTCCCTAAGCATATATTCAAGGTTTTGTATAGTACGCTCTTTTTTACCATCCATTTGGGGATGAAAAGCGGTGCTCAACTTCACCGAAATTATCCAACCCTTTTTGGAATGATCTCCAAAATCTAGATGTGAATTATGTGCCCCTATTCGATAATGTTGGATAACGGAGTACCATGAAGGCACACAATATCATCTAGGAACATTCTTTCATAATCCTACTCTTAATATGTAGACTTAACGGGAATAAAACGAGCGGACTTAGTTAATCGATCCAAAACCACCCATATGGAATCATATCACTTTTGAGTCCGAGGTATACCTATTACAATGTCCATATTGATGTCTTCCCACTTCAAAGTAGGAATCTGGATCTCTTGTAGTAAGCCACCTACTTTTGGTGATCGGTCTTTACTTGTTGGCAATTCGGACACTTAGCGACAAAGTCCGCTATATCCCTATTTAAGCCTTCCCACCAATATATCTCCCATAGTCGTGGTACATTTTTATCGAACCCGAATGAATTGAGTAGCGGGACCCATGAGGTTCTTCTAGGATCTGATCCCTCAAACCATGTACATCAGGAACACACAATCTTCTTGGTACTTTAGCAGACCATCCCCCCCTAAGGAGAATTATTCATTCAACTTGCCGAGAACCGATTTTTTCAAATCCATTAATGCTAGATCAAGGTGTTGTTTGGATTTCACCTCAACCACTAGAGATGACTCGGAGTTATGATGGACTATAGCACCCCCATTCGGAGAACTTTTCAATCTCACCCCCAACCTAGAAAACCTATGTACTTCCCCTGCTAGGTCCTTCTTGACTTCGTCAATGTGGGATACACTACCCATAGTCATACGACTTAGGGCGTCCGCAATCACATTAGACTTGTCAGGATGATAGAGGACACTCATATCATAATCTTTCAACAACTCTAACCACCTTATTTGCCGGAGATTTAACTCCATTTAGGTAAACACATATTGGAGACTCTTATGATTTGTAAAGACATCAACATGAACCCCATACAAGTAATGCCTCTAAATTTTCAAAGCAAACACTACGGCCTCTAACTCAAGGTCATAAATGGGATAGTTTCTCTCATGTACCTTAAGTTGCCTAGATGCATAGGCTATCACTTTGCAGTGTTGCATAAGCACACACCCCAAACCCACTCGGGACGCGTCATAATACACAACAAAACACTTTGTGCCCTCTGGTAAATTCAACACCGAATCAGAAGTAAACCTATCTTTCAAAAATTGGAAACTTTTATCACATGCCTCCGACCACTCAAACTTCTTACTCTGTTGGGTCAAAGTAGTCAAAGGAGATGCAATGGACGCAAAACCATCCACGAACCTCAGATAATAACCCTCTAGACCCAAGAAAGTCCTAATGTCGGTTGGAGTCAATGGTCTAGGCCAATTCTTCACCACCTCCATTTTCCTTGGGTCTACCTCAACTCCCTCACTAGAGATGATGTGCCCAAGAAATGTCACCGATCTCAACCAAAACTCAACCTTTATATAGTTGGAAAACAATTGATGTTCTTTAAGGTTTTGCAATACTACCCTCAAATGACACATATGATCACCTTCATTCTTCGAATATACCAATATATCGTCAATGAAGAAAATGACAAATTAATCTAGGTAATTTCGAAACACTCTATTCATTAGATCTATAAACGCCGCCAGAGAACTAGTGAGACCGAAAGACATGACCAAGAGCTCATAATGCCATACCTAGTACGAAAGGCCGTGTTTGGTACATCCTTACCTCTCACCCTAAGTTGGTGATACCCTCATCTCAAGTAAATTTTTAAAAAGTAACTCGCCCCTTGGAGTTGATCAAATAAGTCATCAATCCCAGAGAGAGGGTACTTATTCTTAATAGTGACCTTGTTGAGTTGTCGGTAATCAATACACATTCTCAAGGACCAATCTTTCTTCTTCACAAACAAAACCGGAGTACCCCATGGATAAATTCTTGGCCTTATAAAACCATTATCTAGTAAATCCTTAAGTTGAGCCTTTAAATCCTTCAAATCGGCCAGAGCTATCCGATAAGGAGGAATTGATATGGGATTTAAATCTGGTAGCAAATCAAGGCCAAAGTCAATTTCCCATTTGGGAGGAATACCGGGAAGGTAATTCGGAAAGACCTCCGGAAACTCACTCACTACGGGGACCGACTCAATGGGAGGAACTTCGGAGTCTAGATCTTGGACTCTTGCAATGTGATATAGATAACCCTTTGAGATCATTTTGCATGCTTTTAGACAACAAATAATACGACTTCTAGATTAGCATTTCCTCCTTTCCACTAAACACATGGTTCATTTGGGAAGTTAAACCTCACCACTCTTGTCCTCAATCAATAGAGGCAAAATAAGAATGAAACCAATCCATACCAAATATAACATAAAAATCAAGCATATCAAGTTCTACTAGATCAAAAGAAGAAATTCTATTGGGCAACATTATTTGAAAATTTCTATACACCCTTTTTGCAACAACCGACTCACCCACCGGAGTAAACACTAAAAAAGGTTCATGTAAAATACCCGGTAGAAAATCAAACTTTTTAGCTACTAGAGGCGTAGCAAATGATAAAGTAGCACTGGGATCAAGTAAGGCATATACATCAATAGAGAAGACTTTCAACCTACCAGTGACCACATCGGGCGAAGTCTCTTGCTCACCCCTAGAGTGGAGAGCATAGAAGCGGCTCTTCTTTGGAGCATTACTAGAACCACTTGCTTGAGCTTTACCACCCTTCTCTTGACCCTTCAAATTTCGACAATCTCTCATCTTGTGACCATTCTTTCCACAACAAAAACAATTCCTCGTTCCTACCAAACACTCACAAGAATGAACTTTTCCACACTGGGCACATGTAGGCTTCTCATTTGGTGAATTAGTACCTTTTCCCCTCTTTAATTTACGGTTAGAGACCCTATCATCAATAGATTTTTGGGAACTTTGAAGGAACTTGATTTGAAACAAGTTTCTTAAATCTAGGCTTGTCTTGTATGTCAAGCCTATTCTTTGATGATTCTCCATCAAATGATTTTGCTCTTTTAAAATCTACTTTTTCTCTTAGACCTTGCCTCCTCTACCCTTCTTGCATGCACCATTAGACGAGAAATGTTCATTGTCATGTAGCATGGCCGAATGGTACTCCTCTTGAAGTCCTCTGACACCCCATCACAAAATAGCTCATTTGGTCTCTAGGATAAAAAACCAAGGAAGGAGCATATTTGGACAACTTAATGAATTCCAAAGAGTATTCATGGACACTCCATCCTCCTTGGCGAAGGTTGATGAACTTCACCACTTTTTCCTCCCTCATCTCCCTAGGAAAGAACCGATCTAGAAAAGTCGCCTTAAAGATCTCCCAAGTCACTGGACCACCCCTCAATTGCCTATTATCTCTCCATTGCACGTACAAAGCTTTTGCCACGTCCTTGAGTTTATATGTGGCAAACTCTGCCTTCTCACTTGTGTACAACCCCATAGCCAAAAGTAATTTAGAGACTTATCGATGAATTCTTTGGGTTTTCATCAACCTTAGACCTATAGAAAGTAGGAGGGTTCGTTCGAGTAAAGTCCCTAAGACGGGAAGCGATAGTACTGACTTATTGATGAGGACGGGGCACAACCTCCGAGTTGGCTTGGGCCGTCATAGTTTGGGCTTAAACGGTGTTGACTTGAGCCAATTGAATGAGGGCAACCCTTATATCTCCATCCATCAAGGATGGAGGATTGACCAGAGCTTGGTCAACACGACGAGGATCTCCCACATTGGCAATTTCCTCTTCAAGTCTTCGAGCCGCATTTCTTCGAGTGTTCATGCTTCCTTTAAGCACAACAATAGGATTAGATGCAAAAGCACACCATAAGTATACTCTATCAGCACGATATAATATTTCCAAGAAAGAGAGCGATTCCTAAGCATCATATAGGTTCCTACTCATAAGTGTGGCGCGCTTCACAATTATGAATACAAAACTATATAGACAAGGTAGAGAGAGAGAGACATAACTCAACGATATTCAATCTCATGATATGATACCAAGTTTTTCACATCCCGGTTTTCCCCCTAGACCTAACCAGAGAAGTCGTCCTTTTCAAGGACTAAGACTAGCCTCTTAGTCTCATGTCATTACATTCATAGGTTGAAAAATGTGGAAAAATTTAAAATTTTCATTACAACTACTTGGAGGTTTACATAGACCTCTACGTATATATAATGTATAGTTGTATCGAGTATACATAGACCCTTCATATAAGAAGGTTACATAACCTTCTACTTTGTTGTACATACATATATATAAGATAGAAAAATAGTCTCAAAGATTGTCTTATCTCATACAATCTAAACAATTATCACAATGGGCATAACCCTTTCTTCTATTCAACAAGACAACATATAGGCCATACAAAAGTATAGTACTCAATTGAAAAGGAAAGAAATGAAAGAGTGTTTAAGCTCATAACAAGTCTAGGCTAGATAGTGGCATTGCCCTCGGAAGTTGAGGACCTACCCTACTTGGATGAAGTGAAGAATCAAAGTCTTCAATAATGTCGCCTTCCAAACTCTTCAACGACCAGAACCTAAAATGTTTGGGAAAAGGGAAGAAAAAGGGGTTAGTACTAAGTATGAGACCTCATGCACATATTCAAGCAAAACATGCTAAAAAGAGACTGTTAGTCAAAACATGCCATTTTAACCTTTTAAGAACCTAATGCAAAGCCAAGCATGTCATATAAACCAACCAAACATGGTTGTTAATACGTATTCCAACATACTTGAAACCATCATTTACTACAAGCCTATCATCAAGGAATAACATCACAAGAATGAATAACAGTCACTCATATCATAATAAGCAAGACTAATACTCATGAATCCTTATCAAGTCAACAAGTGAAATGACCAAGCAAAATTCTATAACCTTGCTCAACCAAGTAGACTTAACAAGAAAACATAATTAATGTCCAATTTTAACAATATAATCCAACTACCTATATCAAGAGGATAATCATCATCATATATATTAATTTACATTGTAGCATCAACATATTATCATCATATACATCATTATCATATGCATATATAATATCAACTTCCTAAAGCTTCCATTAAAGTCAACTAGTGCAAGCCATAAGCAGAGTCACATACCCCTACCTAGGCTAAGTTAAACCTTTTTAGTCACCTTAGTTAGTTTATACATCATTACTTTATTTTACTTTAGGGAACACTTGCCTTAACCGACATAGACCACATGAACTAATTGTGGAATCCAATGTTGTAAAACCTTACACCGATGGAAGGTGGTCTACTGACCAAAGTAGAGCCAAATATAAACATAGCTTTCTAGGTGGATCCATTAGATAGTCTTCCTATGGGGGCTACATAGTTCAAGAACTAAGAGTTAGTATATTCCCTCTCGATACCACTTGGTAATTTGGGCCTCCTCTCATGAGAATCCATTGAATGTATTCCTCTTTGGGAAGTCAACATATCATATAGAACTATTGTATCATACCATCCTACCAATCCTAATACAAGGCATACTCCAATAAAATATCATGGCTTAACCACAATTAATTACAATTGGAAGTAAAGAATGAGATTCTAAGACTTACAAGGTCTTCCTTTTAGTTCATCATCAAGGTCTTACCATCAACCAATAACTCAACCCAATTAGGTGAATAACATCATCACATAATGATAACTAATAAGATAACAAGACCAATTACATCTCTATAACACAATCAACACTAGATCATAGCTTAAGACAAGATACATAGACTAATTTAACAATATACTTCATAACCTAAATCACATTTCAAGAACTAACATGATATGCCTATAATTAATCTTAATTTATTCATATTAATACAATAGTATATTAATCTAATCAATAACCAAGTCAGAATGATACCAATACAATATAGATTAAGATCACAACCGAGGGTTAGGGATTGAGGATCTTGTTCTTCAATTAGAACAAACCATCAACAATTACCATAAACAAGTTAAATTACATGTTAATATATTCAATATAACCTAAAGAAATCACCAACAACTAAATTCATAACTTCAATTTCGTAATTGGATGAAACCCATAAGAAAACATAACTTTTGAAATCTATTTTGAAAGAACCCTTTGAGGAAAGAGTCTCAAAGGTGAATTATATCCCATACCTTAACGTTTGATAACAATTTAACGGTGAATTCTCTCCTTTCCAGCTCCCAAACCCTTCTCCTTGCTAGTCTTCAATGGTGAGTTCAAGTAGAGAGAGAAAGAAGAGAGAAGTAAAAGAGTTTGTGTTTTAGAGTTCTAATTAGATTAATTGGGTTTGGGGATGTTTATATAGGTTTTAAGTTACTTAATTATTCTCCCATTAATACCTAAGTAAACCCTTAACCACTTAATTAATTTAATGAATTAATATAAAAACATGCCCTTCACAGATGGAACCCCGCTGACGGGCCGTCTGTGAACCTACCGACCCTCACCCATCCGTCCTGCACTCCGTCGATGAGTTCAGATACTTTGAAGGCGGGGGACTTCCTCAACTTGGCTAAGTATGGGAGATGGTGGCATCAACGCCCCGTCAGTCCACACACGGAGACGGTGGCATCAACTCCCCGTCAGTCCCCACACGGACCGTAGGTGGTCCTGTCGATTCTCACTTCCCAGACAGTGTTTCTTCAAACGCAAGGGTCCTCCTCAAGGGCCCTTGGTTGGTCCTTGGGGAGTCACACCCGGACGTTTCAACAATAAAACAACTCAAACACCTATTAGCTACCTTTTCACCATGTTTCATACATTTTCGACTCCTACAAACTAGTCAAATAAGCTAAGACACACTATTACCCTTTTGAACCATATTTCTTGAAGTCATGGACGTTCTTGGATGGTTTGGTTCTTAAACTTCCTAAATGACCTAAATTCATTAAAAATGGACATAAAAATAGTACTTAGACCCTATGGCACGTATGTTAGGCTTTACGACACATCTTGAATTTTCAAGGAGTTACATGGGCGCCTTTATTTCTTTCTTCTTTGTATAAAGACTCAAAATTTTGGTTTTTGGTCTCCTTACTATCTTTTCCTTGACATGTTGCTTTGTTGAATCTTTAGAGAACTCATTTTTTGATGTCTACGATCAGTCACAAGAGTCCATCACCAATAATCAAGATCATCGATTAGGTCTTCATCTTCTCTTGTTGATACCTCTCCTACAGAAGCCACATCACTTGGTATAGGAAGATATAACAAACTATTTAAATCAATGGTCTCAAAGTCTCCAAACTTAATCATTCTTGTTTGATTGATGTCTGGGATGTCTTGTTCCATATTTCCTTCAACAGAATCGCAAGTCATGACCAGATTGGATAAGTTAGAAGCGATACTGACTTGGTTTGAACTCAATTTCTCATTTTTAAGTTCAATCTTCCCTTTGCGAGCTAAGTCCATGATTTTGTCCTTGAAGATGAAGCATTTCTCGATAGGGTGATCAACTATTTGCAGTATTTTGGATCATCACTCCTCCCTGCTTCATTTGGTCGTTTAATCTATGGTAACTCAAAAACGTTCATCTCAACAAGTTCATCAAATATTGTGGAAACATCTGATTCATGAAATGGGTAGTCATTCCGTTGCATTTCCTTCAAGGTGAACTTTTGATTCGTCATTCCTTCAAAAGAAGTCGCTTTTGCACTTTGTGTATTGCCCAGCCTTGTGGTGAATTTCACATGAGAGGCATTGACGTTCATGGATTCCTTGTTTTCAGTCTTAGGCAAATATTTTTCCGCTTTCTTGAATTATTGCCTTTATTTGACTTTGTGGAGTTCGACTGGTGGCGCTTCAGATTCAACCGACGACATGCTCAACTCCATATCATGAGCTCAAGTGGACAATTCTTGAAAAGTTTTAGGCTTTAAGCCTTGCAAAATATAGTGGAGACCCCAATGCATACCTTGAATGCACATCTCTATGCCTGAAGCTTCACTAAGTCTATCTTTACTGTTTAGACTTGCATGCCTCCATCGGTTGATAAAGTCAAAGACTGGCTCTTCATATCGCTGACGTGTGTTTGTAAGTTCCACCACGCTAATAGTACATCTGGTACTATAGAAGTGGTTGATAAAATCTTGCTCCATTTTTTCCTAACTGTCAGTGGAACCAGGCTCAAGGTGTACGTACCAATTGAAATCATTGACTTTAAGGGGGCGGCCAAATTGTTTGAAGAGGTAGTCGTCGTATGTCCCAGCATTGTTGCACGTTTCAATGAAGTATGCCACATGTTGTATTAGACTTCCTTTACCATTGAACTGCTGAAATTTTGGAGGTTGATAACCGGCAGACACTTTCAAGCTATCAATCCTTTCAGTGTATGACCTTGCATATGTCAAATAGGATTTTGTAGCAACTTAGTACTTGTCTTTAATGAATCCCATGATAAGACCCTTTATTTGGTTGATCAGGATCATTCCGTATAGGAAACTTGGATCTCTTTAGCATGTTCAACTTTCTATGAAGGGCAATGGACCATCTCTTGTACTTTTGGATGTTTTCCAGGCGCATGACTTGATTCTTCATCCATCATGTTTTCCACCCTAGTTAGCTTAACAATTCAAGTATCTTGATCTTGAACGTACTTGGTCAAGCCTTCAATAGCTCTTGTCAAGCTCGCAAGTCGTTCTTCTACGAATGAAGTGCTAGTCACCATCGTGTGCATGACCATAGTAGGTGATGGAGAATGGTGTTGATTTTCCAAAACATGTGAGGCAAACATATTATGTGGGATAGATTCAGCGCTCAAGACATCATTGTCGACTAAAGCAGAGGGATTTACGTATGTAGATAGGCTCAATTGGGCAAGAACCCTCTAAACCATTTTGGCGGTGTCTTTTTTTGTAGCTTTTGCAGGAGATTTCACACATTTTGGTGACAAACCAAAAGCAACAGCACATTCCGACATGAGGCTTGTTGTCCGAACAACATTGCTTTTTTCCTTGTTATAGGTCTCATATTTCTCACAGTAACATCAAGGATGTTTTCCACATCGATGTAGAATTTGGATCCATCAGTTTTTGCGGAAGCAAATGCAAATCTAGATGAAGATGCAGATTTTGATACAGATGCAGATTTCGATGCAGATGCAGATCCAGATTTCGATGCAAACGCATATTTGGATGCAAATGCAGAGGAAGACCTCTTTATATATGCTTGAGTTAGGTCTTTAGGGGTATTTTAGTCCGAGCAATTTTCACCCCTGGCCTGAAGGTAGAGTTGGACACATCTTGTCAACTTAATGGACCGACCCAAGTGATTTGGACATGATTTAAGTCACACAATTTTAACATAGATATTGATCCGACTTTATCAACCAGTAATTTGACTTGGTCAACGTATGGTTATGTAATATTTAATCCAAATTTATCATGGATTTGTCAATAAAACTTCAGTGTCTAAACCAGCAAAGAAAACTAATTTGAATCCACCGAACTGACTCTTTGTCCTTAAAAAAATTTATTCCTAAAGTACTCAAAGTTGTATGTTAATCCTCCCAAGATAAATGGATTATTAAACATTAAAGATGTAATGGTATTTCAAACTTCAGAATGAACTCAAAAGACAACAACAAGATAACTCAAACAGACATGATCGATTGATATTGTTTGTCTGAAATTTAAGCAAAAGAAGAGAAAAGTTGAATTTCTAAAATGAGAGAAAACTTCTCAATTTGTAGCTAACAGAGATGTCACAGCACAAGCCTTTGAAAAAGGAACAACCTTTCAAAAAGGTCAAAATCCTTTGGAAAAAAAGGCACAACTTTCAGAACAGTCACAACCCCCTTAGAAAAGACACAACCTTTCATAATGTCACAACCCTTCGTAAAAGTCACAATCCTCTATTTCCTATTCATTTATTAAAAGTCAACATTATTGTCTCTTTTATCACTCATTATTCTCAAGTCAAATATATATATATATATATATGTGATATATATATATATATGTGTGTGTGTGTGTGTGTGTGTGTATGTGTGTGTTGTCTTCTCTTCCATTTGGTCTTCCCTCTCATTTTCTGCTCTTTCTCCATTCAAATTTTATCATAAAAGTTGTGAGTATAAAATTTATGTCTTTTTATGATTCATGTATTCAGTGTAATGTTCTTCTCTCCTTTTATGTTTTCATACTTTAATTTTAGGTGATAATTTGTTTTAAAAAATAAATTTGTTTTATGTGAAACATAAATTTAACTTGGTAACATTCTTTTGGAGAATTCTTTCAATATAGTTGAATTGATTTAAAGCATGTTCAACTGTTACTAGGGGTCCATCTGTGTGGATTCAGTGGAAAATAAAATGGTGTGTCAAAAGTATAGATAATATGGAGAAGGGCCTAAAATACCGTTAAAGTATTGAAAATGGTACAAAATTAACCTANACCCTCCATCAACCTATTGGCTCCAAAATACCCTTCCCATCCACCTATTGGGTCCAAAATACCCTTGTCATCCACCTTTTGGTTCAAAATTGATCACTTATTTAACGGTTTTATATTTAAACTATTTAAAATATTTTTTTAAATACGTGACGCTCAACTATTTGTTATAATTTAACTTATTAATATAATTTATAAATCAATCCACTACCACCCATTACTAATTAAACCCCTCTAAATTAATAAATCCGTTACATTATTAATGCAACAACAGATTAGCTACTAACAATTGAGTGTTTTTAAAAATTTGAGGCAAAAATATCTATAGAAGTAAATTATCATACATTCAAGTGTCTAAATAAAATTACCGATAAACTTAAAAGTCTGACTATGTTTATCTTAATTATTCTTCATCTCAATTATGTGATGTTAATTCATATGTAACTTTTTTTTAAAATAATATATTAAAGGTTTTAAAACAAATAATAAATATTTATAAAATTATATTTTAAAAAAATGCATGAATTAATTCGGGATGTATTACTTCTTTACCATTAATCATAAATTTCTCATTCAATCTTGAAAGAAAGTGTCCTCCTAAATAAGCGGCTCAACCTAAGTTTAATTGGGCTTAGATTCGGACTCGAATAATTTTGAATGTTATTTTCAGGAATCTATAATTTCATCGTATTTTAGTAGTGTTTATGATGATTTTGATATTATAATTGAATTATTAATTGGGTGAGATTTAGTTAGTAATTAGTGGGTAGTGGGTTGATTTATAAATTATATTAATAAATGAAATTATAACCAATAGTTGAACGTCAAGTATTTTAAAAAATATTTAAAGAGTTTAATTTTAAAACAATTTAAAAAGTGGTCAATTTTGAATCCAAAGGTGGATGACAAGGGTATTTTGGAGCCAATAGGTGGATGAAAAGGGCATTTTGGAGCCAATAGATTGATGAAGGGTAATTTTGTACCATTTTCAATACTTTAAGGGTATTTTAGGCCCTTTTCCGTAGATAATATGTCATAACTAAATCCGTCGAACTCTATATTATTATTATTGTTTAATTTTTTTAACTTAATTTTCTTAATTTTTAAATCAAACAATAAAATATACACTTTTCCATTTAACGTGACAGAAACTAAAATTAAAAATATAAACCTATTTTTATGTTTAGATATTTTCTTGTATATTTTTATGCTACAGATCTACTTAAAATTGACGCTAATTTCTATACAAGTGTCTTTTTGTCATGTCCAAAATGAACTATAAAAATAATTAAATCCAACCAACTAAATTATGGTTAGGTTAGATGGATTTATGTTTTAATAAAGGGTGAAAATGATTTCTCCCCATAATTATTCTAAATTTAGGAACTTTGTCTATTATGACATTTTTGGTATAATCTTACTATGTTTTCGTTTTTTAACCCTTAATGAAGCTCCAACTTAATGGAATGTTATATTTTAGTATTAACTCATTTTTCTCATAAGCATCACGAGCTCAACTAATAATAAGAGCAAATGGAGAATATTCGATAGTTCTAAAGGCATGAGTAGACAAAGGTATAATGAAGGATAAAATAGACCAATATAAAATAGAATAGGGTTAATTTTGATTTTTTTTCCTTTTAATAAATATTCTATTGGAACTTCATTAGAAAAATATTTTAGAGAAAATATAGTTTATATTGAATTAATGAGATTTTATTGGTTGTTCTTCAGGTTGGATAAGTGTCTTTATGCTCACTTTGTTAAGAAGGGAATGCATGAGACTGCCTCGGTATTCACCAATGAAGTTGATGTTGGAACTTCAATAGGTGATGGTAAGTATTTCTTTAAATTTAGAACACATTATCATTTCATTAATAATAGTGATCTCTATGTGACTATAATTTAGGGTGAGACATAAAATCAGTCACCGATGTTTTAGTTACCATAGGGTGCCTAAGTCATATCCTTTTGTGTTTCAAACTTCTCCTAGACTTTGGGTGAATAATTTTTTTCATGCATCACACTATATTTTTATTGATGATCTTGTTATCTCTAAGAACTTTATCATTTGTACGGTTTAATTTTATTAAGAAAAAAAAGACTCTTCTTGTAAATTCATCTTGAAAACTTACATAAATTCCACTAGTTTAGAATCTAATTACATCGATACACTTTAGTTTGCAATATTACATGTCTTACTAGATTTTGATGTGTCTAGCTATATGTATCTTGAGATACATGGGATTAAAATAATGTGTAATTTTTTTAGATACATTATTTACATGTGGATTTACAAGTATCTGGAATACATAATAAATGTCACTCACCTCTCTTCCACTCTCTTATGTATATGATATCCAAATACATGATAATCACACCAGATGCATACTAGCAAAATCTGAGACTACACCCTAGTTGCGACATTGTGATTAAAGGCACAAGCGATCTCAATCTAACCTTGCGGTGTGGCATGACCCTATGAATTAACAATATTAACCAACACATTAAGATAATTTAAATAAATGCAGAAGCTGAATTGATTTATTCTTTAAAAATAAAAAAAGTTGAAATTATTTTTAAATATAAAAAAGTCATATTTTTGGGTGATAAATTAATAAGCAAAGTTGAACTGTCTTAGCAAACTCATGAAGGTAATAGCATGAGGATTTTAATATTAGAATTATTTTTAAATATATACAGATCATATTTTGGGGGGGATAAAATAATAAGAAAAGTGTGCCCCATAAAATGAGAAACATAAAAAAAGTATATACATAGAATAGAGGCGGAATGATAGATGATGTCATTCTTTCAATATTGTGGTGTGCAAATTGTTTATCTATTGTACAATTATAATTTGTTTCAGAAATCAAATCTCCGGAGGAATTTCAGTAGATTGGGGGGATTTGTTTTATAATAGGTTCAGCTCTAATAGGGCTAAAGAGCCGCATGCTGAGGTTTTCCCTAACTTTTTCTAGGTTAAATTTCTATATTATTATATTATCATTAAAATTTCAAAATGCATGATTTTATTTAAACTTCAGGCTGCACAAACCATGGATAATGTGGTATGTCAAGTCCCCTTTGTTCTGCCATATCTTCTCCTCCATTAGTAACTAATTATATGTAACGATATGTAATAATACATGATTATTTGCTAATCTGCGCCCTAATGATGTATATTATCTTGACTGCCTTGATCTCTTATCCTCATGTTATCTCTGTAATGCTTCATTCTTGAACAAAATCATATTTCCATTGGGTTTTGTGCAATCACAACTATGACAAAACAATTTACTTTTATTTCTATGATATTACATTTTGATTTCTAACTCTTTTTTATCGATGTTCATATGTCGTATAGCCACCAAATTTCATTTTTAAATCGTTTAGGGGTGATAGAACTCCCGTAAAGTTTAAGTGTATAGTTAAAAATTCATTTATACGTTGAAGGGATATTTGACCATTTTTTATTTGCAATATCTTATTCACATGATGAAGAGGGAAAACATTGTCACTGAGTTCCTGATTAGTAAATGAGAATAGATTTTTAGTTCCTTTACACCTATTATCTCATCCCCATTTAAAGATTTGTGTTAAATCTTATAAATTATTCCCACTGCCTTTCCTTACTGGGAAGATCAGGAATTCTTTAGCACAAAGAGAATAATATACTCTAGTTAAAAGAGGAAAAACTTGATTGTTACGTAGCTTAAGGTGATTTGAGCATGAAGCCCTCCATATGAAGGCATTTGTATGATTGACCTACTTTAGTCATTGTTGGTGAAGTGATAACACCATCAAGCAAACTTATACTATTAGTTTACAATGTTTCAAAACCAACAAATTTTCATTTATAAAATGAAAAAAGATCTACGGCTTTGAAGAAAATAATGAGAATTGAAGTGCACACTTAAATGAAGTAACGCCCACAGGTTATAGGAAATAAATACCAAAGTTGAAATGATTTAATGCTATAATAAAGTTGATGTTAATACAACCTCTCATAGTAAATTGACCGCCTATTCTTGTGGTTGTTTCGTGCATCATTATTTGAAGGGAATCCCGATGTTCTAAATCTCCTGCTATGCGCAAGCACCGGAAATACAAGCACACACTTATCTAACGTTCATGGCTTGACTAATTAAGTAATAATTCCTCATATGCCTTGATTTACCGCTTTAAGATGCAAATCAATGGTCGATAATGATACCTTAAGACTCCTCTGACTTTCCGTTATAATATATTTAAAGTTGTTTTTGTTTACGTTAATCCCTTGTCTATTCTTCAATTAACATGCGAAGTCTAAAATCCTTTAATCTAGATCGTTCAATTTTAGACAAATTATTACTGGAGAGGTTTGACCGGGTACAAGAGATGTCAGAGGATGTCATAAACTATGGAGAAACACATGAAGTATCTCTTAACTATTTGAATTGGTACAAAACGTCATTTCAACCAGCTTTTGAGCCCCCAAATACCCCCGACATCAATCTTTTGGCTCAAAAATATCCTCATGTCTAACTACTTACATTCATAAGATGAATGGAAGACAATATTATACTAAATCTCATAGTTGAATGAAGTTTTAGGCTCTTTTACGTTTAAATGATTTGAAATTACTTAATATATGATTTCAGTTTAAATGATTTGAAATTACTTAATATATGATTTCATCTGATTGAACTCATTTTGAATTCCACAAAAAATTAAAAACCAAAAAAAGTTGGTCCTCTACTCTCTACATCTCCCTCCACCCCACCCCCTCTCTTCACTTCCACTCTCTTTCACCACTTTAACTTGTATTTTTCCAACTTATGACCAAATAAGGGAGGAGATGGAGGAAAATAACTAAGAAATTCATATAGAAACAATTAGTGCAATAAAAGATTATTTAATTAATAAACTATGTATTGTACTACTTTTTTTTCTTTTATGTGTACCCAAAATCCAAAATAAAAAATAAAGTAACCATTTCTCATACCCCTCCCTCCACCTCCAGCAGTCACGACCTAAAACTGCACATGATGAAACTTGTCTATTTCCACCAAGAAAAGTTAGCCTCAACCCAATAGAAATGAAAGAAGAAGCAGAGATACAATAAAATATACAAGACAAAGGCGAAAAAATATTCATTCTAAAAAGATACCCTAAAATCGTGTTGTCACGTGTACAAACCACTAAATACATAAGTGTGGAATTTAAAAATAAGTAAAAATCTCAACTGTTTTTAACAAGTAAAACAAAATATACGAAAAGGAAAAAAGAGGGCATACAGATTGACAAACAGCTACCTCTTAGATCCTTCAACAAGCCTCTACTGACAGGAGAAGTAAAAGAAAAAGAAGGAGATCAGACAGGTCCAAGCTCGGAACCTACACAAATATAGAAAAAAGGGGTGAGTACTAACAACATGGCACTCAACAAACAACCTACTAATCAAAGCAACTCGGTAGAAACGAACATCCTTGAATCTCAAAATGAACCTCCTTACAACCTGCATAGAAATCAACTCAATCTAGCAATTTTACAATACACGACCCACAAGGACCAATATTCACTGTTGAATAGCCACAATCCAACAATTAATTGAATCAAACAAGTCAACCTCAAAGTCAAGTAGTTCAGTCACAGGCAACAAGCACATCAACCTAAATATCAAGAAAGTCATCCATAAGCATCAAAGATATTAAGTTACCATAATCAACCTCTCATTGGAACAATTTCTCATCGGCTTTGTAACCCTTTCAAAAAATGACCTCAAAAAATAATATAGGTAATGACCTCAGCCTCATAAACATCCTCAAGAAATGGCCACGGCCTAATAACACTTGTCGATAAAGACTTATGCATAATGATATTTATTAGCAAAGACATCTTATCAAAGCACTTGCCAACAAATACCGCAACATTATAATCTTCACATGTTTCATAATGGTGATCAACGATCTATGTACCCAAGAAATACCTCAGCACGAAGAAGAGACAAAAAATTGCACAACTGAAGTCCACATTCTTGTTTTCAAGCATTTCATCATTTAATAAATAAGGGAACATTTAAACAATTTATATCATTTTCACAATACGAAGAGTAACCTAGTCGTAACATGGCGTATATGACCCCGAGAGACGCTATACGAGCTACTTAGAATGCATATTCAAGATTCTAAAATGATAAAGAGTTCAAAAGACATTTCCTTTCATAAAGAGTTTAGCAAAAGTCGCAGAAGTCTAACATAGGTCTCAAATCCATATATTATATCAATGTAATGATTGGTACGTAAACCATACATCATATACAAAAGATGAAATGACAATATATGAAATCAATTAAAAGAGTCTAGGTCCTCGAAACATGAGAACTCGCTAATCATAAATGTCTATAATGGATCACTAGCCATGAGAACGTGATGTAGGAGCGTCGAACCCTGCTGTAGTGAAACAATGTAGACAAAAGTCTGCATTAATACATGGAATGTACCAAATATGATAGCAATGCATAAGAGTCATTAAAACATGCTAAAATTGAACTTATATGACATGCTCTGACCTAGCTAGGTCATAAAATAACATATTAGAATACATAAGTCATAATCATGGTCAATACAAGCTGAAATTCTTTAAAAGACATTTTAAATACTTATAAAAGTAACCTTAGGTCGTTATTGTGGGAAGTTTTCCATTAACCGACATAGACCATGTGATCTATAAGATAAAATTTCGTCTCTATTCCATATCAAAAAAAAATGTCCTTACTTGAAACGTAATAAACAAAAACTTCTAGCTTAAGTGGATACACTAAATAATGTTTATCTAAGACTAACCTATCATGGCATATAGTTATGGGATAAAGAGACTGCTACTATAAACCTGACCTCAACTACAAGATAACTTCCATGTCAATATCCTCTCAGTGATAAACATAAACACATGAAATAGTCATTAATCTTAACTTGTCTTATTAACCATTAAAGGGCACATCATGTAGCCAATCCAATCTAGAATTCAATAGAATAGCTCCTTAATATCTATTCATCATAGATGAGAAAATCTTTCAACCTTATGAATCCTTTATGTGAGAAAATCCTTCCACATTTATGTTTTGAGAAGTATGTGAGAAATCCTTTCACAACAACAACAACATCGATGTTTCACTCGCAAAGTAACCTTAAATAGTTTTCATCAGTTTCATAAGGAAACATTCTTATCTTATTAAATGCATATTCAAAAAAACCCTTTCACATCATGTTTTGAGTAGTATGTGAAAAAACCTTTACGTAAAATCGATTTTGTACTCTCAAAACATCCTTAAAGAGCTTTAATCAATTTCATAAAGAAACATGCATATCTTCATAAATTTATGTTTCTTAATTTAAAAGATTAATCATATCGTTAAAATCTATAAATTATTGATTAGGCATGGTTTCAAGTGAATTCAACTTAAAACATGAGGTTATCTCAATCCATGCATAAGAAGAGATAAAACAATTAACTATATCATACTTGAAAGGAACCTATGAGATTATGTAAAACCCCTACCTTAGATAGGAGATTTGAACTTGTAAAGTTGGAGAATTTAGGAAACCTATGGAGAAAATGGCTCCATAGGTGAATGCTGTCATATCTTTATCTCAAAAGCGCACAATCAATGGATTGTGAGCCATTGACTTCTTCTTCAAGATATAGAAAGAATTATTTGGAAAGAACTTTGATCAACTTTGAGGATTTAGGAGAACTTGGTAATTTATGGGTTTCAAAGATTTTTATGTCCTAGGTAGAGGTTAAAAATACATAGTATTTGGTATAAATAATTAGGAAACACCAAAAAATCCCTTAAAATAGAAACTGTTAGACGTCCATCGATTGTTTGTAGGTCCTTGTACGGACCTTCTCAGTCAAGCGTTAGTGGGGTTCAGGGACTTATTTTTGGAACTTCAAATGACGAGACCCATATACACTTATGAGGTCTACCTACGGTTCATACATGGCTACCTTAGATCCTAAAAAACAAAAATATATTTACTTCTTTTCCTTGTAACCTACAGTTGCCGCCTACAGTTCGTAAGTGCTCTTACCAACCAAGGGTAGGAGTTTTAGGTTATATCTACAACCCAAAAACTACATTTTCTTATTCCTTTATGATCTGAGGTGTTACAGTATCTCCCCGTTGAGAACATTCATCCTCAAATGGAACTCAAAGCATCATAAAGAGCATAGGAAGAAGATGTAATAACCAAACATGAACGTAATCACATAAATACACATATCCAAGGAGGAAAAATCGATTCTAAGCTACAGAATATAAAAGATATTATCGCATGACGTCTATATGCAAATCATACTCAAATGCTCATGAATATGGACAAACCAATCAAGTTAAATTATTTTCTCAAAATTTATGTTTTTCGTGAATATGTATAGATTAGGAATCAGGAGAGTATCTAAGCTACATAAAAACAAAAGAGTAAACCATGATGAACTAGATACCTCAAACTAGAGTAGGAATGGAGCAAAAAATATGAGGATAAACGGATATCATATCGGTTTGGCCTACCAAGGAGTACCCTTAACTAACGAATTCCTCCAAAAAACCTTTACGGAAGTAATTTCTTTGTTTCAGAACTTCCGAACTTTCGGTCTAAAATCTCAACTGGAATTTCTTCATAAGAAATACTATTCCTTAAACAAAGACTCTCTAATGATACTATAGAGTTCGAATACCCAACCCATTTCTTCAATAATGAGCCATAGAAAATCAGATGCACAGATGCCAAGTCATTTGGTTAATAAAGTTCATAAGAAACTTTACAAATACGCTTCAGAATATGATATGGGCCCTCATAACGGGGACTAAGTTTCCGTTTATTTCCATATCTCATCAGACCCATTTGGCTGAAATATTCAAATAGACTCGATCATACACATATAAATCAAGATCTCTTTTTCTAATATCATTATTGGACTTTTGTGGACTTAGAGTCATTTTCAATCGATCTACAAAAATATATTTACTTCTTTACCTTGTAACCTACAGATTCCACCTACAGTTCGTAAGTGCTCTTACAAACCAAGGGTAGGAGTTTTAGGTTATATCTACAACCCAAAAACTACATTTCTTATTCCTTTATGATTTGAGGTGTTACAGTATCTCCCCCTTGAGAACATTCATCCTGGAATGGAACTCAACGCATCAAAAAGAGCATAGAGAAGAAAATGTAATAACCAAACATGAACGTTATCAAAGGAGGAAAAATCGATTCTAAGCTAAAGCATATCCAAAGTATAATCTCATGAGGACTATATGCAAACCATACTCAAATGTACATAAATATGGACAAACTAATCAAGTTAACTTATTTTCTCAAAATCTATGTTTTTTGTGAATATGTATAAATCAGGAATTGTGAGAGTATCTAAGTTACATAAAACCAAAAGAGTAAACCATGAGGAACTAGATACCTCAAACTAGAGTAGGAATGGAGCAAAAAAGATGAGGAAAAGGGATATCATATCGGTTTTGGCCTTCCAAGTTGTACCCTTAACTAACGAATTCCTCCAAAAAACCTTTACGGAAGTAACTTCTTTATAATCTTTACAAATACGCTTCAAGATATGATATGGGCCCTCATAATGGGGACTAAGTTTCCTTTTATTTCCATATCTCATCAGACCCATTTGGCTGAAATATTTAAATCGACTCGATCATACACATACAAATGAAGTTCTCTTTTTATTATATCATTATAGGATTTTTGTGGACTTAGATTCATTTTCAATCATTCTCTAACGCGCAAAACTTTCTCCATAGCTTCATTTAATAATCTGGGACCTATCAAAGCAACATTACTCACTTGAAATCAACCTGTAGGAGATCTACACCTCCTGCCATATAGTCCCTCAAGTAGAGAAATACCAATGCTTGAATTATAGTTATTATTATACGTAAACTAAATCAAATTGAAATGATTAGCTTAATTACCCTTGAAGTCAATAACATAAGCTCTCATCATATCTTCTAATGTTTGGATAGTATGTTCAGCTTGCCCATTCGGAGGAAAGGTCATACTATGCTTAACATGAGTGCCAAGCCACTTTTGGAAAGATTTTCGAAACTAAGAAGTGAATTGGGTACCAAGGTCAGAAATTATAGATAGGGGCATTCTATGCAACGTAAACCAGACCGAGTAATATTTTCACCCGGTGTGTGGTTAACCAACAATGAATTCCATATTCAGATCTTCCTACTTCCATGTAGGAATACTGATATCTTGGGGCAAATATCTCGTGTTTTAATGCTCAAAATTCACTTGTTGATAGTCAAGACACTTAAAAACTAATCCTGTTATATCCTTCTTCGTCCGAATACACCAATACACCTCCTGTAAGTCACAGTAAATCTTGGTGGATCCAGGGTGAATGCGATGTCGAGAACTTTAAGATTCTAATAAGATATTCACTATCGAGTTATCTACATTGGGAATACACAAACAACCTTGATATCGAAGGACATCATCCCCCCTTAGGAGAAAGCCACAACAATTTCTTAAGCATCGGTTCCTTCAACTCAATCAAGATCGGGTCGAGACCTTGCCTGGCTTTCACATTCGACAATAAAGACAAATTTGAACCATTGTGGACCGTAACACCATCTTTGGTGGAATAAATTGACCGGAAACCCAATCGAGCCAATCTATGAAAGTCACGAACCAATTCCTTCTTATCGTCCTCAACATGAGCAACATTACCGAATGATAACCAACTAATAGAATCCGCACCACATTCAGTTCTATGGGTTGATAGAGAACATTTATGTCATACTCTTTTAGTAATTGAAGACATCATCTTTGGTGAAGATTTAAATCTTTTTATTTGAACACATATTGGAAATTTTTGTGATTGGTGAAGACATTAACATTAACGCCATGCAAGTAATGTCTCCAGTCTTTAAGGCGGACACAATTGCCGCTTGTTCTAATTCATGGGTAGAATAGTTTTTTTCGTGAATGTTTAGTTTCCTTGAAGAACAGGCAATGACTTTCCCATTTTGAATAAGCAAACATACTAACCCATTTCTTGAAGCATCACAATAAAAAACGAATCCATCATTTTCTTCTGCTAAAGTTAGTACCGGAGCAAACGTAGGTCTATTTCTTGGTTCTTGAAAACTCTTTTCACAAGCTTATGACCATAAGAATTTGACTTTCTTTTAGGTCACCATCTTAAATGGAGAGGCAATCAAAGAAAAACCTTTCCCAATCCTTATATAATAACTTCCACCCCCAAGATACTTCTAATATCCAAAAGGGATAGAGGTCTACCACAACTCTTAACCGCATTTATATTTTTACGATCTACCTCAATACCTTTTCTAGAAAAAATATAACAAAGGAAAGACACAAATCTTAACCAAAACTCACCCTTACTAAACTTTGCAAAGAGTTGGTTGTCCTTGAGAACTTGCAAAAATTCCTCAAATATTCGGTATTCTCATCTTCTCTCCTTTAATAAATTAAAATATCATCAAAAAATACGATCATGAATACTTGTATTGTGTAAACACCCTGTTCATCAAAACTATAAATGCAGTCGGAGCATTAATCAAGCAAAAGACATCACCAAAACTCATAATGACCATATCGAGTTCAACAAGCCTAATTTGGAAGGTTACTATCTTTTACCCTCAATTGGTGATAACACAATTGTAGGTTAATCTTAGAGAAATAACTTGTCCTTTGTAGTTGATAAAAAAATCATCCATCCTCGGAAAAGGATACTTATTCTTAATTGCAACAATTTAAATTTAATGGTAGTTGGTACATACACGAATTGAACCATCTTTCTTTCGAATAAAAACAAGACTAGAGAACCCCATGAGGAGATACTCGGCTGGATGAAACCCTTATCGACCAAATCTTTCAATTGTTCTTTTGACTCCTTTAGTACCGCCAAAGCCATTCAGTAAGGAGGAATAGAGATAGGTTGCATGTCCAGAGAAGTTCAATATCGAAATTTATTTCTATATCGAGAGGAATATTGGGTAGATCATAAGGA
The DNA here is from genome assembly GCF_001406875.1 of Solanum pennellii. Lineage (NCBI taxonomy): Eukaryota > Viridiplantae > Streptophyta > Magnoliopsida > Solanales > Solanaceae > Solanum > Solanum pennellii. Next base: position 34,084,811 of record NC_028642.1, on the reverse strand, counting down.
ACCACTCTCGAAACTAAGTAACAACCCTTAGAAATCATCTTTATAGACTTTAGATAAAAAAACTAACCACTTTTCAGCATAGAATTTCTCCCTTTCCACTCTAGGATGGAATCATTTGGAAACTGAAACTTGACCACTCAGGTTTTACAATCAATAGAGGCATGACAAGAATAAAACCGATCCATGCCACAAATACATCAAAAATGTAACATATCAATCTCTTCAAGATCAACATGAGTTAATATATGGGATAAGGAGAAGGGACACTTTCTATAATCTTTTAGCCATAATTGATTTACCAATATGACTAGAGATGGAAAAAAGGTCTAACAACACATCCGGAACAATGTCAAACCTCATTGAAACATATGGCATCATTGATATGTCCAAACTTACACTTTAAATAAAAAAGTATAAACAGTCCTTGTCAATTCACAGAAGTCAAGTAGAGTTGAGGTCGATCCCATAGAGAATTTTCTTACAGATAAGGTTTCACTATCATATTTATTTGAATGTGGTTATTATCTCCTAAACAATTAATAACTAAAAGTAAAATTAATTTTTGTTGGATAGTTATAATTACCAAAATGTACAGTAAGCCTTTAGAGTTACAATTTCCAAATGCTCTTTTTGTATAATTGATTCAATAAATTTTAACAAACCGGGATTGTGTTCACTATAACATAAATCTTAATACTCTTTTGTAAGTCGAAAATGTCAGAATAATCACTGTTTATTTAACCTGCAAACTGAATTCATCTTACGCTACTCATCCTACTTAGATAACGGTCACTTTTATTCTCTGACATTTAAAGTGTTAACAGTGTTGAATCTCGCTTCTCTTGATATGGTATTAAAAGATCTCTTCTCTCGAACTCCATCTTTAACACCAAAGTGCTTCCTTAGTCTAACTTTTTCCCAACTGATGTTTTTCTCTCTAAGAAACAACAAATACATGCGTGTCTAAAGCGTGCACTCAATAAAATACAATGTTATTGAATGATGTCACTACCGGTTGCAAACAAAAATCAACTTCAACTCATTTTATAGAATTTTGATTATGTCATCATCATAGATCCCAAAACCCAAGTCGTAGTACATAGACACTCATGTTCTCACATAAATAAAAAACAATGAATTGTAAGAACATGTTCAAATTACTACAATAATGAATAGCAGAAAACAAATTTCTTCAGTAAACTGATACCAATATTTGAAGAACGCCAAAGTTGCAAGAACAAAGCTTGGTATTGTCCTCCCTTCGTCAAAACGTAAGATAGTACATAATGATTCTAAAAATGACCTAATAAATAAAAATAATATGTTTATAAAGAGTCCTTATAAAATTAGGACTGAACTATCGGGCTTTTTCATGGCCATGATCACGACTTGTGAAGGGCTTTGCGGTCCGTGAAGCCCTTCGCAGTCTTTCTTTGGAGCATCCCAAAAGGGTTTCTGTAGAGGTGATTACTCGATCTGCGTTATGATCTTAACGACGGACCATCAAAGGGACAACGACACGTGAAGACGTTCGTAGCCTTTACTTGAAATTTCCCAAAACTCGGGTCCTCAACTCTACTCACTCGATGTTTCATCACGACCCAGACCACGGACCACCAAAGAGACAACATCTGGTGAAGACGTCTATGGTCTTTACTTGAAACTTTCCAAAACTTGATTCTTTAGCACCATTCACTGGAATCTTCACTGCAACACGAAGAACTGACTATCAAAGAGACCACAACCTGTGAAGATGGCCATGGTCTTTACTTGTTTCCTTCCTCTTCAAGTTATCTTGAAGTCTTCATACTGGTTTGATTCAACGGATTTAACCACAGACCATTAAGACATGCACGGTCCATGAAGGTGGTAGTGATTTTCACTTAATCATCAGCAATTTCAGCTTTTGATTCCACTTCTCTACATAAATTAGGATTTGTCTACACAATTCAACAAACACATTAAACAATACAAAAACACACTCAATTCTAGTATTAATTCTTAGTTTTCGTATCAATTGTGCAAATATTTCGCGGCACATTAGTCACGAAAGACATGGTATCACCAGGATCAAGTAAAGAACAAAAACCAGGATGAATACTTTTAACATATAAGTAACCATATCAGGAGAACCCTCTTACTCATGAAGAGTCTAGAGTGGATAGAATTGGTTTTGTGTTGAGTGCTTGTACATAGATTGCTAGGCAAAGCTTAGCTACCTTCCCATCCCTGAGCCGTAAGTGATGGAGAATCCCTTATCTTATGACCACTCATACTATAACCGAATCAACCATCTCTACCAGCTAAGGATTTTCCCTTATGCTTAATTCAATATTTAGTACAAGTATACGACGAAAATCCATCACTATTTCCACTTTAAGTTTAAGGGTTGGACACCCTATCTTTGCTGAATTTAGGAGGAGAAATTTCAGAAGAACATTGACTTGAAAACCTTTTTTGGAACTTAGAATGATCAAGTTCATCAGTCCTTGAACGTGAAAAGTCAACATCACTAGTCTTTGCTTTATTTGCCTCCCTATATTTCTCCTTTAAGTTTCTCTTCTTCTATTTGTTAAGCATGCACCATCAGATGATAAATGTGAATATAATTGATCATAATTGTGGTACGCCATTCTTTGACTAACATCTTAGACACTTCCAAATAAAACTTACTCATCCTTGCCCTAGGGTCGACAACTATAGCAGGATCATACCTAGATAATTGTGTGAATTTCATGGTATACACTTTCATACTGATGTTTCCTTGACGAAGTTTGATCAATTAAAGTACCATTGCATCCCTCATATCAAGAGGAAAGAACCCATCAAGTAAATCAACCATAAAATATTTTCATTTAAGAGGACCCTCATCAAGACCCTCTCTCCTTTCCATTGGTTGAAAAAAACACAAAAAGCTCCCTTAAGTTGCGGAAAAATATGTCTTCTCCACCAATGTAACTCCAATGACATCAACACCTTATACACTTAATCAATGAATTATTGAGGATATTCCTCAAACTTGGAATCATAAAAATCTGGAAGGATTCATTCTAGTGAAGTCCCACACTCTAGATGTCATTGTACCCACTATATGGGTTCACGGTGACCACAACGTTCCTATTGTTTTGAGTCTCCATGGCTTGGGAAACACTTGAAAAGCATTCCAAAGGGTCGGCCGGAACTTGCAGAGCTTGAAGAGGAGTTTCTCATTCCATATTCTCATTCAAATTCCTTCTAACGTATGCTCTTCGAAGGGCCATATCATGAGAAACATGTGGTAGGACTAGGAGAGGGACATATAGAGGTAGATGCAATCACACAACTTTAGAGTAATGAAAGAATAAAGGGAAGTGTTTTAATCATCTTATAACTTCTTATTTATAAATGTTGCATGTTGAACACTCATTGATAAAACTCTACTATACATGGCTAATGAGATTCCTAGGATCCATGGTATACCATAGTCGTAACATGGTGTATAGGACCCCGAGAGACCCTATACAAGCCACTTATCATACATATACAAGATTCTAGAATCTTAAACATACTAAAATATATTTTCAATTCATATAGAGTTTAACAAAAGTAGCGAAAGTCTAATATAAATCTCAAAACTGTCTATTACATCAAATGAGTGATTGTGACGTAAACCATACATCACATACAAAAGCTGAAACGAAAAGACAAGAAAGCAATAATAGAGTCTCGGTCCTCGAAACATGAGAACTCACCAATCTTAAACGTTTATAAGGGAAAACTAGCCATGAGTATTACTTGTAAGAGCGTCGAACCCTACATTGTTGAAACAATATATGCAAGGCCATTGTGTTAGTACATGTAATGTGCCTAGTATGATAACAATGCATAAGAATCATGAAACATGCTAAAATGGACTTTATATGATACACAATGACCAAGATAAGTCATAAAATAACATATTATAAAACACAACTCATAATCATAGACAATGCATGTTGAAAGTTTTCAAAACATATTTGAGATACTTCTAGTAGTTACCTTAAATAATTATTTTGGGATGTTTTTTTATTAACCGACATAGACCATGTGATCTATAACATGGAATCTGCGTCTATCCCATACCAAAAAGAGGTTTCCTTACTCTCCAAGTTAAGAACCATAAATTTCTAGCTTAAGGAGATCCACTACCTAATGTCTATCTAAGACAAACCTATGGTGGCACATAGCTATGGGATAGGCATATTGCTACTAGTAATCCAGTGTAAACTTTGGGAGAGGTTCTATCTCAACATTCTCTCGGTGCTAAACATAAATCCCACAAAACAGTCATGAATCTTAACTAATCTTGTTATCCATTGAAGGGCACATCAAGTAGCCAATCCAAGCTAGACTTTATTAGAATATCTCCTTAATCTCAATCCATCTTAAGTAAGATAACCTTTAAACCTTATGAATGCTTAACGTGAGAAAACCCTTTCACATTCATGTTTTTAGTAGTATGTGAAAAATCCTTTCACAATAACAAAATAAAGTTGATTTTGTACTCTCAAAAATATTGTTAAAGAAGTTTCATCAATTTCATAAAAAAAACATGCATATCTTCATAAATTTATGTTTCTTAATTCGAAAGATTCATCATATGGTAAAAATCTAGAAATTATAGATTAATTATGGTTTCAAGTGAATTAAACTAAAAAAATGTAGTTTTCTCGATTCATGTATAAAAAGACATAAAACAATCAATTAGATCATAATTGAAAGAACCAAAGTGATTGAGTCAAATCACCTACTTCCATTAGGAGATTTCAACTTGTAAAATTGGAGAAATTAGGAATCCTATGGAGGAAAAGACTCTATAGGTATTATCATACCTTAATGTCACTTCCATTAGGAGATTTGAACTTGTAAAATTGGAGAAATTAGTAATCATATGGAGGAAAAGACTCTATAGGTATTATCATACCTTAATGTCACAATCCCAGGACCAATGAGAAATTCAGAGACTTTATCTTGAAACCCTAGACTTCTTTAAGCATTAGAAAGAGAAATATTGGGGAAGAACATCTTTCAACTTTTATGAATTAGGAAAATGAGTTCAATTTGGTAATTTGGAGGTTTGAAATATTTATATACGGCCTAGGGCAGAGGAAAAAATTACATAGTTTTAGGTTAGACTAGTCAAAAAAAGGCCAAAAGCCCTTAAAATAAAAATAATCGAACCTCTACTGAAGGTTGGACCTACGACCGATAAGTCTAACTACAGACCACACAGATCAATCGTTGGTGGGGATCGGGAACTTATTTCTAGACCTTCAAATGACGAGTCCTAAGTACGGTTGGTAGCTCTACCTACAAACTGTACATGGCCATCATAGGTCGTAAAAATTTTGAACTATTTTTACATAATTTCTCTTGTCGTCTAGAGATGCTACCTACAATCTGCAAGTGCTCTTACCATTTGAAGGTGGGAGCTATAGGTCACACCTGCAACCCAAAAAGCTGCATTTTTTATTCTTTTCTTATTCGAGGTGTTACAATCATCTTGATAAACACATATCCTTTTATTTTCGGATCCTTTTATTCATTTAGATAAAACAAGTGGATAATTTAATCCTTCAACTCATCTCCATTACTAAGAACGCACAATCAGCAAATGAAGCATACAAATTCAACTAGAATATAATGTTTAGGAAGCTACAACAACAAAAACAACAACAACAACAACAACAAAAACAACAACAACAACAACAGCAAGAATTACAACAACAAACAACAACAACAACAACAACAATAGCAACTACAGCAACAACAACAATAACAACATTAACAACATCAAGAACAGCAACAACAACCGCAACAACAACAACAACAACAGCAATAGCTGCAGTAGCATCAACAACAACAACAACAACAACAAAAACATCAACATCAACAAGCACAAAAACAACAGCAACAACAACTACAACAGCAACAAAAACAACAACGACAAAAACAACAACAACAGCAACAACAACAACAACATCTACAGCAACTACAACAACAACAACAAAAAAACAACCACAACAACAACAACAACGCCAACAACAACAACAATAACAACAGTATAAACAACAACAACAACAACAACAACAACAACAACAACAACAAAAACAAAAATAACAACAACAACAACAACAACAACAATAGTAATAACAACGACAATAACCACAACAATAATAATAATGACCACAACGACAAGAACGACCACAACAACAACACCGACAACAGCAACACCACCACCAGCACCCAGCACGAGCGAAAACAGTAGCAAAAGCCACAACAACAACAACAATAGCAGCAACAACAACAACAACAATAACAAAAGCAACAACAACAACAATAACAATAGCAACAACCACAACAACAGCAGCAATAACAACAACAGCATCAACAACAATAACAGCATCAACAACAACAGTAGCAACAATAACTGCAACAACAATAGTGACAACAACAACAACAACAACAATAGCATAAACAACAGCACAAAAAATAATAACAACAGTAGCAACAGCAACAACAGCAACAACAACAGCAACAATAGCAATAACAGCAACAACAACAACAGCAGCAACAGCAGTAAAAATAACAGCAGCAGCAACAACAGCAGTAGCAACAACAAGAGCAGCAACACTAGCAACAACAACAATAACTGCAGCAGCAATAGCAGCAACAACAGCAACAGCAACAACAGCAGCAACAACAACAACAACCACAACAAAAACAACAATTACAACAGCACTAACAACAAAAGCAACAACAAAAACAATAACATAAACAACAACATAAACGACAACAATAACAGCAATAATAGCAGCAATTGGTAATAACAACAACAACAACAACAATAGCAACAGCAGCAACAAAAGCAGCAATAACAACAGCAGCAACAACAACAACAACAACAACAACAACAACGACGACAACAACAGCAGCAACAACATAAACAACATTAACAGCAGCAGCAACAACAACAACAACAACAATAGCAACAACAACAACAACAACAATAACATTAGCAGAAACAGCAACAACAACAAAAATAGCAACAACAACAACAGTAACAACAATAGCAACAACAACACGAGCACCAACAACAACAATAGCAACAACAACACCAGCACCAACAACAACAACAGCAACGACAACAACAACACCAACAACAACAACATCAACAACATCAGCAATAGCAACAACAATAACAACTACAACAACAATAATAATAATAACAACAACAACAACAATAGTAGCAACAACAGCAACAACAACAGCAACAACAACAAAAACAAAAACAAAAACAACAATATTAGCAATAATAGCGCAACATCAGCAGGACCAACAACAGCAAAAACAAAAGCAACAACAACACCAGAAATAGCAATAGCAGCAACAGTAACAGCAAGAGCAACAACAACAATAACAGCAACAACAGCAACAACAACAGCGACAACAACAGAGCAACAACACCAGCAACACAAACAACAACAGTAATAGAAACAACAGCAGCAGCAACAACAACAACAACAACACCTGTTAATACAACAACAACAGTTCAACAACAACAATAACAACAACAATAACCATAGCAGCAACAACAACAATAGCAACAACAACAACAACAACAATAACATCATAAGCAACAACAATAATAACAACAATAATAATAACAACAACAACAAAAACAATGACTACAACAACAAAAACAACATCAACAACAAAAACAATAACAACGAAAACAACAACAACAACGACAATAACAACGAAAACAACAACAACAACGGCAATAACAACCACAACAACATGAATGACAACAATGACAACTAGAACAAAAATAATAACAACAACGACAACAACCACAACACCACCAACACAAACGACAATAACGACAACAACAACAACAATAACAATGACAACAACGACAATAACGATGATAACAACAACAACAACGATAACAACAACAATTACAACAGTAGTAGCAGCTGTAAAAACAACAACAATAACAACAACAACAACAACAACAACAACAATAAGAACAAAAACAACAAGAACAACAATAAGAACAACAATAACAACAAGAACACCAACAATAGTAGCAACAGCAGCAGCAACAACAACAACAACAACAAAAACAACTACATCAACATCAGCAACAACAACAACAACAATAACAATAGCAGCAGCAACAACAACAACAACAACAACAACAACAACAATTGCAACAACAGCCACAACAATAGCCACAACAACAACAGCAGCACCACCAACAACAACAACAACGGTAACAACAATAATAAAAGCAATAATAATAACAACATCAACAACAACAGCAACAACAACAATAACAACAAGAACAACAAAAACCACAGCACAAATAATAGCACAAACAACAACAACAGCAATAAGAGCAGCAACAACAACAATGTATAAAAAAATTATATTAATAAAAATGTAACACCCTAGAAAATTTTTGAACTATGACCTGAACCATCCTTCGTTGTATGTAGGATTTCAAGGAGGAATTCAAAATTATTATGTATTAATCTCAGGTCAGTAGATATAGCACCTTGAGTTTTAAAAAGTATTAAAGAGAACTCATTCAAGTCAATTCTTGGTTCTTCTAAGTTTTCGATAAACTTAAATTAACTATAACCTTAGGTACGAGATGTGTTTGGTAGACCATAAGATATCAAATGAAAGGTTTTGGAACCCTCTTTCATAGGCCACCATATTTTCTAATTTTTGAGCTCATATGAGAGAGATATGTCTTTTTGAAGTTGTGCTATCTAATTAAGGAAAGCTACAAACAAATTTGAGGGGTATTTTGGTCTTTCCCTTACCTTATCGGATTAAGAATTTTTAGTAAGGTATTAGGAGTCTAAACTTCTTTGGATTAGTTTCATTCATCCCCAAACTCTTTAAGATTTTTCCAATCGTTTTTCAAGATTTTTTCTTCAAAGTAAGTTTTTCTTCAAGAGTTTCATTGTTTTTAACTCAAGTTCCTCCATACAATTATGAATCACTAATAAAAATCATAAATCTTGGCCATAGATATGTCAAGAAACAATATAAAAAATCTCAAGCAAGGTTTTCTTGATTGTTTACCTTCAAGCTTGGTTTCAAGGCTTCAAATCAAGTTCTTTTTATGACCTAGAAGGTTTTTTTTGAAATTTTCAACTATGCGTTTAACTTGAGTTAATTAATTGATGTGTAATTGTAGATAAATGATTCAATGATACTTAATGGGATAAAGTGATAATTTATTAAAACCATATACCACCTGACCTTGGTACAAGGTAATTAAATTATTTGGGGTTAATATATGGATCATAACCGAAAAAGGAAAAGAAGAAAAGAGTTAAGGGTTTCGGCATCACGAGTCTCAAACTACTTCAGGTACTGCATCAAGTACTCTGCATGTTCTTCATTAATTAATATCTACATTATGTATATGTTTGAAAATAATATTTTATTAGGTAGGAAAGGAATGATTTGATATATAAGTTGTAAGACCCGAAAATGAAATAGGATGAACTAGAGCTTTATATGTGTTTTATGAGTTCATAACTTGTTTATTTAATGCTCAAGTGATTTTCTAGGTCAATTTTTTTGAATTTGAGTTCAAACGTCAAGGAATGACAAGACGTTCAGAGACTAGTCGTTTATGTGCTAGTGTGTTCTTATGTATTTTGGTTGAGGTTAGTGTCTTTTTTGAGGTTCAAGTCAAGTGGACATGACTCATATTAGTCGAGCATCGAGTTTAGGGGTTTAACGTCCGAGTATAACAAGGACCCAACAAGAGAACCTACAGAAGGACCCCATCTTTTAATCAAGAAGCTTCCTGGGCAGCATGATTGACGGCTCCAAAACATGACTCCTCAATGCATTAACGGACCGTCAGTCTTGGACGTCGATCAGGCCTAAAAGGCATACATGTGTTGAGCCTAAGTCCCCAACCACAAACCCCAATAACGGGGCGTGGACAAAACCACGGTCCGTGGTCTGGTGGGCGTCAATGGCACCTGCAATTCTACAGTTAATTCGGCCAAGTTGGGGCTGAATTAGTAAATTCACCCCAAGTATTTTAAAGGGTAATGTCAGTAATTTTATGTTTATTTAGGTAGTTTAAGAGTGTTAAAATATTTAAACCCTCAATAAGAATTTATTATTCACTTTTCCTATAATCAAAACCCTTTTGTCCTAAAAGAGTTCTCTCTAGAACTCCATGAATGCTGAAGGTCAAGATGGAGATAGGGTTGTGTATTTCAATGACTTTCTTCTTTAATTCTCATGGGTTTTCTTATAATATGGTATGAAGTTCTTTATTTAAGTTTAGCTATAACCTTAGATCCATTTTTAAAGTGATTTCTAGGATTTAAAGTTAATGAAAAAGTCCAATTTTCACTCTAACTCATGAGTTCTTGCATGAAACATTTTTAAATCAGATGATATTATTGATTTTAAATTGATGTTTTAGAATGAAAAACTCCATGAACAATTTATTTTGCAAAATCCCTAAATTTGACTTACGATGTAGGCTTATGACTTATGATCTAATCTTTGTAGATTTAAGTTTAGTTTATGTTGTATTGTTGATTTCTATGGTTATTTGTGTTATTGTATTGTGAATTAATGGAGAACTAAGGAATGATGATTGTGGCTGTTGAAAGAGGGTAAGTTGACCAAATATCCTTATTGATGTAGAATTGGTACAGAATTGTTCTTGTGTGGTATGGTCCACTTATGGTGGCAGTGTTTTCTTCTTGTTCTTATTGTGATCATGTCTTTGTCGGCATAATTATATGAATTGTAGAAGTATCATGTTATGGTATATATGAAGGTATAATGTGAAGTTGGTTATGTGAAGTAATATGACTATGTATAAGGTGTTATGGCCTACATGAATGTATAAGGAGAAGGTATAATGTGATATATATGTGATCTTATATAATTTGAAGGTGTTCATGTGATATTGAGGAGATCTTGTATAAGGTGTTATGTTTTTCTATTTGAACTATGATTCTCTCTATATGCTTATATCTTATGATGTGAGAATGTGAAGAACCTCTACATTGTGATATTATATGTTGATATGGTGTCTTGATTAGGTAGACCAAGTTGTCCCTACTCGATACTAGAAAGTTATGTTGAATGTGATCTCTTGACTTGGTAGACTTAGGATCCTTATCCTTGATGCATGGTAGTTATGTTGAATGTGATCTGTTGACTTGGTAGGCTTTGGGATCCTTTCTTGAGAATTAATGAATGAATGAAAATCTAGGATCGGTAGACCTAAAGTTGGTGCCCTTCCTTGAATGATGAATGGGGTATTCTACAGTATGTCTTGAACCGATAGACCTAAGAATAGTGCCCCTTCTTGATGAGTCTAGAGCCCTAAGTTAATGTGAAACTTTGAATATGAAAAGAAGGTTAACAATTAAGTGAATCGGATAAACCTAGCATGGTACTCGTTCAATGAATGCTATCCTAATGAACCTTGGTTAGTAGACCCTTGTGGTGCCCTTCTTGGAATTGGAATTATGAGTTGGTAGGCTTACTGATGGTACCTTTTCTAATACATCTATATGATTGAACTTACTCTATGGGAACCAAGGGAAAACATTAAGTGGATATGCTTAAGGTTGTAGCTCTACTTGAGTACGAGTATAGAGTACAAACAAGCCTTTTGATATCCCCTAAACCATGTGCCTACATGGGAAAAGTCCTAGTTATACCCTTGGCAAGTACATCACCTTCCATGGTGTGGGGTTTTATGACATCAGATTCCATGCCTAGCTAGTATGGTCTAAGTCGATCAATTCCTATTCCTATCATGTGAGATGTGCACTTTAGTTATTGGATAGGTTCTATGACATGTAGGTAGTAGTATGGGATGCGATCTACGCATGTCACGAGTAGGTCTTGAAGATGTCAGAGTAAGTTCCCTAGGTCTTTAAAGACCATTGTGTGAAGTCCCCTATTTGTTGGTTGTCTCCTAAATGGAATAAATGAATAATGTTCACTTGGTGATAATATATTGCAAAGGAAAGGTCTCTATCTTTGGTAGTCTTAAGGAACACTTAGGTGTGTATTGAAGAGGTTGTACGAGCAGTCACTTTATGTCTCACTTAGGTGGGTCTTAGGATAACCTTCGGTGGAGTGTCTAATATGATGAAATGGGTTACTTGTTGAATATGGATTTAAGTACTATATGTTGATGATCGTTGAATATGTCTTATATGTGAATGTGGACTTGTATTATATCTCTTAAATTTTATGATGAAGGCAATTATCAAAATGTCATGAAAGCACGTTTCTATACTAAATATCACTTTTTGGATGGCTTCCATACTTGGTGCTTATTGTGGTAACCCCTTCTTTACCCTTTTTTACAAAAGTTTAGGGATTGGAGGTTTGGTATGCTATGGATGATGGATATGTTTATAAGGGTTGAAGATGAAGTTTTAGCGAGTCCTTACAGATTGGAGGACAACATTCAATATATTCCTTTATGGTCTTTTAATATTTATTTTGAACTATTGTATGGGCTTTGTACCAATTGTTGTACTCCAAAAGTTATTAGATGGTTTATGAGACATATTGTAAAGATAGTTTTATTGAAGTCCTCCGCTTTGTTATTAATTAAAGTATACTTCGTGTGTGAAGAAAGTTATAAATTCTTATATATTTTTAAGGAAAAATTGTATATAGTAGCAAACTAATAACCTAAAATAAATGGAGTAGCTAAGGTTTGATTTAATTGTGCTCCATAGAAAACGTTTGCAAAAAAATTGTCAGGTGCCTCTCTCCCAAATACCTCGCTCGCCACTCTCCTCCAATCTCTTGATCGCTTCCTCACTTTTTATACAAACACAAGTGTATAAAAATTGTTTCTAATTGTATAAAGCAGAAAAAATTGTATAAATACATATATTTTTGTTCCCCTCTCTCCCCTCTTCCAGATCTCGCTCGCCACTCTCCCAAATCTTGCTCGCCACCCTCGCCTGTTTCACTTATACAAACAGAAGCGAAATGCATAAATTGCATTTCTGTTTGTATAAAGCGTGAGAAAATTGTATATACACATGCAAGTACTTATATTTTTTGTCCTATACACATATAATTATACAATAAAAATACTCCCCTGTTCATTTGCCTTTCTCTCTTTCTCGTTTTATACAATTTTCAAATTGTATCTAATTTATCTCTTTATCGTTTTATACAATTCGATTCAATTGTATATTCCTTGTCAAGTCTCTTTTGTCTTTCTCTATTTCTCATTTTATACAAATTCAAATTGTATATAATCGTTCTATACACTTATAATAATACAATTCGTTTTATACACTTCATTTTTATACAGTTCTCTGCCCAAGTGTCTTTGTCTTTCTTGTTTTATACACTTCATTTTATACAATTTGCTTCAACTGTATGTGTATAGCGAGTTATACAGTTTCTATGTTTGCTATGGAGCACAATTATACAAACTTTGCTATAACATACAAATATAAATTTTTTATTTTCTATATGTGAAAGTTGCCCTATTTTTAAGTATTGTGTGAAATAAATGATCCATGTGGCTTGTATGAGAACCCCGAGAGGTTAAATATTCCAATTACGACTAGGGGGTGCTCTCGTGTCGTGAAATTAGTTTATAGATTAGATAGGTGCAATGTATTTTTTTTAAACCTCAATACTTTATCAATTATGGATTGCTATTACTGGAGTGATTATTGGGTGATGATTATTTATTTTTAAATTAATCTTTAGGAATTAAGAATGGGATATCTAGTATGTCACTGTAGGTTGATTAGGTTTTGCGTACCAATTGCATGAGGTAATGTAGCCTTGACCGAATCCTTGTATTCGAAATTATTATTAGTATACACAGAATTGAATTGCTTAATTTTAGAATTGTCCACTACTGTAGATGTATATTATCTTCTAATTTAATGGGGGACAAACAATTTATGTATAATAATGATATGTCATGTGTCAATTTTATAATCTAATGTCTTATTCAATTTACTCTCATTAGAATGTTAAAGAAGATTAAGTTCCATTTGCACGAAAAGGGTCTAATTCATATTTGGTATAGATATATACGTTAGAAGTCATATTGTTATTACTATAATTATAATTTTGTGCGGTGAAACAGACATATGAAAAATAGTTGAATTTTTTTGTTTTACAAATTGAGTAAATATTGTAGTGTTGACTTGGTGGCTAGGCTTTGAGAGCCAATTATTGGGTAAATAATTTCATAACTAGGTTAAGGTTCTTTATATTATTCCACAGTTCAGATTACGGGTTATGTCCTTGATTTTGGATACAAAATTTTGTTATTATTATCACACCACAGCACAAGATTTGCTATATTGAGACGTGCAATTAAATATTAGGTGTTATATATATATATATAT
>NC_028642.1:34008174-34069089 GCF_001406875.1 Solanum pennellii | reverse complement strand
TATATATATATACATATATATATATATATTATTGTTAGAGTTATGATATTATAGAAATTAAGACCTAACCCTAGGCTAGAAACTTAAGAACTTGATTATAGATTTTATTGAATTTTATGGGTTTATGCTAGATATATACTAATATTGGCGTTAATAGTTTCGCAATCTTATTGTGATTATTAATATGAATAGATTGCTTTGAGTTTGAAGTACATCGAAAAGGGAAGACTTAAGTACTAGAGTGATTTTTTGATCATTTGAGGTAAATAATTTTTTAACTCTTGTTAAGTGTATGAAATTGTGTATCTCCTTGTAATATGTGTTTCGTAGTAATAAGAATTGGTGATGGGTTGACTTGTTGATGTTAAATTATTCTAATGATGGAAAGACGTTAATAAAAAAGTAATGTGATAAATTATTGGTATGTGATATTTGAGAATGATTTGAGGGCTTATTGTTTATTTGTTGATGTTGTATCACAGTTGCATTATTGTGAATTGTGCCTTGTATTAAAAAGGTCATCTCCTCATTATTTGTGTGAACAAATTATTTGCATTTGTTCTGAGATATAGTTGTGATAAGTACCTTGTGATAAGAGGAAGTACAGTTTCGAGGTGCGCCATGTTGGATACTATATATCGAGGGATGTATTGCATGACACGATGGATACTATTATGGAGGTACGTGTCATGCGCCATGATAGATGCATAGACAACTTTGTCCCCCATGGGTCCTTGACTGAGAGACAACAGATGTGTAGCGTTAGGTGAGACATGTATCACTATACTTGACATTGCATTGTACAGTTTGATCATTGATGAACTTGATCTTATTTTACAGATCTTGCAAGTGTCTTTTTGTGAAAGTTTTGATTGATGAATATTGAGTTGTTGTTGAAGATATGTAATCTATTATAATATTGTTGTTGAGTTGGGTTCTTCGTAATCTGTAAAATGTTAGGTTGGATTGGTTTTAATGCAGATTATAGTTGTGGATGTGTAGATGAGGTGTAATGAGTGCCTGTATTTTTTTCCTTAGCTTTTGTTTAGAGGTTTGCTTGTTCAGTACCGTGTGTTTTTGTACTCACCCCTTGTTTATACAATCTTTTGTAAGATACAAGGCTAGATCTTCTTGATACCTTTTATTCTCTCCGTTTCCGAGGATTTCTGTGGATATTTGTGCGGTAGTTGTTTGTCATCTCAGCGAACGCTCTTACTCCTGTTTATGATTTTGTTTTTAATAGAAAGACAACGTCATTTGAGACTTGCATATATTATTTCAATTCTAGTATTTATGTTAGAACCTTGTGCATGTGACAACCAGGTTTGGGGGATTGAATTAAGTTGACTTGTTTTTTTTTTAGTAATTGTGATTGGACTTTTGTTTTATTTCCGCACTTTATCAAAATTATTGGGTTTAGGCTCACTTGTATTCATGGGATAAGATGAATTCCATCACATCTATTTTTGCTTTGACAAAATTGTATTAGAGCCTAGGTTCATAGGTCTCACATCTATACAAGTCGAGTCTACATAGAGTTTGAAGGATCGTTACAGAGACATTTGTACTTATCTTTGTGAGGTTATGAAGACTATTAGGAAACTTCCTTTTTGTTCGTTATTTCTGAGCGTGCATGGCTACCTTATTTAATACACATATATCATATATTGTTATTATAAATGATGAGGACAAGAGCTTCTATTTCTAGTGGGAGAGGGGAGGAACTTCCTGAGGTAATTGTTGAAGCTCCATCTAGGGGTATAGGTAGAGCCCCGAGCTAGAGGTCATGCTCGTGGAAGTGGAGCAGCACTAGTGGGGGTCGTGCTAGAGAGGTCTCTCCATAGCCTCATATTGATGTCAGAGAAGATTAGGTTCATCCAGAGCCTGCAATCACACCTTTGCTTCGGGATACATTATTAAGAGTGTTAAGTGTTCTTGAGATCTTTACTCAGGGTGATGGTGTGACCGCCACACAACATGAATCTCAGACAAGAGAGAGGGCTCAGACCCAACAGTAGCAAAAAGCTTGTGCCATTGGTTGTTCTGATAGAGGATGAGCCGCGTACTTGTAAGATATTTCGAAAGACGGACCCACTCAATTTTAGGGTTGGAGGACTGAGGACGCTCATGAGTTTCTAACTACATGCTGGGAGTTGCTAGAGGTGGTTGGGTTAGTTGATTCACATGGTGTTCAGTACGCTACACTCCAACTCCGTGTGGAGAAGTTATTCAAGGACCTTGACATTTGTCTTTACTCTAGTGACTTGGGAGATTTTTTCTAGTGCCTTTCATGACCACTTCATCATTTGGAGTGTGAGAGAGGAGAGTTGTTTGAGGTTTGAGAATCTAAGACAGGACAACCTATTTGTTACAGAATATGAGACCTATTTTTTTCCAATTTTTTAGAAATTCTTTAGCCATTATTTCTATTGAGACACAGAGGATCCCTAGATTTATGAGGGGCTGACTTTCTCTATTAGATTAGCTGTGTTTTTGGCATCTCGAGAGGGGGCTTATTTGCAGACCAATATGAGCACTACCAAACAGGCAGAATTGATAAAGAGAGAGGAGTTTGGGGACCCTAAAGGGACCGTACATCAGGCCAGTCTCATGGTGCCTCATCTAAAGGTAGGAAATCACACATATAGATTGCGTTAGCATAGGGGACCTGTTCATGCTTCTATGTTGACATTCGAGGGTGATCAAATACCTCGGGATTCTTATATCATATGTCACAGTTTACAACAATGAACTATGGGGCCGGACAATTATAATGAGTTTTTAGGGTCCGCACATAAACTCCTAGGTCAGGTATTTTGCTTTAATTATGAATATCCCGAGCACCTGATGCGATAGTGTACTTTCCAGAGGGGTCGTGGATGCCCCCAACCTAATTCTTCATTTTAGGCTAGACCACCGGTACCATAGGGTAGAGTCCAAGGAAGAGATAAGCTAGGTAGAGGTGGTAAAACTTCGATTAGTTGTACTGTAGCTTAGTAGAGTTGAGGTAAAGGTACCACCAGGATGTAGGTAGTAGAGGGTGATTGTTATGCTTTTCCAAGGAGACCCGAGGCGGATACATATAATGTTGTTATTACAGGTATAATCTTATTATGTTATCCATCTCTGTATTAATTGATCCAGAGTCTACATTTTATTGTGTGTCGACCTATTTTGCTGATGAATTTGATATGATATTTGATAGAATGACTGTACCTATTCGTGTTTCCACACCCATGGGTGAGCCCTTAGCGGTGGATCGAATGTATCGATCTTCTCTTATTTCTTTGGCGTAGTATGACACTTGGGTAGACTTAATCATTCTGGGTATGGTAGACTTGGTTGTTATCTTGGGTATGAATTGGTTTTCTCCTTATTATGTTGACCGTGACTTTACAATTTCCTGGTGTTCCGAGGGTTGAGTGCAAGGGTGCTAGTGACTCTAATCCTAGTAAGGTCATCTACTTTATCTGTGCTCAGAGATTGGTGGAGATAGGGTGTTTGTCTTACTTAGATTTTGTTTGGGAAACTAGTGTTGAACCACCTTACATGAATTCTTCTCTCGTGGTTTAGTAGTTTCTCGATGTATTCAATTATGATCTTCCAAGTGTTCCTCCTGATAGGGATATTGATTTTACTATTGATTTGGAGCCGAAAACTAAGCCTATTCATATTCTTCCATGTCGTATGACTCAAGTAATGTAGGAGGAATTGAAGGATCAGTTGATGATTTAGTGAGTAAGGGGTTTATTCTCCCTAGTGTGTCACCTTGGGATGCCCCTATGTTGTTTGTGAAGATGTAGGAAGGCACTGTGAGTATGTGCATTGATCAGAGATAGTTAAACCAGATAACAATGAATAATAAGTATACTATTCCGAGTATTGATGGCTTTTTTTATAAAAATCAGGGGCATCGTTGTTCTCTAAGATTGATTTGAGGTCCGGGTATAATCACTTGAAGATTAGGGCATCAGATATCCCTAAGACACCTTTTTGGACCTGGTATGGGAATTATTAGTTCCTAGTGATGTCCTTTGGTTTAACTAATGTACTAGCAACATTCATGGAGTTGATGAACATGGTGTTACAACAATACTTTGATTTATTTGTGATTTTTTTCGTCGACGAAATTTTAATTTACTCCAGGACTAAAAAGGACCATATCTGACGCTTAAGGATTGTACTTCAGAGGTTTAGAAAATAGAAATTTATGTCAAGTTCTCAAAGTATGAGTATTGGATTATTTCAATGGCATTCTCGGGACAACTGGTGTCAATGAAGGGTATTAGAGTATATCCTACCAAGATTGAGGTAACTTAGAGGTTGGACACGACCTACTTCTCCTAATAAGATTCAGAACATTATGGAATTGGCAGGTTGTTATCGACGGTTTGTTCAGAGTTTCTCTACTATTGAATCTCCATTGACTAGATTGACTCGACAGGATGTGGTTTTTGAGTAGTTTGATGAGTGTGAGGAGAGCTTTCAAAATCTCAAGACTTTGTTGAATTTGGCTCATGTGTTTACTCTAACTAAGAAGGGTGTAGACCTTTTTGCTGTAATGTGATGCTTCGAGAGTCGGATTGGGTGGTGTATTGATGCATATGGTGAAATTGATTGCATATGCTTCTACAAAGTCAAAGTCCCATGAGAAGAACTACCCTACTCGTGATTTGAAGTTGGAGGCTATGGTATTTGTACTTAATTTATGGAGTTATTATTTGTATGGGTTGTATTGCGAGTTCTTCAGTGATCATCTGACTCTTTAGTATGTCTTCACTAAAAGAGATTTAAACTTGAGGCAACGGAAATGGCTTGATTTGCTGAAGTATGATGTGACCATTCTATATCATCTGGGAAAGGCCAACATTATGGATGATGCCTTGAGTAGGAAGACTACTAGCATTTGGAGTCTTGCAGCGTATAGTATTTAAGAGAAACAATTCACTAAAGATGTTAGTTACTATCTAACAGTCTTGTCCGGTTAAAATTTCAGAGGAAAGTGATGGGATGATTGCTTTTATTGAGGATCAGTCCTCATTAGTCGAGCAGATTCATGAGCACAAATTTGATGATAAGAAGTTATGCCTTATTCGATACAAAGTATTAAGATGGGAAGCTAAGGAGGTTTCCTTTGATTCTGATGGTGTCTTAAGGATCAGACGCAGGATTTGTGTGCCTAAGATGGGCGACTTGACTAGATTGATTCTTCAGGAGGAACATTATTCTCAATATTCTATCCATTCGGGAGCGGTGAAGATGCATCATGATCTCAGTCAGAATTACTAGTGGCATGGGTTGAAGAGAGATATTTTAGAATTTGTTTCTAGGTATTTGACTTGACAACATGTTAAATGTGAGCACCGGTGTCTCGGGGATGTATTTTAGCGGATGCCTATTTCTGCTTGGAAGTGGGAGCGACTCACTATGGGCTTTGTTGAGTGTTTGCCTACCATAGTGGGTGGTTATGACTCCACTTGGGTTGTTGTTGACAGGCTAACCATGTCTTATTACTTCATTCTAGTTTGGGTAAAGTATAGTAGAAAAGTTAGCGGAGCTATATGTCAGTCAAATTATGTGACTACATGGGGTTCCTGTTTCTATTATATCAAATCAAGGTTTGTTGTTTACTTCCCATTTCTGGAAATCATTACAACATGGTTTGGGTACTTATTAAGATATGAGTACAACCTTTCGCCCTCAGACATATGGTCAGTCCAAGTGGACAATTCAGGTGTTGAAAACATGTTTCAAGCTTTTGTGATCGATTTTGGTGCTACATGGGACTGACATTTGCCCTTAGCAGTGTTTTCCTATGATAACAATTATAATCCAGCATCCAGATAGCCCCATTTATAAAATTGTACGGCAGATAGTGTAGGTTTCTGATAGGTTGGTTCGATTCAACGAATTTGGAATATTTGGAAACATACTTTGTTAGAGATGCGATGGAGCAAGTCCGTTTGATTCAGTATAGAGTGTTGACAACTCAAAGTCGACACAAGACTTATTTTGGACATGAGGGTTAAGTCCTAGAGTTTATGGAGGGCAACCATTATTGTCTTAGATTATAACATATGAACGGTGTGATGAGGTTTGGATAGAAGGGTAAGCTTAGCCCCAGATTCATTGGACTTTTTGAGATTTTGAGCTGAGTGAGAGAGATGACCTATAAGTTTTCCTTGCCACCTAGTTTGTCAGCAGTTCATCCTGTTTTCCATGCATCTATCCTTCAGAAGTATATTCTGGATGAATTTCATGTGCTTTAACTTGATTCTGTGGAGCTTGGTCCTGACTTGACTTTTTCGGATAAGCCTATAAATATATTGGATAGGTAGGTTCAGAAGCTTAAAATCAAGGTGATTTCTTAAGTAAAGGTGATGAGGAAGCATCGATCAATGGGAGAGGCAACTTAGGAGACACAGTCTGACACTCGTGCCATATATCCACACCTTTTTGAAGCTTCAGATACTTTCTACCACCTTATGTTCAAGGATGAACATGATTTTTAGTGTTGTATAATGTGATTACCCAAAGGTCATTTTTGGAATTTTGAACTATTTGTTTAACTTAATTAATGGTGGGTAATTGTAGATAAATGACTTAATCGATAGTTAATGACCTAAAGTGATAATTTATTAAAGACCCTATACCACCTGAACATGGCTAAAAGTTAATTAAAATATTTGGGTTTTAATATATGGGTCATAACCGAATAAGGAAAAGAAGAAAAGGGTGACGGGTTTTGGTATCACGAGTGTCGAACTGCTTCAGGTACTATATCAAGTACTTTGCATGTTATTTATTAATCTCCACATATGTATGTGTGAAAATATTATTATTTAAGTAGGAAAGGAATCATTTGATCTGTATGTTTATAAATTAGATAGGGGCAATTTATTTTTTTTCTTAACCATTAGTTCTTCACCAATTATGGATTTCTATTAACGGAGAGATGATTGGGCAATGATTCTTTCTTTTTAGAATAAATATTTAGGAATTAAAATTTTGAATTTAGAATGGGATATACAGTATGTCAATGTAAGTTTATTAAGTCGTGTGATACCGATTACATGAGGAAATGTATCCTTTCCCAAATCCTTGTACTCAATATATTATTATTATTACACACAGAATTTAATTGCTTCATATTAGAATTTTCCGCTATGTTTGATTATATTATCTTCTATTTAATGGGGACAAACAATCTATGTATAATAATGATATGCCATGTGTCAATATTATAATATGATTTCTTATTTAATGTACTCTCATCAGAATGTTAAAGAAGATTTTTTCCATTTACATGAAAAGAGTCTAATTTATATTTGGTATGGTTATAAAGTTATAAGTCATGTTGTTATTACTATAATTATAATTTTGTGCGGTGAAACAGAAGTAAGAAAAATAGTTTGATTTTTTTGTTTTACAAATTAACTAAGTATTGTAGTGTTTACTTGGTGGCTAGGCTTTGATAGACAATTATTGGGTAATGATTACAAAACAAGGTTAAGGTTCTTCATATTTTTATGCAGTAGAGATTACGGGTTACGTCCTTGATTTAAAAAACGAAATTTTGTAATATTATCAAATTATCATATAGGTTTTTTTATATTAAGATAAATAATTAAATATTAGGTATATTGTAATATATAAATACTCAGTTATGATATTGTAGAAATTAAGACTTAGCCTTAGACTTGAAAAATAAAAACTTGATTATAGATTTGGTTGAATTTTTATGTGTTTATGTTAGAAGTATAGTAAAATGGGTGTTAGTTTCGAAATCTTATTGTGATTATTGATATGAATATATTGCTTTGAGTTGGAAGTATCACAAAAAGGGAAGACTCAAGTTTCAGAGTGACTTTTCGATTACTTGAGGCAAGTGAATTTCTAAATCCTTGTTAAGTGAATGGAATTCAAGTATTTCCTTTTAATATGAGTTTGGGAGTAATAAGAATTTGTGATGGGTTGACTTGTCCATGTTAAATAATTCTTGATGGAAAGAAGTTAATAAAAATGTTGTGATAAATTGTTGGTGTGTGATGTTTGATGATGATATCAGGGCTTATTTCTTATTAGTTGATGTTGCATCACAGTTGCATTGTTGAGAATTGTGTCTTATGTGAAAATGGTCCTCTCCTCATTATTTGTGTGAACATATCAATTCCATTTGTTCTGATACATGGTTATGATAAGTGTTATGTGATAAGAGGATGTACCATTTCTGAGACGTATCACGCGCTACAATGGATACTATATATTGAGAGACGTATCACACGCCATGATTCATACTATTTTCGAGGGACATGTCGTGCGCCTCGACATATGCATGGCTAGATTTGTCCCCCATGGGTCCCATAATGAGAGACAACGGGTGTGTATCGTCAGGTGACACATGCATCACTATACTGGATATTGCATTGCACATTTTTATCATTGAAGAGCTTGATCTTGTGTGTTGCTGATTTTGCGAGTGCCTTTCTATGGAAGTTGTGATTGATGAATATTGGGCTGTTGAAATATGTAATCTGTCAGAATATTGTTGTTGAGTTGTGTGCTTTGTAAACTATAAACAGTTAGTTTGGGCTTGATTTATTCTAATTGTGGTTGTGGTGGTTCGGATGGGATATAAGGATTACTCTTATTCTATTCACTTACCTTGTGTTTAGAGGTTCGATTATTGGGTATCGTTTGATTTGATACTCAACCCTTGTTTCTATAAATTTTTGTAGGTTATGAGCCCAAATCTTTATAATACTTTTGTTCCCTTTATCTATGAGGCTTTCTCTGGAGATTTATGAGGTAGTTGTTTATCATCTTCAAGAACCTTCTTGCTCTGTTTAATGTTTTATTTTTACTTGAAATACAACGTCATTTAAGACTTGCGTATATTATGTTAATTTTAGTATTTACATTACAGACTTATGCACGTGACAATTAGGTTTTTGGGGATTGGATTAAGTTGACTTGTTTTTTGTATTAGTAAACTTTATCGGACTTCTCTTTGATTTTCGTAGTTTATCAAAATAGTTGGATTTACGATGACTTGTCTTGGTGAGATAAGATAAGTGCCATCATATCCATTTTTGGGTTGTGACAGTTTTCTTCAAGAACCTTGTTCTTCCAACTATGTAAGGCTATCATAGTGTTGAACTAGTTCGTCCTCATTCTCTACATGTTATTACAAATTAGTAAAAGAAAAATCTAGGATTCTACCCTCGATTGGAGTTCTATAGATAAGTTGATTTTGAGTTCTTTAGTTCATATTTTTTTAAAAAAAAAACTCTATTAAATTTTTTAATTCAAATTATCTAAGTTCAAAAACCCATTTTATTGATTGAAAAGTGTTAAATAAAAAACAAAACAAGAATGGCTCGAAGCCCAAATTACAACCTCCATATTTCCTAATGTAACCTTATACCTACAAGTGAATCCTCAATACTAAACCCTTTCCCCGTTTAAATCATTGTGTTGTCAAGAAAATCCCAAAATTCATGTTATATTCTCTTCAAGGTCATGCTGCAACGGTTGTTCCTCTGACATAATAACTTTTTTCCCTTCTATTTTACATTTTTGGTCTTGTTTTGCCCTCTGAATCTTATATCGTTGTTGTGTAGGTGATCTTCCTCCCCATCTATTCAACTCTTTTTATGCCAATATGAGATGATGGCTAACCCTCTCTTCTCATCTTAAGCTCCTCTACTATCGTCCGCAACTGAAACCTGTTTATTTGAAAATTTTTGGTAGTTGTGGTTAGATCTAGCTTTTTCCTGGCAGACTTTTATTAATTCATAGATATGTACTCTCATTTCCTCATAAGGGAAGGCTCTATAATTATCTGATATAGCTATGGCCTACATGTCTTCTATGATTGTAATTTGGTGCTTTCAATTTGATATCGTGATTTCCCTCATTCTGATCCTTAAGACTGGTACTTGGATTTTGTCGCTGTTTAACTGGCGCCTAATGTTGCTTGGTAGATCCACAAACTTCGCATAAATTTGTGTGTGTTGTGAATCCACCACCTCATTTGCCAATAAATATGTTAAGCTATTTGCTTCTCTTAAAGTATGTACAATGGTTGGATTGATTTCTTGTATTCTTTTCCTTGTAACCTTTCTCCTTTTCACCAGTTCCCATTGTATCTTCCTGTCATGACCCAACTCACCGATCCGTGCGGACACCCACTCTAACACCTAAATTGTCACATTCGTATTTAGCCCCTAGACGTAACCGGCTTCGTCTTCCTCTTTGAGGACTAAGACTAGTCTCTTAGCTTACATCATTACATTCATAGGTCAAATTTAGCAGAAAATTTTAAAACTTTTCATTACTTCTACTTGGAGGTTTACATAGTCCTCTACATACACATAACATATATATATCGAGTATACATACACCCTTCGTATAGGAAGATTACTTAGTCTTCTTATTTTATTGCACATAAGTATATAAAGTATAACATAGACATAATAGTCATAATAGTCGTCTCATCTCATAACGATCTAATAAGATTGTAAGAACTTGGGCATAACCCATACATCAAGTAAAAATGCCTCACATGGGCTATACAATGTTTCATACTAAATGGAAAGAAAGAACCATAGAAGTCTTTAACTAAAAAGCAAACTTCATAAGCTAGATAGTGACATCGCCCTCGAAAAATGAGGACCTACCCTACTTGGATGAATGAGATATTCAAGCCTTCTTCAAGTCATCTTCAAAGCACTTCAATGACCGGAACCTAAAATGTTGAGGAAAAGAAAGAAATTGGGTTAGTACAGCACTTGTACTGTGTATGAAACCATATGCCCACATACTTTGAAAACATTCAATGAAAAAGGACAGTTCATAAAGATATGCAATTTGCTTTGGAAACACTTATGCATATTCAGCAAGACCATGCCAATCCATCGGACATGTTCATTATGTCATAAGCATGTAGATTACCAAACCAACATCATCAAGTCTAGTCAAATCAACCATGCATATCATATAATTAGATACATATTCAAGTAACTCAATCATCAAGGCATATTAACAATAAGCATGAATAAGAGTACATTTCAACATAACCAAAGCAAGTCAATACCTATGAACCCCTATCAAGTCAACAAGTGCAACGACCAAGCAAAGCCCCATAACCTTACTCAATCAAATAACCCAACAAGAATTATCATTAACATCCTACTTCACATAACATAGAATTTAAGAGTATATAACATCTTACTTTAACCATATAGACCAACACATATACATAAGTGAAACTAATCATCATACAGTATCGACAATGTGCAAGTTCATAGTTAGAGTTCAATCCTTTTCAGAACATCCTCCTAAGACTCCCCTCAAGGTTAACTAGTGCAATTCTTAGGTAGAGTCCCATACCCCTACTTAGACTAAGCTAGACCCCTTAGGTTATCATAGTTAGAGTTCAATCCTTTAGTTCATTTTACCTTTTCAGAACATCTTGCCCTAACCGACATAGACCACATGAACTAATGTGGAATCTGGTTGCATAAAACCTTACACCAAAGGAAGGCGGACTACGTGCCAAGGTAGTACAAAAACATGAAACATAGAAACTACGTGGATCCACTAGCTAGTATTCTTATGGGGGAAACATAGTTCAAGAACTAAGAGATATAATTGGGAATCCTCTTTATGTTACATGCATTGTTATCTCCAATTAATCAAACCATCATGATATATCATAATTAAGTTATAATACATGTTAATATACTCATAATATCCAAAATAAATAATAAAAAATTCAATTCATAACATAATTTTTGAGATTGAGAAAGACCCATATGAAAACTCAACTTTTGAAAATACTTTAAAGGAACACTTTGAGGAAGGAGGTCTACAAGGTGAATTAGATCCCATACCTCAATATTTGATAAAGAATTGATGGTGAAATCTTCCCTTTACAGCCCCCCAAAACTCCCCCTAGATTAGTGTTCAATGGTGTCTTCCAATAGAGAGAAAAAGAAGAGAGAAGGAAGAGAGTTTTGTTTTGTGAGTTGTAATTAGATTAATGGGGTTGGGGTCTTTATATGGGGGTTAATTAATTTAATTATTCTTCCATTAATCCCTAACTAACCACCAAACCCCTCAATTAAAACTATGTTTAAACGTGCAGGAAAATTTGACCGTCACAGACGAGACCCCGTCGACGGTTCATCTGTGAATCAATGACTGGTCCCTCCTCCGTGTTGCACACTCCTCAACTTGGTCAGAGACTGTGAAGGTGAGGTCCTCCCACAAATTTTCTAAGTGCTTGTCGACCGTTGGTATCAATGCCCCGTCGATCAACACACACCTCATCGATACCCTTTCGTGGGTGCACACTGCTCAGGCAGTGTTTGACTTCACTTGCAAGGGTCCTCCTCAAGGGCCCTTGGTTGGTCCTTCAGAGTCGTACTGGACGTTACGACCATGAATATACTTAAACACATGTTATACACCCTTCCACCAATTTTCATCTTTTTCTGACTCCTAAAAGCCAATTAAATAGCCTAAGGCACGCTAGTACCTCCTTGAACTAGGTTAATTTGTGACACCAAAGTGTAAAATATCAAGAATGAGTTTTGTCACAAGTAGTAAAATAGCAAAAATAAAGGAGAAAACAGGTACGGGAGAGTGTTCTTGGGGTGTGACTGCCATATATGTTGACACAAACTAATGGGTACATGCTTTTGATGATAAAATTCAAAAGACATGGTGACTAGGCTAAGCTTTAGGTGAGAGTATATTCCATCTCGGGAAACTTACCCCATATCAAATGAGTTCCTCTCGGACACCCACTCGTGTAAGCTAAAAGGACTATGCCTTACCCACACCCTGACCTTTCTATAGAGGGTGCTTAGATATGGGACTAGAGCTCACCCTCTCAGGCTGAATCCCATGTCGGCCAACTCTTTAGGCCATTAGTCTAATGGTCTTGGTTTCACGGACTCCCTCTTGGGCAAGCCAAAAACACATGATTGGTTTTGTATTTGCAACTATAAACCAATTAAATTAAACACAACTACTATGTGAAATCACCATTAAAATTCATCTAATCCTATCAGATCTCAATACCAAACAATAATATCAACATATATTTTCTAAATCACACCCTAAGAATGGGGTTTTTACCCACACATCAAGCAATAATCAAATATACTTAATATGATAAAAGGAATCAAATTGTCATAAGATATTAAACATTAAAAATGGAAAAGGAAGGCAAATAGATAAGACCCATTTCTAAGATTGGAAGAAGAACTTCATTCTTCAAGCTTTCTCAAAACCCTCTCTAAACTTGGAAGAGAACTTAAAAACAAAGTTTCTAAAATTAAATATTAAATGTCTAATGTTGCACACTCTACAATATATCCAAAAACTCTTTCTAAATATAAAAGAGTTTAGTATTTATAGGCTTCAGATTTAATGTTGATGGATCCATTCGGCGTCTTTAGTCGGGAATTGTAAAGTGATTCGACGATTCAAACTTTCTCTCGTTCTTTGTCATTTGTGCTTTGACTTTGCATCTTCATCTCTTTTCTTCCATTTTGAGACTAAGTGTCCATGCTCCTATCAAATCTTCAAATACCAGAATCTTTGAATTTTTTATTAGACATTGAGATAAAATGCACAATCGAGGACACTATTTGCATTAAAATAAGTCCTTAGATGAGTCCAATTTGAGAACTCATCAACACCCCCCAACTTAAAATTTTTCTTGTCCTCAAGTAATACTTAAGTTCAGCAGTTCAAATAAGATGTCTCAAATAACACTAGAAAAAACTCAATCATGAATGTACACAACAAGACTCAAACTACACATGCATATCTCAATTGTATACTCAAAGATTCAAGTTGTGACACATCATTACCAAATATTCTTGAGCTCAGAATACTTGCTACTAATGCAAGTTCAAGCTCAACAGAAGTATCAATATGTCCTCACACAAATAATGATTCAATTTTCACACATGTAGATTTATCATTTTAGGATCGGGAATCTGATGGAACGCTCACACTCACACTCAAAAAGAGGAACACAATGCTTGTTTTAACATATAGGTTTGCCCTTATCTTCTAATTGACTTTCAGTTCAGTTCATTCAAGAACAACAAGGTCTTTATAAGGCTTGTAACGGGGCTGAGTGCAAAAGTATGGTTATTTGGGCTCAATGGCTTTTTTCCAATGAGATGTGATTTCCTTAAGCGATCTCGTATCTTCCTTTCTTAAACCTAAGTGAAGTGCTTCTAGGTCATCTTCTATTTCCCTTCATGGATTGCTTTGAAACCTGATTTCTTTTCATTTTGAGCTTTTATTTCATAACTTTTCTTTTGTTTTTGTTTTTCTTTTCTTTTCTCTTTCTTTTTCTTCTCTATCTTTTTTTTTGTATGGTGGGCTTCTATTTCTATGAAATATAATGGGTTTGCAAGACTTCTTTTGCACTTCTTAACTTCTTCTCTCCCGTCTCACCACACCCCCAAGTTAGGCTTGTGGCTTGTGTTGGCTATTTACCTATATCACATCTAAAAAGGGGTTATAGGTATTGAATAATGTAAGGTTTAGGTTTCATTAAGGTTTTTCCAAGGAAGAGGTAACACTCAAAGGGTGTTCAAATGAGTTTCACGCACTCACATGTAGGCCACGAAAAAGTTATATGTCGAAGTTGAATCACACTCTTAAGAATTACCTAAGATCATGTCAATAGGATACCTTCCTAAATCAACTAGACTAACCGGGCAAATTCTAGGTTTATTCATGCAAAGTTCAAAGTAAGCTCATCAAACAAGGCAGACAACATACTTTTGCTAGTGTGCAATGATCATTGCAAAAAAATCAATTCGATAATTGGCTAATCACAACGATATGAAAAGAGTTCACATATTGCCGATGTAACTTCATTTGTTGCGTTGTAGCCGCACATTCATGTTTGTTCGGTTGAGAGCACATTTCAATTCATCGACATTGATCGAAACCGAGACTCAAAGTTGTGCAAGAGCAACCACTTTAAACACAAGAGGTGGCGAAATATTCAAAAATGAAAATTTTTCGGAAGGATCAAAATCATTATGAAACTAGGACCCATAAACTCAAACATTTGAATAATCAAGTTTAACACTCAACCTGAACAAACAATCCAAACATATATCAAAACACACAAATATTCATCACAATCCAAACAAAAACTAGGTGAGCTTCACCCTACCACAAATAAAACCATTTGTCCTCAAATGAAAGTAATGACATATCCAAGATTTTAAGCAAGATAAAGAAAAATGAGTAAATGAAAGATGTATCTTGTTTATGCAGATTCTTCATCCGTCAGGGTATGAGGGCCCGAGGTGTCTTCCTTAAATAAGACAACTACTCCTGAAGTGCTGCTACTCTGAGCTTCAACATTGTTTTCAGCTTCCCTAGCCTCAGCAGCGATATTATCTGCAATAATCCTGTCTATCTCATGACCTACCATGAAGGCACGTACGACATTAACAAATCCTCGTGCCCATAAGGGCACATTAGGGTCGATAAAAATACATCGTTTGGACCTGGCTTCATGGTGTAATTTCTCTGTATGGCTAGATCTTCTCTCTTTTCCTCATTTGTTAACTCTTGTTCTCTAATGTGACTACGTGGATCATTTCTCCTTGCGATTTTTGGTCTATTGTTATTGCAAAAACTTCGGCGTCAAGTTAGGAAATAATTTAGAATTGAGGCTAGGGAGATTCTAACTATAGATTGACTTCATCAAACTAAATTGTAATGTGTTGATTCTTCTAGGTTCTTCATTAAAGAGATGCACAGATGATGAAAGGGTGCAGACAAAGGGCGAATAAGAAATCTTTCGGCGAATCAGCGAGTGCAATTTTGTAATTTAATTTGACTGACGAAAGTTACAAATAAGTCAACACATAAGATTTAAGCTAGAGGCAAAATGTTGATGTCAGACAAATAGCTGGGCAGTTTGGTGAGCTGCACTCAGCTCTCCAAACGTCGCAACGTGCCTATTTTTATGTCATTCTTTCAAATTCCCCCCTCCCCCCATATAATGCAACTTAAGACTTTTCAATATCAATTTTTAACAAGTACCCCTAGAATATCCACAATCCAACAAATACAATTTAACTCAAAATACAGTCGAATGGGATTTTACAAACTACGCCAAGATATTGAGTAATAATCAACAGTAAATGCTATCCCATCAACTCAGACTCATAACAAAAATCTAGCACTATGAATTATTACCTAAATGAGAGCAACTTTCGATAAACTAAATGGAGAATTCAGTGACTAACCTTTGGTGCTTAATTAAAATGTAGTGGTGTTCTAGGAGCAATGCAACCCAAATTCGAGCACAATCCAACACTTGTAATACTATAGAGTGCAAGAAATAAAACAACTAGTGTGCAATTGTAATTTTGTGACAGGGACAAAGTAAAAGGAATGGTTTGCGGTGAACCTAGTGCTTGTGACTGTCCGTCTTCTGCTCATTCGGCAATATTAATTTATCTCGCTTAATGGCTCGGCGAAGCGCCGACTATCTATTTTGTCATTGAATTTAATAATATTCCAGTCTTTTGCGAAAGTTGCATTGGCAATCTTTGTCAAGATCGCTCACTGGGTTAGCGAATCGCCGAAAAAAATTATCATTCCACCAAGTTTTACAGACTCAACCTTTTAGGTGCATAGAGTCAAATGGTGTGGAATAGTTAGTTAAGACGTATCTGTCAATGTTCCACCAAAAGGAACTGTTCGTCATCATCTTGCATCTTTCCAAGCTCTTTTCCTTCATGAACATAAACAACCGACACACACTTATTTTCTCAAGATATCAAAAAGAAAGCAATTAAATGGTTTTGGGTTGCCTCCAAAGCAGTGCCTTATTTAAAGTCATGGTATGACGCAAGTCAGTCTTCAGGTTTCACTATTTGGGTTAGCTATAGTATCACTAGGCAAACCCTTTGCTGTGTAGGGTTGAGATGAGATGAGATGTGGCCAATCTGGGTCTCTAACTGCTTGATTGAGACTGAATGGGAGGTGACACTCTAGCTGAGGGTGGATACATCTTCTTTCATACCTTTTAGAATTTTGTCTAACCCTTCTACCTTGTTGAGGATACGTGAGAGCATATTGTAAGATCTACCACGTTCTGAATCCTTCGGCTTTTCTCGCTCATGCGGAGGAACATACCTATCCTTCTCCTATCATTCCAAGTCGGGTTATAATCTCTAAATTCTCGGTCTCTATCTTTCATCCTTCTTCTCTATCCCAACCTTGGTTATCACCCTTCCTAGGGTAGTTCATTAGTAACCACCACCTTTATTTGCTAAGAAGTTTACCTCTTCATTGCATAAAGCTTAAAACTTAATGTCATCAAGATTTGTACTCCCAACAACCAAAGCATTGATGATACGGGTGCCTGCTCCCATGACATATTTGGATAGAATATCAATATGCTTCATGATCTTTGCCTAATTTTGGTCCCTTTCATTGTCAATTTTGATATGATCTTTAGATAACTCAAAGGTGACCAGAGAAACTTGTTCCTCACGAGTGTACCATGCCCTGTTGATGGTTGTCATTCCATCTAGAAGTTGGATTGCCACCGCGTATGACTGTTGCATTAGTCCTCCCAGTGAGAGTTGATCAGCCACCCATTTGTTGCGAGTCTAAGCTTTGATAAAAGTATTGGAGGAGGATGTTGTCGGGAAGGCCATACGTTGGGTATTGAAGTACCAACTTTTAAAGTCGGAGTCATCTTTCATGCAATGGTTCTCCATTCAAACACTAAAAACCTTGGATGTTGTCCCAAATGGTCATCATCTTCAAAATGGGGAAGAATTGTACGTTGAAAGATGTAACCATTTTTTCTCCCATGAAGTGATTGAGTTGTGTGGCAACTTAGCTTCAAGCTTCGCCCATGAGCGAGAAAGGTAATAGTCTTAGTCAAACTGATTTTGCAGAGATGTTTTTGAATGATAATGTTCCACACACAACCACAAAGATTCGTAGGTGCTCATGTGGGTCCTCGTGAGCTAATCCATTAAAAGTCCCTTTAATTACAAAAGTTGCAACATGTTAATATTTATGTGGAATACTGGGTTTCCCTCTTCTGAAGGTAAGTGAATGGCCTCTACATCTCCCATGAGATGTAGGTCATTGATTTTAGGCTCCTGGACATTGTTCAGATTGTCAATGTCCTCCTGATGAACCATCTGACTTCCATTTCTACCATTAACACTCATTCTTCCTGGGAATTTAAAACAACAAATAAAACACAACTGAACGTTAAACTAGTGGAAACTACACAACAAAGAACTAAAACTATAGATAACTACATTTTCACGTGACACCACTCCCCGACAGCAGTTCCATTTTGATGATTCACTATGTGTATCTTTTATATTTCATGATCAACAACACTAACCTAAAGATTGAGTCACTATGAATCGAAGCTAGTAAAGTAACCCAACGTAGGGTTGGGGTTGTGACCCAAGGGAGTGGTAGTGAAAGTAGTAGCTACGTAGAATATCCTTCTAAATAGTAGTAGCTCAAGATATTTCCGAATATTAAAACAAAACTAGTTTAATTTGTGAGACCAAAGTGTCAATATCAAGAACGGGTTTTGTCACCAGTAGTAAAATAACAAAAAAAGGAGAAAAAAATTATGGGAGAGAGTTCTTGGGGTGTGACCGTAATGTATGTTTACACAAACTAATGGGTACATGCATTTGATAGTAGAGACAATGGTTACTAGGCTAAGATTTAGGTTAAAGTAAATTCCCTCTTAGGCAACTTACCCAATATCTAATGTGTTCCTCTCGGACACCCACTCAACTAAACTACATCATACTCCTTAACCATACTCTAACCTTTCGATAGATGGTGCTTGAATATGGAACTAGGGCTCACCCTGTCAGGATGAATCTCATGTGGACCCACTCTTTAGGCCATCAGTCTAGTGGTCTTGGTTTCATGACCTCTCTCTCTGGAAAGTAGAAAACACATGGGTGGTTTTGTATTTGCAACTACAAACCCATTAAATTAAACCACAACCACTATGTGAAAATGCATCTAATCCTATCAGCAAGCAAGACCCAACAATAATATCAAAGCATATTTGCTAAATCACACCCCAAGAGTGGGGGGGGGGGTTTAGCCACACATCAATCAATAATCACGTACTCTTAAAATGATAAAGGAATAAAATGGGTATAAGAGATTAAAGCTTAAAATGGCAAAGGAAGGTAATTGGAGAAGACCCACTTTCAAGATTGGAGGAAGAAATTTTTTTTAAGCTTCCTCAAAACGTTCTCCAAACTTGGGAGAAAACTTAAGAACAAAGTTTCTAAAATAAAATATTAAGTGTCTAATGTTTCACACTCTCAAATCTCTCCAAAAACTCTTTCTAAATAATAAAAGATTTTAGTATTTATAGGCTTAATTTAGTAATGGTAGATCCATTCGGTGTCTTTAGTCGGGAATGGCCGATTCACCCTTTCTTTCATTCTTCGCTGTTTGCGTCTGGCCTTTATATACATACATACTGTAAAGTTGGGGTTGAATAACTCTGCATTGCGGAACTATTCGGCGAAGCGCCAACTACTTATTTTTTTGTCTTTTGATCCACTTCCTTCACGGCTCACTTGCTATAACAGTTGGCAGAACTCTACTATATGGAGTACCACCATGTGTGCTTGCCGATGCGTATTTGCATCTTCAACTTTTTTCTTTCATTTTGCGCGTAAGTGTCTATGCTCCTACCAAATCCTCAATTACCTGAAACATAGAAGTTTTTATCAGATATCGAGATTAAATACACAATCAAGGACACTATTTGCATTAAAATAAGGCCCTAGATGAGTCCAATTTGATGACTCATCAACATCACACCATCACAGAATCGCTCATCACTTAGTCACATACTTAATTACATGTGGGTTTCCCTCGATTTCTCCTTACGAAATTACACAAGTTCAAATGCTAGTTCTTCAACACCTAGTTTCATTACTAGTTTTCTTTACCCTGACTACAACTCCTTGTCACAATTATACCCCAACAGAACAAGAAGCCCATTCAATAACACAACATAACAAACCTCGATCGATTATTGTCTCAACACTACACTAACCCCATAACCTTGAATTATAGAAACTTTCCCCGAAATTTACTCGGTGCACGAAGTTCTAAACATACCTTATACTGTTTAATTCATATATACATGGTAAGCATGGATTTATAACTACTCAATATAAAAACCTAACCTCGCTGGGCGCCAAGCAATTTGTACGGAGTTTTGATTTCATTTTTGGCTTTTCTGAATTCTCTACGGTAAATTTGGCAAGGAGTTCGCAAGTTTCCGTCATCCCCATGCTAGAAAGCTCCTTCTCCTTATTTTCCTAACTTGAAATATTTTTTCTAGAGTTTATAGGGTAATTTACGAACAATTAGGGTATATTAGAAAGGTGGAAAAATAAGGATATCTCGTATTTAAGATTCGGCTTCAGTGATACCGTTGCAGCGGGATAAGCTGCCACTGCAGCGCCGTGCCAACGACAGCCATCCCGCTTTAGCGGGACAGAGTCCAAAAATTTTTGCTAAATTTTATCTTCTCAAATAACGACGGTTCGGGTCAATACACTTCCACCCTCCTCTTATCATTCCCATAAGACTGATGGAGTCCGTTTCAAAAATGACCTTTGTTAACCTCCTATCCTGACAAAATTCTACAGCCTTATAAATTTCCCAAAGTTTCCTATGTATTTGATTTCACCCATTCCAGTTGTTCTCGTAAATAACAAGTTTCCTTGTGAATCTCGTATACAAAAAGCATAAGAACTTGGACCAAGGTTTCCTTTTGATTCCCCATTGGTATTTCACTTCAACTTCCTTGTGGCTTCCATACCACTAAATGTGTATGCAATTTGGGTTTGTAGACCTTTAGCTTTCTAACTATGTCACCCCACGTTCTTGAATCGAAGTGTATCCAAGGAAATAATTTTTTCACCAGTTTCTCACAAGCTCATGTACTTGCATCTCCATCTCCTCATATGTGGCTTATCCTCCATTCTTAATGTTATTTCTACCTTTCCATAGTATCCCCAAGAGTATTGTCAGTGTTGCTCTAAGTACTCCTTGCAGTTGGTGTGAGGCTTTATGTTTCCACCATGCAGTGATTAATTGTTGAAACTGCATTCCCTCCATGTAAACCTGAACAACCAGCAAAAATACCTCCAAACCTATTGGCAATGGAGGCTTGTAAAAAATGTGGCATTGTCACCTCCTCTTTTTTATCGCAGCACTAACATCTTGAAACTATTTGAATTTCCATCCTTTTTAGATAATCATCCGTAGGAAATCCACACCCTCCATAGAATGGTGTTTATCTTGAATAGTAGACCTCCGAAGTTGACTCTACTCTCCTTCTTCCTTCTTAGAATCTTCTATGCTGATTTCACTATGAAATCTCCCTGAGTTTTGGCCATCTACCACGGATGATCGTTTTGACTGTTAGAGGAAGGGGGCTTTATACTCTCCATAATATATTCTACCATTTCAGTTGACAAGATTGTGTTTAATTTTTGTTTATCCCGTCTTACTTCTATAGTGAATTCCTGTACTTCTACCTCTTCCTCACTATTATACCATTCTCGATATAGTACAATGTTCCCATTCTTGTCCACTTAGAACCAAAATCTTGAGGTCTCTGCCCTTATCTGCCACCAAATATTATGCTCAACTTCTTCCTTTACCAATATCATCTTCCTCCAAACACGTGAGGCACCCCATCATGTGGATACAACTAGATGGTGTTTCTTACAGTAATTGTTACACATAAATGCACTCCACAAAGTGGAAGTTGATGTTCTAAAATCCACCAAATCTTTGCAGGTAAATCCTGCGATACATCATATAATGACCTGAAACTCAAGCCCCCTTCTTCCTTTGGATAACACATGCTTTCCCATGTCACCCAGTGCTTGTTCCTGGACCCCGTAGTATTTCGTCAAAAATATTATGCAAATAATTTAATATTTCTATGACACCAGTTGGTGGGTTCATCTCTAATAATAGATACATATGCATAGAATGGAATACATGTGCAATTAAGACATACTTCCCCCTTACGATAGAAGTCTGTTTTGCCACGAAGCCACTCTTCTCGCCACTTTTTTTTCACCAAATCTTGAAAATGCACTTTCTTTTTCCTTACATAAAACATAGGGAATTCCAAATATTTGAAGGAAAAATTACCTTGTCTAACCCCTGTAATCCTCCTTATTCGATTACCTACTGTTGCTGGAACTTTTTCATGTAGGTAATAATAACTTTTATCTAAATTTATCATTTGCCCTGACACTATTTCGTACCCCTTAGCACATTCGTCATCTTCCTCATGGATTTTTGTTATCTTGAGCAAAAAAGAATTGTATCATCCGCATATGATAGGTGATTATTTTGTGTACTGCAGTCGTGTCGCCCAAAACCATTAAATTCTGCATCCTCAAACAATTTGTTCAAATTTCTGGCCAATACATCAGCTGTAATAACAAATAGAGTCGGAGAAAGCGGATCCCCTGGTTTAAGACCTTCAGAAGATTGGAACAAACAAGAAGACTGCCTTACAATCATATCAATTATTAGTGATAAGCCTTACAATCATATCAATTATTCTTTCTGAAAAACAAAACTTCCTGATGACATTTACAAGTTACTTCCACGATGCTCTATCATGTGCCTTTACCATATCTAGCTTAACCACCACATATGCAACTTGTTCCTTTTATTAATATCCCTTATGATCTCTCGAGCTAATAGAACATTTTCTGTTATGATCTTGCCTTTGACAAACCCTGTTTGGTTCACTTATATTATTCTAGGTAGCACCATGGACAACTCTCGTGAATTGTCGTGAGATGATCTTGTTGGCAAAGGTGCTCACACTAATATGTCTTAAGTCAACAAAATTGTCAACCACACCTTTCTTTGGTATTAACACAAGATTAATATGTGTTATGTATCTCGGAAGCTCGTATCCACTAAAAAAGCCCTTACCATATTTCACACATCCTCACCAATTATCTCCCATCAACTCTGAAAGAATTGTCGTGAGTATCCGTCTTACCCACTTGCACTTGTCCCCATTTAAATACATGTTTCACCTCTTCTTTGTAAGAACCCTCTCCATTTCTTTATTTTGATCTTCAGTTATTATCCTAGGAATACATTGGATCATTGTGTAATCAGTAGCTTCATGATTCTCCCTATATTTCTCCCTGAATACAATTACTGCTTCCTCTCCAATGTTTTGTGAACTATTGATGATATCCCCTTGTCCAGTTTTGATATCCTAAATATTCAGCTTCCTCCTTCTTACTTTCACATAAGCGTGAAAGAATTTTGTATTACTAGTCCCCTGTTTAAACCACCTTATCCCCGCCTTCTGTTTCCAGAAATCTTCTCTCAACTTTCCTATACCATTTTAGTTCAGCATTTTCCTTACTCACTTAAGCTCTATTTGCTTCCATGGGGTCCATCTCTAACTGTATCTCTTTTTCTTTTATCACGTCCTCCTGTGTATCAATATTTTAGGAAAATATTTCAAAAAATTATATTCCTACTTGTCGAGTTTCTATATTTTAATTGAGATCCTTGAGTTGATTTACTCATGTCTATAATTCAACATGAACCCTATTTTGAGTTATAAATCTTGAGAAGTTTTTAAAAACAAACACTTGAGTTTTGAACTGAGTTTTGAAGAAATAAGCATGAGAATGAGAAGATTCTTATACATGAGTTCCATATTGTTATGTAGACCCTTGTGTCGAGTCTTTCATGCCCATAAATTTCACACGAACTTCGTAAATTTAGCATCTTTAAGATGAGTAGTATCTTCAATTTCTAAGTCTTGAGTATTGTGTTCCTAATCATTTTGGGATTATATTCCGAATCATGAATCTACTATATGTTACCCATAAAGATCCTTAAGTTAAGAAGTTCATGCTCATAATTCCGCATGAGCCCTATGAGTCGAGCAGACTTGAGATGAAAGGTATGATTGAGTCCTTGAGTTGAGTAATCCATGCTCATAATTCCGCATAGTCCTCCAAGTCGAGCATCATGGAGATTAATAGTATCATTGACTCTTTGGAGTTATTGAGTTTCAAGTATTGAGGTCTATGCATGATTATTAAAAACCTTGAATTGAGTCGTGCACATCCATAATTCGGCAAGAACCCTATTATAAAAATTCTTTTTACAAATTGTTTTAAAGACATGAGAACTAAGTTGAGGAAGAGTAGAGATGAGTTCGTTTTCGTTAAAATTATACAAGAGAACTATATATTCCCAAGAGTAAATGTTTTTGCATATGAGAGGAAACTAAGATTTTCAAAAGAGTTTTCAGCATGTTACGATCCGATTTCTAATAATAAGGTTACGAAACCATTTTCCTACTTTGGCACACTTATTAATTTTTGAAAAAATTAACAATTTTGGAAGTGACCACTTAATTTTTGGGAAAAAAAAATAAGAAAACCATTAAAAATGAGTTTTTGAAAGATAATAATTTAAATAAAACCAGAGTCGGGTAAGGGTTCAATTAACTCTCTAAGGAAGTGTTTAGGCATCTTAGAGAATCCACTAACACATGGTTGACCGAAGGATTTATAAGTTTGGCTCATTTATAAAAAAGAAATCTGAAATTACTTAAAATCTTTTTTTTGAATAGGAGAAATCTTTTGACACTTGTACATTCGTATTATCTCAAATAATAAAATAATTCAAATGTCAAAGTGAAAAAATAAAATTTAAATTTAATAATTAATCCGAGCATGCCTTTGAGTTAAAGAATCAACACAATCACTTAGGCGTGAATTTCAAAGCTAAATACTAACTATGAAAGAATATGAATAATTCTCAAATTAGTCTCCAAGATGAGATTGACTAACTTAAAAGATGTTTTGAAAACATTAAATACTTAAAAGCAAAATGTGTAATAAAATAGTATACTTCACCAAGGATTCATAAATTAAAGAAAAAAGTTAGCATCAATGATAGTATTAAGTAAATATTAATTAAAAAAAGATTCAGCCCATATTAAGTCCCTTTTGGGACTGAATTGCCGATCTGCTGCTTTGTCAATTTTGGGTTTTAACCCAATTTCCTCTTCTTGATTAGTTACTATTGCGGTTACTATATAAATTGGACTTGTTAAAGGCCAAGAAATGTCAATTTTAGTCCGTTTGGGACTGCTGCTAGTCTGCTTCAGCTACTGCTCCATTATATATGGGTTTTAACCCAATTTTTGCTCTTCGTTTTCAGCCTTTTAAGGCTGCTGCCCTCTAGGGATTTTAACTCAATAACATGGCTTTCTATCACAACTCAGATGAGGTTGACTCAAGAAGAGGAGTATGCAAGAGATGGGAGTCCAATTGCACTCGAACAAAAGAGTTCATGATAAAAAAAAATAACGGAAATATGGATTAGATGTCTGATGAAATAAATCAATTAACTGGATTCATTAAATTGCTAAACAATCAACTTAAACAACATACAAATTATAACTCAGAAGTTGCAAAATAGGAATACTGCTAATAATGATCACAAAAGATATAGACAATTTATGTTTGAGACTAAATATATGAAAGAAGCAACAGAAAGATAAAAAAGGAGATGAGGCAAAAAAAACACAAAAATTTAGACAAATCCGGTTTAAGGACAAACACATTCTTACATAATTTAAAGTTAAATGCCAACAAACTTGTCAGTATCTCAAAATCTCATTCGATAACAAAAATCATATCAATACGAAAATAAATGAGAAACAAGTGAGTATAGTACGAAAATCACTTATGATTAATTGACATATCATAACATAATTATGCAAAAGGCAGTGGAAATAACAGGTTATAGCAAGGTCTTCAAAGAACTTCAGGCTAACAGGTTGAGTTTCTTTAAACTGACATGAATATTATCAAAATAAGCGAAGCGCAAGCTCTACATTTTCAAAAATGAGCAAACCAATAAAAGATCACAACTAATAAAGCAGTGCATGACACATGAGCTCCCAAATAGAACAACATCTATATAACATCAAATTCAAACTAATAATCAGCAAATAGGTTGAAATCCAAACCAAACTAATGTACATAATTTATGAACTATAGCTCAAAGGAGTGTCATGAATATCTAAGGATTCAGCAGCAACAAAAGGGAAGTCAAATTAAAACTCAACTTCATCTAGATCTCAACTAAACCTAGGATCGACTCATGATTCCCATACAAATAAGATCCTTAACATAAGAGGCATCAAGATACCCACATTATAAAAAATAAGGAACTGGATGTAAAAAGAAGAAAGAAGGGGATTTACTTTAGGGAGCACATGTAGATCTGGAATTGAGATTGAGTGTACGACATACAATTGCTAAATCCTTACGACTACAAACAAACTTAATTGACTACCAAAAATATCATATTTAACTAAAGAAACAAGTTCATAATATAAAAAGTAACTAAACTTGAACAAGTCACAGCAGTATCTCAATCACACCAGACTTGAAAAATCTGATAATAACATGATACAAAACAATTTGGAATGGTAAATTTGGGATATAAATAAACCCCTATTTCACCGACACGAAAAATGATAGAAATTAGTCCAAGTATTAACATTTTTATCCCTTTTTATGGAGCATTGTACATATGCTTAAGGAAACAAAAGAGGAGTAACCAGTGCAGTCGAGTTAGCAAGAGTAGGGCATTTTTCAAGCTATTTTCAGTCATCAGATGCAATACAGAATCAACCAAATGAATTTTCTATTAATCATAGACAAGATTCACATTTTATGAAAAGAAAAATTTAAGAAAAAAAGAACTCAAACTTAGCTCAGCAACACAAGTAAACTACATTAATTTTCATCACTAATCCTAGTTTATAAGAAACACTAAATTTATTTAGAAGCTATGATAGAAGACTCAAACAACACAGAATGAATAAAAGAACAATGTTAAAACGCTTGAAAAAATAAAAATACTTAGATTTTCAGTAGAAAAGGACTCATCAACCTTTCACCAAATTGACTCAGAATACAATTAAGTTTCAATGGTCTGAAGCTTGTAAGAAAAACTTTCTTGAATTGAAGAAGTGGTTGACTACTACCCCGGTATTGAACTTACTAGAGGGCACAAAAGGTTTTGTGGCATATTGTGATGCGTCCAGAATCGGTTTGGGTTGTGTGTTAATGAAAAATGACAAAGTTATGGCTTATGCCTCCAGACAACTTAAGGTTCACAACAATAATTATCAAACACATGACGTAGAGTTGGTTGTAGAACTGTTTGCTTTTAAAATATGGTGGCACTACATTTTTAGTGTTGATGTAGATGTGTTCACCAATCATACGAGTCTTTAGTATGTGTTTAGTCAGAGAAAGCTTAATCTCATACATATAAGGTAGTTAGAGTTACTAAAGAATAAGGACATGAGTATCTTGTATCACCTAGGTAAGGCTAGTGTGGTTGTTGATACCTTGAGCAGGTTTTCAATGGGTAGTACAATCCATTTTGAGGAATAAAAGAAAGAGTTAGCAAAAGATATACATAAACTTACACAACTAGCAGTTTGACAAAGTTATTTCGACAAAAGAGGCGTAGTGGTGATGAATGGAAATGAATCATCATTAGTGTATGAAGTGAAAAAGAAACAATACCAATATCCTATTTTTCTTTAATTGAAGGTAAATATTCATAAGCAAAAAGTGAGGGCTTTTGAACAAGGGGAGATGGTGTATTGAGGTATCAAGGTAGATTGGTTGTGTGCCGAGGGGGGATGAACTCCAAGAGTGGATCATAGATGAATCTCATAACTCCATATATTCAATCCATCCGAGTTATACAAAAATATATAGTGATTTGATATAGGTTTATTGCTGGAGTAGTATGAGTAAGGGCAGTGTAGTGTTAGTTGCTAAGCGTCTGAATTGTTATGAAGTTAAAATAGAGAACCAAAGGCACGGTTATATGTCTCAGAATACATATCTTCTGGAATGGAAGTTGGCGATGATCAATATAGATTTTATCACATGTTTACCACGGTGGTGCCGGCAGCACGATTTGATTTGGGTGATTGCAGATCAAATGACTAAATCAGCCCATTTCTTACCAGTAAAGACTACTTATTCTGCAGAAAAATTATGCTAAGTATATTGAAGGGGTTGTCTGTCTTCTTGGAGTTTCAGTGTGGATTATTTCATATAGAGGAGCGCAATCTACTGCACAATTTTTGAAGTCATTGCAGAAAGGTTTGGGTTCGAGAGTGAATTTGAGTACTGCTTTTAATCCTCAGATTGATGGTCATGGAGAGTGCACCATTAATACCTTAAAATATATGTTTAGGGCTTGTGTGATCAATTTCAAGGGTAACTTGGATGATCACCTACCTCTCACGGAGTTTGTTTATAATAATAGTGACCCCTTTAGCATCCCATTGGGTTTGTATGAGTCTCTTTATGCGAGAAGATGTAGATCTCCTAATGGATAATTTGAGGTTGGTGAAGTTGGCTGATAGGACAAGAATTAGTACATAAATCATGTAAAAAGTATAGTTTATTCAAGGGAGATTGAAAACGGCGCACAGTCGTCAAAAATCCTATACACATGTTAGGAGAAGAGACTTAGAGTTTAAAGTAGATGATTGCTTTATTTTAAGGTTTCCTCCGTGAAGAGTTATATTAGATTTGGTAATAAGGGGAATCTTAGTCCCCAATATATTTTTCCTTACACAATATCCTAGAGGGTCGGTAACGTGTCTTATGAGTTAGAGCTACCACAAAAGTTAATAGCGGTCCATATGGTATTTCACATTTCGATGTTGAAGAAGTTTATGGGAGATCCTTCACTTACCATACCAATTGAATATATTTGTATTGAGGATAGCTTATCTTATGAGGAGATTCCCATGCATATTCTAGATCGACATGTTCGCAAGCTAAGAACCAAAGAAGTAGCATCAGTCCAGGTCCTCTGGAGAAACCCGTTTGTAGAGGAAGCGACTTGGGAAGTTCCGTACAATATGAAGATGGGATAACAGCCCCCCCCCCCACTTCGAATCCAGAGAAACTCCAAATTAAGGTACAAATCTTTTTGTTGGAATTGTTTCAAGTTGACATGTTGTATTTGTACTTTGCTTGTTGGGTGTTTGAGATAAATATTAGATTTTAAACCCGTAGTATAGAGTAATCTCATTGAATGAAGAATTTTCTCAATGGGTAGATATTGTAACACCTCGCTATTTTAAAGAGCTTGAATTAGAAAGAAACAATCTTTGGAAATAATTAAATTTTGAATTTTTTGGAAGCTAAGTATGAGTTTTTTGACTTTTGGATCAATATCTAACGATCATAACTCTTAGAAAAATATTATTTAGGTGGGCTACAAGATATCAAATTAAGTTTCTTTTGATTATCTTTCCAACTGCACCGAGTTTGCTAATTTTTGAGCTTTTATGAGGGAGATACCGTTTTAAGTCGGACTATCTGGATAATGACAGTTAACTAGATATTAGAGGGGTATTATTGTATTTTCATTACCCAATTAGCTTAATTCATTTTTATTCATTAAGGGGGGGTCTAAATTAATTTGGTTTAGATTACCCTACACAAAATTACGCTAGGGTTTTCGAGAGAAGAGAAAAAACGAAAAAAAAGCCA
Organism: Solanum pennellii; assembly: GCF_001406875.1. NCBI lineage: Eukaryota > Viridiplantae > Streptophyta > Magnoliopsida > Solanales > Solanaceae > Solanum > Solanum pennellii. The sequence goes on along the minus strand of NC_028642.1, from coordinate 34,039,366 downwards.
CGGTTCATCGCGTTGTTGAGATTTTGCTTGAGGATTTCAACAACTATTAATACCTACAAGGTATTTAAGATCACATAGCTTTGATTTTTTTAACCCACAAACCAATAATGATTTAATTCAGTGTATTTATGTTCTTGAAAGTAGAGTTTATGATTTCTTGATGAACTTTTTAAAGTTTCGTTTGAATCTTGATTGTTGAATTTTGAAGTTGTTTGTTGAGACTATATGATGAGATTTAAATTTTTTTTAGTAGATTCTTGTATACTTTGGTCGGATAATTGAATCTAAGTGTTTGGGGAATAAACTAATCAAATCTAGATGATTTAGGGTTGAAAAACCAACAAGAAAATTTGGGGATTTTCTTGACAGGGGGTTGGTGCACCGCACCACTTAGTGTGCTAGAAGAAATGTTATATAGGGTAGGCTCTGGGGTGTCGCACCACTCAGTGTGCTCTAACCCAAATTTTACAAAATAGGGTCTGGCGCCCAGCGCCACTCAGAACGACAGGGTCACCAGATCCTTTACCCTTTCCCACTTCTATTCATTTGAGTTCCCTCGAATCATACCTATGTTTTCGAATCATACCTATGTTTTCTAGTTGATTTATACTCTAAGGCGCGTGCACACACACACACACACACACACACACACACACACATATATATATATATATATATATATATATATAAAATCAAGAGTTAAAATGTTTTTACATTTAAAAAAAAGAGGAAACACTAGTTTCCAAGAGAGTTTTTGAGCTAGTTTTTAAGTAATAATCTCATACCAGAGAAAGAGTTATCTTTTTAAACATATGAGATAGTATATTTTTGGAGTAGAATTTAGCACCTATGTGGAGATGAGTTTGAGTTCTAATAATTTAATGTCTCTATAAACAATGTAGCTCACATCGTAAAAAAGGGGCATACTTATTAGATGATTCCTTAATGCTTTTAGCATAGACAAATGGATCTACTTAGTGAGTTAGGTTCTATGCCCATAACAAGGTATGTGACGTTCCTGGCAATGTGAGGCATGACATTGTACCATCACTTTGCTCTTAGTGATGGTTGTCGATTAGAGAAACTCCCAGAAAGATATTTTTTATTGTTATATGCATAGATTTACTTGTATTTTCATATACAAAACTAAGTGATTGTTGTGTCTTTTATACACTGAGTTGTTATGTACACACATTAATGTTTTCTTTATATTGTAGCTTTATTTCCGCATTATATTGAAGATGAGTTTAGCTAAGAAGAGGTAAGTGTGTCTATTAGATTATAGTTCATGCTTATAGTATGTTTAGATTTCCCCTCACATGCTCATACATTCAATGTATTGATTCTATTTGGCCTGGATCATTTCATAATGCAGATACATGTAATTCGGATCAACATCTTACACTTTGTTGATCCAATTAACTATTTAAAGTCATTTTTGTGAGCCTTCTTTCATTTTGGAGGATCGATTTTCATATTTATTCTAGTATTTTAGTTGTTAGAAACGAATGATGAGGGTCTTATCCCGACTTCCTTCATAATGTGAAAGTCTTCATATATAGATAGCTATAGTTTTTTAGTCTTTGTATTTCAGCTGTTTTGTAATAAGACTCGACTTGCCACTTTTGCTAGTTGAATGTTAAATTCTAAAACACTCTCAGTTTATCTATTTAAACAGTTTGTTAAGACTGTATTAAAGTACATTTTCTGTTGACTAAGTCTACTACTGAGGTTTAGCCAGGATAAGTGTTCGCTTAGGGATTGCAATGCTTCTCATGTGGCAGTCCCGCCCAGGGTGTAAGCTCAGGGCAAAAAAAAAACTCCCAATGATCAAGCCTGTGAACATCTTTGTATAAGTCTTTATTTCACAACATGTTCTATACTACCCATAAATAGTGCGGCGAGAGCCTCGGCCACTACATTGGTCTTAGCCGGACGGTAAAGCACATTCTTGCCATAGTCTTTGTGGAATTCAAGCCATTTCCTCTGACCAAGATTCAACTCTTTCTAGGTGAAAACAGCATAGAGGCTCTTCTGATCTTTGAACACATCAATAGGGACACTATACAAGTAGTGTTTCCAAATATTTAGGGAAAATACCACGGTTGCATGTTCCAGGTCACGAGTTGGGTAATTCTTGTTTTGGAACTTAAGTTGTGTTGAATCATTATGATCTTACCTCGATGCATAAAAAAAACCATGACGACCCTAGATGCATCACAATAAATCAAATTATCGTTTGTACCATCATGTAGAGTCAAGACATGAGTTGTAGTCAACCTAGTATTAAGTTCTAAAAAGAATTTTTCACACTCATGTGACCAATGAAATTTAACCTTCTTTTGAGTCAACTTGGTAAATGGAGAAGTTATGGATGAAAATACTTAGACAAACATCTTGTAATAACCACCCAAAACAAAGAAAATTTTGATATTTTTTGGAGATGTGGGTCCGAGATAATGTTGTACCCCCTTATTTTATGACAATCCATTTCCATCCTTCGATGGATACCACGTGACCAAGGAAAGTGACTAATTCTAACCACAATTTACATTTGCTTAACTTAGAAAATCTGACAATCTTTAAGGGTTTGCAAAAACAACTCTCGTATGAGTCAAATTCTCTTCCTCATTTCGTAAATAAATAAAGATATCATTAATAAAGACAATGACGAATAAGTCCAAAAAATATTTGAAAACCCTGTTCATTAAGTCCATGAAAGTTGAAAGAGCACTTTTTAGTCTTAAATACATAACTACAAATTCATATTGACCATATCTAGTCTTGAAGGCTGTCATTTGTTAGTCAACATCTCTAAAACTGAGCTGATGGTACACGGATTTGAGGACTACCTCAGAAAAGCAACCGACTCCCACTATTTTGTTGAACAACTTGTCGATTCTTTGGATGGGATATATATTCTTGATTATGAATTTGTTCAACCAACGATAGTCAACACATATATTGTGAGCACCATCTTTCTTACGGACGAACAACATTGTAGAACCCCAGAGAAAAATGATGGGTCTGATGAAGGATTTATCTAAAAGTTCTTTCAATTCATTTAGCTCAGCAAACCTATTCTCGAAGGAGGAATTTAAATGGTCTCGGTATGTGGAAGGAGATCTATTCCGAAGTCGATTTCCCTTTCAGAGAAAATCAGGGAAGATTTTCTTGAAACTCATTTACTAGTGACAGACTCAAGAGTTCTGGTTTTGGAATTTGAATCCTGAACCTGAATGAGATCATGTATATACCCTTTGGATATCATATTTTTGGCATTAAGGTAAGAGATAAATAGACCTATAGGCGTTGAACTACTACCCTCAAATTATAAGACCGACTCATTTGACAACTAATACAAACAATACTAGCTCTATAATTTACTAAGGCATAACAGGAATGTAACCAATTCATTCCTAGAGTGATATCAAAATCTACCATTTCTTTCTCTAAATTGTCTGCTGAGGTGACTTTCTGAGAAACTATGATAGGGCAATTCTTGTATATTCATCTAGCTGTAGTTGGGTCACCAATTGAAGTAAATACTAAGAAGGAAGTGGAGATACTTTATTGATAGTGAAGTCTACTGCTATATGGGCAGTTCAAAAAGATGGTGTAGCCCCTGGGTATAACAATTCAGAATCATCCAAATGAAATACTCGTAACATACTATTTACAACATCAAGAGAAACTTCTTGGTCCTAATGTTGTAGTTACGACATTAAGAGAATTTTCCTGGTTCTAGAGAGCATACAACTTATTTTTACACTAACTGCCACTTGTACAAAACGAGGCACCCTACTTAGTTGGGTAACCTGCTAGCGGTGCTGTAGTAAACTGAGTCGTGTTACCTCCTTGTTCTAACCTGACGGATGGGCAATCCTTCGACCTATGACCAGACTGGCCATATAGAAAACACCCCTCTATGCCATCAAAACACTCATGTAGATTTTCTTACCACACTTTGGGCAAGTTGGAAAAGTTCGATTGCTTGAAACACTCCCCTCTGACATAGATCCTGATGACCTACCTTTATGATCCTACCGAAACTTGGGGGAAAGAGCGCGTTCTAATGATTGTGTTGGGTCTGTAGACTTCTGTTGAAAGTGTGAGCGACTTTATCCACTCGATCTGTGCTGTGAGTATTCATAATTCACAAATCTAGCCTTCTTTTTCTTCTTAGTCATTTCCCTATGCTTATCTCCCTCAATCTGTTGAGCATGATTCAGAAGTCTGAAGATAGACATGTCCCCTAACAACGTAGTATTCCTGCACTCAGTCTTAACTAAATCGGATGCTCTAAACAAGATCTGGCTCATTTTTGCACTCAACTCTGCAACATATGTGGAGCATACCTAGAGACGAGATTTGAACTGGTGACACGAGGATTTTCAGTCCTCTGCTCTACCAACTGAGCTATCCCGGCTATTCCCAATCTTGATTGGCTTACCAAACATCAACACATATTCTTGGACCGAAATTGAACCCTGCTTCAAGTTCATAAACTCTTGTTCTTTGTCCTCCCTAAATTCTCACAAAAGAAACTTGTCTAAAAAAGTTCCAGAAAAACAATCCCATGTCACAAGAGCTACATTATCCCCCCCTATTTTCCTTCAAATGTGTTAACCAAATATGAGCAACGTCCTTGAGTTGATAGGATGCTAGCTCAACCCACACGTTCTAGTCACTTGCATTACTTAAAGAATCTTCTTAACCTCATCAATGAAGTTTTGTAGGTTCTTGCCAACCTTTGACCATGGAAATTCTGGCAGATTCATACAAAAAGTCTCAAACCCTAGCTACAGCTGATCCACCATTCGTGTTTGCAGGAACTGGGATTGTTGATTATTCTTATTGGTTATGCTGTAGAGTCAAGAACTAGATCACATTTTAAAATTTTGCGTTCATAACCTCATAATTCGGGACAAGAGGAACTACATTAGCATTGCGTGCAATATCATTTTGTGCATTAGCTTTATGAGGAGGCATGATTTGAAATGCATATCGACGGATTACAAAGGAGAAGTTGAATCATATCTCACGCACTTCAAGAATAGAAGATAAAGTAATTTTTTTGTTAAAACACTTCACAGCCTCCCCCTCATAGGTGTGGCGCCCTTCACACTCATGAGAGGGACTCTAGTTAGTGCGTCTTTCGAACACCATCAGACTCTTGAACATAATACTCTGATACCAAGTTTTCCAAGCCCCAAGGCTATCCCCGATAAGTAACACGGAGTCTAGGATCACGAATGATCCCAAGCTAACCCTAAGTCTGGCATATATCAAGCATACTGAGAATAAATTAGTAAAACATGTACTATCCGGAAGCTAAACATAGTGGATATCTAAAATGGAGAAAAATCCAATAAGTCTGAATATATGTATGTGTGTGTGTGAAACCATAAAAGTTTAGTGATAATTGAAAAACTCACTTAAAAGAACTCAAGTTTGTTATACTACTATGACTGAAAAGATTCTAACTGAGCCGAGTTGTTGGGACATGCCTCTAGATAACTCTAACAAAACTAAAAGTTGGTCAATGCACTAATAGTCTGAATTTTGGAGCTACTACGCGAGCTAGACTTGGAGTCCGATATATACACCTCATCAAGAAGACCCAATATACCTTGCTAGGTGTATAAAAGCATGATTGTAGCATTATCACTAATACTGAATCCCAATAGAGGGGACTTATAATCCTACACCGGCATGTAGTTTTAGGACTATGGGTATGTTGAACCTCAATCCAACTCGATGCTAAGTCTCCCCTCAACTGAATACATATGAAGCTAAAATGCACTAAATATTGAATAACTTGGAATACTGACATGCTAATTGAGAATGCAACATTTATGTATTGAGAATGTGATATTAGAAATCAAGAGCAGGATTTTCTATTTAATTGACCTAGCAAGTATAATTCATAAAATAAGAGAATTTTCCTAAACTAAGGTTCTCAGATTTATATAATGAATTAAGAAAAGATTCCAACAAACATGTTATATATACTACGGATACTATATCAGCTGAAATCATTGTAATTCCCAAGATTTTACTAACCTTAGGTCTAAACAAGTTATATGGAATCAAGGAACTGACTAAAGTATAAGGACCTTGTGGATGAAAGGAACCTACTAGTGAAATTACAAATCCCTGCTGGAGATATCTACCCGGAAGTTCTTTGAATTTTGGGGCTGAACTCAAAGAAGACCTCTGATTCTTCTTGGGAAAGCTTTTGCCTCTTTTCAATTCTTTTTGTTTTAAGTTAGGTGATTGTAGTAGTGTGAGGATTTTAGGTAGCTTCTCACCAGTATAATAATCTTAGAGTGAATAAAATTACGCAATTTAGGTATTAAATAATGTATTCTAAATGCCCAATGCATATGAAAAAGGCCAAAATGACCCTGACTTAAAAACTGACGAGGGCCATAAATATGGTCAAACTTACTTCTCAAATAAGAAGTAAAGCGGTCGTATCAAGTAAAGAACCCAACTAATGAGGTTGGGATCGTTCCTATGAGGAAAATAGTTCAGACATAACTTTAATCTATTATTACTATTATTTAGTAAATTATTTCCTTAGAAAACAAAAGACAATAAAAGGGGGGGTTTTATTTCTAAATTAATGAAAATAACTATCTAAATTAAAGTAAACAACTAACATATTCAAATCTTGGAGTTTAATCAATTAATAAAAGTAACTAGGGTATAAATGTTCCCCACAGGTTCCTAACTTGATAATTATAACTATAACAATTCTTTCCTTGTATCTTGCATGCAAAGTGATAAGTTATGTATTTCTAACTCCTTGGTCCGGCAAGTAGAATTAAGGCGAGTTCTAACATTGGTCATCCGTTAAAAAGACTTCTAAGCGAAAGAATTATCAATACACGCAAGACACTATTCTAGAATGGTTATTTCAGTTAGATTTTACCTCATTATTCACCCATGGTTCCCACAACCCTAGTTATGGTGTTTATTTACCCATAGTCACAATCACAATATTCATATACGTAATATAAGAATTCATGCACTTACTTCAATGAGAAAGAATAAAATTCAGAAGTTCACTTGATTAATCAACAAATGCACCAACAATCAATTCCAGAAAAGTGTATCAATTACTAAAATTAATCGAGGACTAAAGATTCTCCAAAATTATAACAATCACAAAGTCTAATATCCAAGAGTCTAACTCCAAAAAAGTGGTTTTTCCAACTATTTATAAAAAAAAAAAACCTAATAAAAGAAAGACTCTAATTGCTGAAAATATGTCAAAATACGTCTGAGTCGACGGACCTCGTGACGGGCCGTCGTGGTGTTGACGGGCCGTCATTCCCTCCTTCGTCCTATACTTTATAAATCCTTCTATTCCTTTCTTCATTACCCTCGACAAACAGGTATGACGGACCGTTCCAAGCACGACGGTCCGTCGAGGGTCTCCGTTCCATAACATTTTGAACTTCTTGGAATTTTGGTACTGGGACTACTCTCTGATCATCACGACGAACCAGCAGGACGGACCGTCGTGGCTACGACGGTCTGTCATGAACTTCATAATCCCACACTTAGGTCAGATATCCCCATCTTCCTTCATCAGCTTCACTACGATGCCACCTACGGGCCGTCACAAGCTCGACGGACTGTCACAGGCCCTGTAGGTTGTAACTTTTCTGCATTTCTTGCTCAAAAACTTCCGCGTTCATCTTTAGACAGATTTCCTGCAAATAAAGAGAAACTTACCTAAAAATCAATACAAAAAGGCTTTTGGACACACACTAAACTTAAGGAAAAAGCATTACAAATACCGTGAAACCACGGTATATCAACACCCTCAACTTAAATTCGTTGTTTGTCCTCAAGCGACGCACTATGACTCACTACAAAATCTTTGTACAATAGTATCCATGTTTTAGCTTTCGCAATTATTTGCTATCAATCCCGATCAGTCTATTCATGTTTATGCATGTTAGCACTATTAGGCTTGAATTATGTGGAATCAGACCATGACATAGACTCACCACGCACAGACACCTATCCTCTTCAATTTCTCACCGAGGTGCTAATATTTTTGGTATTGCAACTAGTGTCCTCACTTCAAAACATCATCCTCATTTTTCACACAATGATTTAAGTTTGAGTATAAGAATTACTTTTCAACACTCACTCTCAGAACAAATTCACAACTCATTCATATATATTGCCATAAGCTTGCCCTTATTTTCACTGCTTTAATTCGCTATACAATTTTTAGGATCATGATAGGACTTTCTTAGCTTGTAACATAGGCTCAAGGTCAGGTAGGGTATATTTAGGTATACTTTAGTGACTTTTTGCCCTCCTTGACATATCGGCTAAACATACCACTTTTTATCAGTTTATTTCGCCCAATTTCTCATATTCTTTCACCTTGCTATTTTACCTTCTTTCTTCATTTTTGTAAGTGACTCTCTTCTTTTCTTCCTTGTATTTATTGTACTTTTTTTATTTCTCTTTTCTTTAAACTGGTTCTTGAGTCTCTTTATTTTTTTTTCTTTCTCTCTCTTTTTTCTTTCAACCCCACTTTCCAGAACATTCCTCATAATAGCCACCCTCAACTCATGGTTTTGCCATGAGTCAAAGTACATAATACCCAAAGTTGGTTCAGGGCCATGAAAAGGTTGTTTACTGCATTAGCCACTCTCAACTTATGCTTTTGGCATAAGTTGAGGTGCACATGTCCAAGGAGGGACCAGGGCCAACACATTATTCCAAGAAAAGATCAGTTGGAGTGAGAAACAAAAGGTCTATTTCAAGATCAAATCATTTGGATCAAAGAGGGATTAATTTAATTCATTTTTTTTATTTATTTAGGCTAAAAATTGGCTATATTGAACAAGGGCCTATGATCCTTTCCTGATTATTTATTAAAACTTACTTTTAGTAGGACTAACCAGGCAAGTTCTAGCTTAGTACACATAGTGGACTATTCAAATCTTCCTCACACTCACTTGACATCTCATTACTCTACCAGATTATCAGACACCTAGTTCAAATTTTAGACTTAGGGTCATGCAGTGGTGTATCTCTATGTCATGCTTAGAGCCACACATGTATCAATTACTATGCCTAGTCATGCATCATTTTCATTACATCAGGATATAATTTTAGCCATCATGCTTCAGAGTTAAACTATGTACACAAGATATAGACATGCCGGTTCAACAATAAAAATAATCTGTCTCTTGGGGAAAGAGAATACAGGTAAGAAAACCCCAAAAGAGGATAGTGAATTGGGCTACTCAGACTTCATCCTAGCACAAACTTTCCATTTACCCCACCCCCAATAAAAAGACATGCAATTGTCCCCAATGCAAAAAAAATTGAGATACGAAAGTGTTAGGTGAAGCAAACCTAGGGCGCAAAGCGCCGACGATCAGCAAGCTGGTGGGTCCGGTTCCCCGAAATCCACTACCTCTGTAGTCTGGATACCCTCAGTAGTGTCCTCATCAGCAACAGCACTAACAGCAGTGCCTCCCGCTATCGCCACATCTCTGGAGCTAGATGCCCCAGCAAGTGACTCTACAACCCTTATCCGACGCGCCTCCTCATCAGTAAGCGAGGATCTCCTCGCAACCTCCATATCACGGTGCTCCTTCTTTCGTTCTCTAGACTCATCCTCCTCTCGATCCTTGTGCCTCTTGGCATGCTGTCGAGGGGGAGGTGGTGGACTCTCAAAAGTGGCGAATAAGGCCGCCATCACTGTGTCCTCAGCAGGCTCTGCAGAAGGAGCCTCAGACTCAGGCACTCTACCCTTTAGGATCATATAAATGTCCACTCGCAGACTCTCGACCGCAGCCTGAAGATTCGACACGTCCACCTGAGGGGCTGGCTGGGCTAGCACCCCCAAATCAAAGGCGTCCAAGAGCTGATGAACCTCAGCGATCTTTCGCTCTGTGTGCTGGACCATTTTACGCTCCAAGCGTTCTTCTGCCTCAGCAATAGACCTCTGCATCCAAGGCTGGATGTGATGCAGAAGTGTTGGAATCTGTGCCTCTAGTTTCTGTACCCTAGAAAGCGGGACCGGAGTGGGGAAAGGGGCTGAGCGATAGGATCTCGGGGCAGTGCTACTACCTGGGCTCGACCGGGGTAATGTCAGTGGTTTCAAAAGCAGCCTGCGTAGCCGTGCGAGCATGTGCTACCGTATCAGCTTGATTTTCACCAAGTTGAGGCAACTCTGGACGGGGCCCTCTACATGGAGACAACTCATTGTCCTCATCCCTGATGAGGCTGATATCAACAGTGCCCAGCGGAGTCTTGAGCTGATCAATGTGCCAGATGGGCACACCTGCAGAACTATATAAGGAAAATATCATGCACGAAAAAGGGTATGTATTTGTTACCTTGAAATCCCTCTCGTGCATGACCGCCTGTAGAAGCCAAACGAAGTCCACCTCAAACCCAGCTATCATCGCCGCCATCAGAACTGCACGATCCCATGTGACTATATTATCAGCGGTCGTGAGGGACAGGAAGTGGCGGACAATCAACCATAAGAACTTAGCCGTGAAGGTCAAGTTAGCCTTCTTGATGGCTCCCTTCGGCACCGTTACCCAGTCAGCACCCTCTGCATCAACAGAAAAGTGCAGGTCCATCCACCTCTTGGTGGTCTCGCTCAGCGATGGCTCACGCAAGAATTGGAAATCGTTTATAATTTCCCACCGGTAGTCAAACTCGGCGGTGAGAGGGGTCCTGTTGGCATCAACATCCTCGACGTATAGATACCGACGGACAGCGGGCAGGGAGATATCGACCTGAATGCCACATACTGGAACATGCTCAAGTGGGGCCTGGGCAGCCCGCCTATCTATCTATGATCTGAGAGTAGCCACGTAAGAGGCGTAGAACTCTCGGACCAACTCCTCACTATAACGGCCTAAAGAACGAGTTGTCCACTCCAGCCGGTGTCTGGTGAAGAGATTGTAGATCTATGGCATGGTGGGGAGACTTCCCGTAAGGACCCGCCTCTCCAGTGTAAGGGTCCTTGTCATGACGCCTTTATCATTTAGAAACTTGGCATTGGAATACACTTGATATTAGCCGGTCGACACACCATCGTTGGGCTGGTTAGGAACATGGGTGAGAGCACCAGTTGATGAGCCTGGAGTGGAACCAGGACTGTCAGCCTCATCAGACGAGGCAGACTTTGCAGATGTGGCGAGGGCAGGGACTTCGGCGGACCCGGAGGCTTCCTCCGACAATGAAACTCCTAAGCAGCCGGACGATACTTCTTTATGTGTAGCTGACCCATAAGGTGTGTCGGTCAGTGTGCGCTCCTCATCAGACTGGGAGGCAGTGACTAAGGCGGACGCAACCTTTTTGGGCGTAGCTCTGGTAGCACATGCAGCTCGTGATGGAGTTGCAGTGCCTGGGGGCACGTACTCGGGGTCATGCTCATTATCAGAGCCTATAACCAGTCAAGCAGACGGGGCGACAGACTTTGAACGCCCACGTGCGTAAACTCGATCTTGTTTTTGTGCCAATAGAGATAGTACCAGTAAAGAATCAATATTAGTACGAGAACGAGCAAACAAGACGAGCAAAAACGACACAAAATATATATAAGAGCTAAGTTGTAATGACTTTTCTGCAGTAACAGTGAAACATGACATACCAGGTGACGGCGCGTCGTGAGTACGACGAACCGTCATGGGGTCCGTCATGTCTTACTTCAACTATGTTGATGTGGAGACCCCTAAAGGAAAGTCTCTGACAAGTATGACGGCTAAGCAGGACGGACCATCGTGACAATGACGGTCCATCGCCGATGTACGTCGTGGGGTACTTAGAAAAATATATGGAGACCCTTAAAAGAGAGGTCTCTGACCGTCACGATAGTTGTGCAGGACGGACCGTCGTGGGTATGACGGTCCGTCGTAGATGTCCGTCAGAGGACGCTTAAAAAAATTGGGAGACCCTATGGACAAGGGTCTCTAACAACTATGACGGTTGTGCAGGATGGACCATCGTGGCAACGACGGTCCGTCGTAGATGTCCGTCAGAGGTCACTTAGAAAAAGTATGGAGGCCCTCAGGAGAAGGGTCTCTGACCGTCATGACGGTTGTGCAGTACGGACCGTCGAGGGTATGACGGTCCGTCGTACATGTCCGTTAGAGGACACTTAGAAAAAGTATGGAGACCCTCAGGAGATGGGTCTCTGACCGTCATGACGGTTGTGTCGGACGGACCGTCGAGGGTATGATGGTTCTTCTTAGATGTTCGTCACAGGACACTTAGAAAACGTTGGAGACCCTTAGGAAAAGGGTCTCTGACAACAAGAAGGGTTGTGCAGGACGGACCGTCGTGGGAACGACGGTGCATCGCATGTATCTGTTGGTGGACACTCAGAGAAAACGAACAGTGGGGTGTTGGAACATACCCTATGACGATCCGTCGTGGGTACGACGGTCCGTCATCGGGGTCTTGTTCTGTCATTTAATAACAGAACTGGGGATGCCACAATCATCCCCTATGACTCAAATGGAATTCTTAGTGTTAACCTACATGTTTCTAACCAAAATACCTATAATACTAGCAATGCTAAAGCACCTATTTCTAGAGTTTTAACAATGCAATTTGTGGACTCTCAACCTAGGTCATACAAAATTTGATCAAAGAATGAAGACCCACCCAAAAGAAATAGGCTAATACGAATAAAAAAATAAAAATGCAATGTAAAAGGGTAGAGATCAGAGACACATACCTTAGAAGAGGAGAAAAACAAGCAAAGGAGGTACTTGGTGATCAAGAACAGAACCACAGCAGCCGACTCCGACCAGTAGAAAGGAGATATCTGGAATTGAGGAATTTGGGGAAGCGATCACTTGATAGAGAAGAGAGGTAGAAAGTTGGAAGTTGAAAAGGGAGGGAAATGGGTGAAACGGGGAAGGAAATGGGTGAAATTAAGGAGTTAAATGTTACCAATTTTTTAAATTACCCCCAACCGGGTCGTGTCGGGTATGCTCATTAACGACGCAACGAGTCCCCGACGACGGTCCATCGCAGATGAGACGGTCCATCATTAGTTCTGTCACGTGTGCCCTAGTTTTGAAAATAAATGGAAGATGTACCTGGCACGAGGGATTCATGCGACGGTCTATCGCGTGCGTGACGGTTCATCGATGTGTTTGTCAGTGACTATTGCAGTGTGATTTTCTGCAGAATTTCCTGGTGATATGCCTGCAAATTTAAAATTCATTAGTAGAAATGCCACCATTAATAGAAAGAAAACTATAAGTATTGGGTTTCCTCCCAACAAGCACCTAATTTAACGTCGCGGCACGACTGAAGACACTTGATTACTCAGACTTCATCAAGATGGTATGCCTCGATTACTTCATTTGCTGATTCACCGTGCCCGAAATAGATTTTTATGCGTTGTCCATTCACCTTGAACCGCACACCCTCCTTAGTTTCCAACTCAACCTCTCCATGAGGGAATAGTTTGGTAACAAAGTAAGGGCCAATCCATTTGGACTTGAGCTTGCCCAAAAACATACGCAACCTAGAATTGAATAAAAGCACCAAATCCCCAACCATAACTCTTTTTTTTCAATTTTTAGGTCATGGTACTTCTTCATCTTTTCTTTTTAGAGGGCTGAGCTTTCATAAGCTTTCAGGCGAAATTCATCGAGTTTATTCAACTCAGTTAACCGTGGTTCTGCAGCTTCATTCCAATCCATTTTCAACTTCTTCATAGCCCACATGGCTTTATGTTGTAATTCAACCGGAAGATGACAAGCTTTCCCATATACAAGTTGGTATGGGGACATGCCTATGGGAGTCTTATACGCTGTCCGTTAGGCCCAAAGATCATCATCAAGCCTTCTTGACCAATCCGTTCTACTAGCGTTCACTGTTTTTGACAATATCTGTTTGATCTCCCTATTTGACACTTCTACTTGCCCACTAGTTTGAGGATGGTAAGGAGTGGCCACAATATGGCGAACCCCATATTTCTCCAATAATCCTTTGAACAATCTGTTGCAAGAGTGGGAGCCCCCATCACTAATAATTGCCCTTGGAGTGCCAAAATAAGAGAATATATTCTTTTTTAAGAACGCAGTGACACTCTTCCCTTCATTGTTTGCGAGGGAGATAGCTTCCACCCATTTATATACATAATCAACCGCTACTAAAATATACTTCATTCCATGAGAAATCACAAAAGGACCCATAAAGTCAATACCCCAAACATCAAATAACTCAATCATAAGAATGAGGTTTAGTGGGAGCTCTTGCTTTCTTGAAATGCCGCCATCTTTTTGGCATCTATCACATGCTTTAGCAAACTCATCAGCATCTTGATGAAGAGTTGGCCAATAGTAACCACATTGTATTATCTTATGAGCGTTTCGGATACCACTATGATGTCCACCAACGGGTGAGGAATGGCATGCCTCTAAAACAATCAACATCTCACATTCTTGCACACAACGCTGAATAAGCCTGTCGGCACAACTAATATATAAATATGGTTCATCCCAAAAGAACTTCTTCACATCGTACATGAACTTTTTTCTTTGATGAAAGGACAAGTCCGATGGAAAAATATCACTAGCCAGATAGTTCGCGAAATCTGCGAACCATGGAATAAAACTTGTGAGGCAGCCAATACATGCTCATCGGGGAAAGTATCATCAATATCAGTCTTATCCCCTAACCTTCTCATAGCTTCATCTTCTAGTCGGGACAAGTGATCGGCAACTTGATTTTTGGTCCCTTTTCTATCCCTCACTTCAAAGTCAAATTCTTGTAGCAGTAATACCCGACGAATCAACCTAGTTTTCGCATCCTTCTTTGCCATCAAATATCTCAATGTTGAATTGTCAGTATGCACTATAACTCTAGTACCTAGCAAATAGGAGAGAAATTTTTCAAAAGCAAAGACTACTGCAAGGAGTTCTTGCTCCGTCACTGTGTAGTTCTTCTAAGCTTCATTTAGGGCTTTACTAGCATAGTAAATTGGGTGAAGGATTTTGTTCTTTCTTTGTCCCAGTATTACACCAAGAGCAACCCCACTAGCATCGCACATCACCTCAAATGGACTGTTCCAATCCGGAGAAATAATGATAGGTGTAGACACCAATTTTTCTTTTAGCTCTCCGAATGCTTTAAGACTGGATTCATCAAAATAAAATTTACAATCTTTCTCCAGCAGTTTGCATAACGGATGTGCAATTTTTGAAAAATCTTTGATGAATCTCCGGTAAAAACCTGCATGCCCAAGATAGCTTCTCACACCTTTTATAGAGATAGGTGGGGGAAGTTTTCAATTACATCGACTTTAGCTCGATCAATCTCTATGCCCTTTTCTGAAATGCGATGACCCAAAACAATACCTTCTTTCACCATGAAGTGGCATTTTTCCCAATTTAGTACTAAAATGCAGTCTTCACATCTCTTAAGGACCTCAGATAAATTGTTCAAACACCGCTCGAATGATTCAACAACCACTGAAAAATCATCCATAAAAACTTCTATAGTATCTTCCACCATGTTGGAGAATATCGACATCATACATTTCTGAAATGTGGCGGGTGCATTGCACAACCCAAACGGCATTCTCTTGAATGCTAAGGTCCCATATGGACAAGTAAAGGTGGTTTTCTCTTGATCTTATGGGCAATAAAAATCTGATTATACCCCGAATATCCACCAAGAAAACAGTACAACCCTTTTCCGGCAAGTCTATCCAACATCTGATCCATGAATGGCATAGGAAAATGGTCTTTTTCAGTCCATGCATTTAATTTACGGTAATCCATAGACACCCTCCATCCAGTAACCGTTCTCATTGGAACAAGTTCATTTTTTCTCATTGGGGACCAAAACCATTCCCCCTTTCTTAGGTACACACTGAACAGGGCATACCCAACTACTATCGGCGATCGGATAGATTACTCCGGCATCCAACCACTTAATGATTTCCTTCTTCACGACCTCTTGCATAGGTTGATTTAAGCGTCTCTGATGCTCAATACTTGGCTTATGATCAGGCATGAGTTGGATTTTATGAGAACAAATACTAGGAGGGATCCCAATAATGTCCGCAATAGTCCACCCAACAGCTCTTTTGAACCTTTGTAGCACTTTCACCAAACTCTCAACTTGTTGTTCATTCAGGTCTGATTCAATGATTACCAGCAAAATGTCACCATTTCCTAAGAATTCATACCTAAGATGAGGAGGTAGAGCTTTTAGTTCTAACTTTGGAGCCTCCTCTATAGATGGTTTCGCAGGTGGAGACTCGCAATTCTTCATGTCTAACTCATATTTCTTCGGTTTAAACCGAACATCACCTCGATCAAGAGCCGCGACTAATGACCCAAACTCTTCAATGCAATCGTTATCAAAATTCATTATCACTGCCGCTAATGCTTCTACACCTAGACGTTCTTCTATTTGTGTCTCAGATAACTCACCAACTCCTATTGGAGCTCACCACTCTGCCTCATGGACCTACAAATGTTTAAGGTCACTTCTTCAGTGTTCAACCGAAATTTCATCTGCCCCTTTTCCATATCAACTACGACTCTTCCCGTAGCAAGGAATGGCCTTCCAAGAATAATGGGCACTTCAAATTCGACTTCACAATCAAGAATAAAAAAAATCTGCTGGAAGTATGAACGACTCCACTTTTACTAGCACATCGTGGAGTATCCCTATAGGCCTTTTTACTGTTCGGTTGGCCATCAGTAGCCGCATCGCAGTGGGCTTTGGATCACCTAAACCCAACTTCTGGTAAATTGGGAGGGCCATGAGACTTATACTTGCCCCCAGATCACATAATGCTTTCGCAAAATGTAATAACCCGATTGTACAAGGAATAGTGAACGCACCGAGATCTTCTTTCTTTTGTACCAGAGATCTTTTAGCAATAGCACTACAATGCTGCATTCTATCATCATCCTCAAAAGTGACCGATCTTTTCTTTGTAACCAGATCTTTCATAAACTTGGCTTAACCGGGCATTTGTTCTAAAGCTTCTACCAAAGGGACATTGATAGAAAGCTGCTTCAACATTGTTATAAAATGCCGAATTTTACCATCCTCGATCTTTTTCACTAATCTTTGAGGAAATGGGGGTGGTGGTGTAGGCATGGGAGTAACCTTTTTAGGCACTTCAACATCTTTTCTAGTGTTATCTTCTACTTCACCATTAACCTTTACCACTTTATCGTTATCTTTTGTCACCTTTTTCTCATTAGAAGGCATAGGTGGGTCAATGGTTTGCTTACCACCACGAGTAGTGATTGCCATACAATGTCCATCATTTTTCAGATTTGTACAGTGTTGCTAGGAAGAGTGCCCGGTTGCCGTGTGTTCACAGTCGCAGATAATTGGGCCAATTGTAACTCAAGCTGCTTAATCCATATTGCATGTGTCTCGACTTTCTTCCCAATACCCGCTAAATCACTCCTTAACTCTTTAGAGTGCTCATCATTAGCATCAAACCTCCTCATCATTTTGTGCAACATATCCTCAACTCACGCCATACTACCTCCACAATTCCTAGGAGTAACTTCACAATTTTGAGGACGAACATAAGGCCCATTCCTATCATTTATATTACCATAGTTACCCCTGTTGGAGTTGTTGTCGCGGTTGTAATTTCCTTCTCGAAATAATGACCCTCACGGTTATAGTTACCAAAGATCCGACCTTGGTTCCCTAAATGTTGGCGGCAATTTTCCTGATTAGAGCCTTGGGCACTCGATCGGAAACCCCCCGTCTGCTCATTTACCACATAGGAATCCTCCTCATAATAGCATTCATCATTTTTTGGTGGTGGTTTAGACAAGTAGTTAACTGCATTTATCTTTTCTGCACCCCAGTGACATGTTTTAATACTAACCCAAGCTCAGTTCTCATCTGAGCCATCTCTTCACAAATCTCATCTGTGGCTGGGTTGTGAGTGGATTGCACTGCGAAGGTATTTCTCCCAGTATCTGACTACCTAGTACTCCAAGCTTTATTATTCTGGGATATTTTCTCTAACTTTTCAGCAATCTCGGCATAAGGACACTCCCCATAAGAACCACATGTTATAGTATCCAAGACCGCTTTATTATTATCATCTTGTCCCCGATAAAAGTATTCCTTCAGTGACTCATCATCTATGTGGTGATTGGGGATGCTTCTCAAAAATAAGGTGAATCTATTCCAAGAGCTACTAACTGACTATCCTGGTAGTGCCACAAAGTAGTTCACTCTTGTCTTTGTGGTTTAGTTTCTTGGAGACTAGGTAGTAATATGCTAAGAAAATGTCCCTTAGTTGGTTCCAAGTGAAAATTGAGTTATAAGAGAGCTCAGTGAACCAAATAGCAGCCTCTCCCATCAGTGAGAGAAGAAAGACTCTTAGCCCAATTACATCCAAATCCAAATCAGGCCTCCCTACACAGCTTTTACACACTGCCCTTACCTTAGCTATATGGGCATGTGGGTCCTCAGAAGGTAGCCCTGAAAACAAACCTCTGGCAGTGAGCATTTGCATCAGACTACTAGTTACCACAAAGGTGTGGCCTTATGGTAGAGGGGGCAAGACAAGTGGCCCATCAGAGTCTGCTATATTATCATAGCCTCTGTAGTATTCTTCAGGACGTGGAGCGGGATTTTATCCCCTTTGTTGATTTTCACCCTGATCATCAGGTAAAATAACTAACCATGAACATCAACTGGAGCTGGGATGTTCTGGTTTGGATCATCATCATTAATACCCAAGTTTCGATTCATATTGCGTAGTGTACGCTCTAATTCGTGATCGTAGGGAACAAGGGTTCTCTTCCTCTCCGTGTTTTTGGCATACAAGGAAGATAGTTTTGCAAGAATAAAAAACAATAAAAAAATAAAATTAAGAAAATATTGACTAAACTTTAGTAATTAAGTTAATCTAAAAGCAACTTTCCCCGGCAACGGCGCCAAATTTGATACGCTTAAACTTACTTCTCAAATAAGAAGTAAAACGGTCGTATCAAGTAAAGAACCCAACTAATGAGGTTGGAATCGTTCCCAGGAGGAAACTAGTTCAGACTTAACTTTATTCTATTATTACTATTATTTATTCAATTATTTCCTTAGAAAACAAAAGACAATAAAATGGGGGGTTTTATTCTAAATTAATAAAAATAACTATCTAAATTAAAGTAAACAACTAACATATTCAAATCTTCGAGTTTAATCAATTAATAAAAGTAACTAGGGTTTAAGTATTCCCCACAGGTTCCTAACTTGATAATTCTAACTATAACAATTCTTTCCTAGTATCTTGCATGCAAAGTGATAAGTTATGTATTTCTAAATCCTTGGTCCGGCATCTAGAAAATTTCACTCCGCACCCTGGTCCGGCTACGTGTGTTGGTATACTAACCCTTACCTTTACCTCATATTAAGCATTGTATTCGATGTTTGACTAAGTTATTACCTCGTACTAATCAATACTTGCCTATTAGATAGTATACACTAAATTTATGTTGATAATTCTTTTCCTATTATCTACCTCCTTGGTCCGGCAAGTAGCATTAAGGCAAGTTCTGACGTTGGCCATCCGTTAAAAAGACTTCTAAGTGAAAGAATTATCAATACATGCAAGACACTATTCTAGAATTGTTATTTTAGTTAGATTTTACCTCATTATTCACCCATGGTTCCCACAACCCTAGTTATGGAGTTTAGTTACCCATAGTCATAATCAAAATAGTCATATATGTAATATAAGAATTCATGCATTTACTTCAATGAGAAAGAATAAAATCCAGAAGTTCACTTGATTAATCAACAAATGCACCAACAATCAATTCAAGAAAAGTGTATCAATTACTAAAATTAATCGATGACTAAAGATTATCCAAAATTATAACAATCACAAAGTCTAATATCCAAGAGTCTAACTCCAAAAAAGTGGTTTTTCCAACTATTTATAAAAAACAAAAACCTAATAAAAGAAAGACTTGCGTCCGAGTCGACGGACCTCGTGACGGGCCGTCGTGGTCACGACGGGCCGTCATTCCCTCCTTCGTCCTATACTTTATAAATCCTTCTATTCCTTTCTTCATTACCCTCGACAAACAGGTATGACGGACCGTTCCAAGCACGACAATCCATCGAGGGTCTCCGTATGATAACACTTAAACTTCTTGGAATTTTGTTACTAGGACTACTCTATGATCATCACGACGAACCAGCAGGACGGACGGTCATGGCTATGACGGTCTGTCATGAACTTCATAATCCCACACTTAGGTCAGACTTCCCCATCTTCCTTCATCAGCTTCACTATGATGCCACCTACGGGCCGTCACAAGCTCGACAGATTTCTTGCAAATAAAGAGAAACTTACATAAAAATCAATACAAAAAGGCTTTTGGACACACACTAAACTTAAGGAAAAAGCATAAAAATACCGTGAAACCATGGTATATCAGCCATCCACATGGGCCGATCACGGATTGTCATTGGGATCACGACCTGTAAAGTAGGTCATGGTTCTTGGCCAGTGTTACTAGTTCTTGGACCCCCATCCTTGGTCCACTTCACGGAACGTGTGAAGGACCATGGGCTGTGAAGTCCTCTATGGTTCTTCTCTTAGGGCTAGTCATATTCTACGTTAACTGGCGAGCCCATCCACGACTCATCAGTGGAACCACAACCCATTAAGGGGTCGTGGTTCAACACTTGAGCCCTGGTGGATCTGCCTGAATTTCACGGCCCACCATAAGGCCTGTGTGGGGACTCACGACCTGTGGAGGGGCCTATGGTTCTCCAAGCTTGACTAGTTTACCCCTTTTTTGTTGTTTTGTCTAAGTTAGGTTCTATGTTATTACAATAGCTGACCTCTTTATACTTGTAATGACCCGGAAGGTCATTTTTGGAAATTTTGAACATTTGCTTAACTTGAGTTAATTAATGGATGAATAATTGTAGATAACTGATTAAATTAATAGTTAATGGGATAAAGTGATAAAATTTTTAAGACCTTATACCCTTTAGCCTATTTAATAAAAAAAGTGGGTAAAGTTTCACCACTTTTAGTACATAAATAATTTAGAAAAAGAAATAAGGAAAAGAAAAAAAAAGGGGGGGGGGGCGAAGGGTTTCTCTGCACTTGCGGCTTACGAACTGCTTCTTGTAAGTTTTCTTTTCCTTTAGTTTCTTGATTTCTGCACATAGATGTGTGTATATAGCAATATTATATAGTTAATTATATATATGTGTATAATAATAAATGAAGATTGCATATGAGTAAAAAAATTGAATAGAAAATCACGTGAATAGTTAAAAATAATGAAAACATTTGAATCATTAGTGGGTTGAAAGGGAAAAAAATCATAATGCAGAATGCACGTTTATGGCATTCATTAGGCGTAAATTTTAGAATATTAGTTATAACATTATTGTTCATATTTTGATATATTGGTATGTAATTTAAATATTAGATGAATAAGATTTTGTGAGTACCATTTAAATTATGACGTTGGAAAAATTTGGATGCAATCCTATACTTGAAACTTGAAAACTATGATAGTGGAAATTTTAATTGACATCAAGAATTACAAACTTGATTATAAATTTGGGGTGTATTTTTAGGTCAAGGTTAAACACATAAAAGTGTGAGTGTTGTTAGTACTGAAACCTTATTGTGAATATATACTTGAATAGATTCCATTGGTTCAGAAGCTCAACTGAAAGGGAAGGCTCAAGTCCAAGAGTAATTATTCGATTGGCTAAGGCAAGTGGATTTCTAAACTCTTGTTAAGCGTACGAAATTCGTGTATTTCCTTGTGTGATGTTGAGAATGATTTGGAGACTTGTTGCTTATTTGTTGGTATTGTATTCCTTGTTGCAAATTGTGCTTTTTTATCAAAATGGCCTTCTCCTCATTTTTATTTTAGTATGTAATTCAAACTGTATTTGAACATGGTTGTGATAAGAGGATGTACAAGTTCGAGGGTAGTATCGCGCGCCGCGATGGATATTATATTTCGAGGGACGTATCGTGCGCCACGACAGATGCATTGACAGATATGTCCCCCATGGGTCCCGGACTGAGAGACAACGGGTGTGTATTGTTAAGAAAGACATGCATAACAATATTTGACATTGCATCTCATGGCATTGCACATTTTGTTATAGATGAACTTGAACACGTGTTTTGCTGATCTTGTGATTGTTTCTCTATGAAGCTTGTGACTGTTGAATATTGAGTTGTTATTGAGAATTTGTAAACTGATAGAGTGTGGTTATTGAGTTGTGTGTTTGGTAAACTGTAAACTGTTAGGCTGTAGCGTGGATGTTTAGATAGGGTGTAAGGAGTACCCGTATTTTGTTCACTTAACTTGTATTTAGAGGTTTGCTTGTTGGGTACCGCGTGGTTTGGTACTCACCCCTTGCTTCTACAAATTTTTGTAGGTTACGAGCCCGGATCTTCGTGATACCTGTCATTCTTTTCATTTTCGAGGCATCTTTTGAAGGGTGGTGAGGTAGTTGCTTGTCATCTCAACGAACTTTCCTATTCCAGTATATGATTTTGTTTTTACTTGAAAGACAACTTCATTTTAGACTTCTATTTTATTTCGATTCTAATATTTACATTAGAGGCTTGTGCACGTGACAACCTGGTTTTGGGAATCGAATTAATATGATTTGGTTTCATAATTGAAATTGGTATTGGATTGTCATTTACTTCCGCACTTTGTTAGATATTGGGTTTTAGGCTTACATGTCTTAGAGGGATAAGACAAGTTCCATCACACCTATTTTTGGTTCGTTACAAAATGGTATCAGAGCCCCAGGTTCATAGGTCTCACGTGTATACAAGCTGAGTCTACGTAGAGTCTCAAGGATCAATACGGAGACGTATGTACTTATCTCTGAGAAGCTATAAGGATTACTAGGAAACTTCCTTTTATTCATTCTTTCTCATCGTGCGTAGTCACCTTCTTTCGTACTGTGTTGTTGTATACTCTTTTGACAGATTACGAGGACTAGAACTAATGTTACTGGTGGTAGAGGGGAGGCACTTCACAAGGCATCTGTTGAGGCCCCATCTAGGGGTAGGGGTAGATCTCGAGCTAGAGGTCGTGCTAGTAGTAGGACAGTAGCCTGAGGTCGTGGACGTGGAGCAGCACCAGTGAGAGGTCGTGCTAGAGAGGTCTCTACAGAACCTCAGATTGATAGCTGAGAGGACCAGGTTCCTCTAGAGCCTGTAGTCACCCCTTTGCTTCAAGATACACTGTTGAGGGTATTAAGTGTGCTAGAGGGATTTTCTCTGGGTAGTGGTGCGACCGCCACACCACATGACTCTCGTACTAGAGAGGGGGCTCAAACCCAAGATCAACAACAAGCTCCAGTTTTTCATGATGCGGTGGGGCAACGACCAGTAGATCCCGCGGTTCAGAATGATGTTGCACCAGCAGTTGGGGGTCAAGTTGCACCGGTGGTTGTTCTGATAGAGGATGAGCAGCGTAGGTATGAGAGATTTCGAAAGATGGACCCACCTCAATTTCAGGGTGGGAAGAGCGAGGATGCTCATGAGTTTCTAACTACCTGCCGAGAGTTACTAGAGGTGGTTGGATTAGCTGAGTAACACGGGGTTCGATATGTTACACTCCAGCTTCGTGGACCAACAGAGACTGGTGGAGGACTTATTCGGGGGTTTTTCCAGTTGGATCTCCTCCAGTGACTTGGGAGCAATTTGCTAGTGCATTCCAAGATTGTTTTATCCCTTGGAGCGTGAGAGAGGAGAGTCACTTGAGGTTTGAGAGTCTGAGACAGGATGGTTTATCGGTTACAGAGTATGAGGCACGTTTTTGCCAGTTATCTAGGCATGCGTTGGCCATTATTCTAAATGACACAGAGAGGATCCGCAGATTTGTGAGGGGATTGACTTTCTCTATTAGGTCAGCTGTGTTTAGGGCATCTAGGGAGGGGGCTTCTTTTCAGTCCATTGTGAGTGCCGCCAAAGAGGCGGAATTAATGGAGAGAGAGGAGTTTGGAGACTCTAAAAGGGCTCGTATATCAGGTCAGTTTCATGGTGCCTCATCGGGAGGTAGGGGATCACAGAGAGTGAGTGGTTCTTTTCAAAAGCGGGGACCTATTCATGCATCTATGCCGACATTTGAGAGTGGCCATACATCTAGGGGTTTTTATAGCCCGGGTCAGGGCTCGTACGGTTCACAACAGCGACCTACAGGGCGAGGCAATTATAGTGGGTTTTCAGGGTCCACACAGCAGTTCCCAGGTTAGAGATTTTGTTTTACTTATGGAGATCCCGATCATTGAATGCGGCAGTGTACTTCTCAAAGAGGTTGTGGTGGGCCTCGACCTAATTCTTCATTCCAGACTAGACCACCAGCACCACAAGGTAGAGGTCGTGGCAGAGTTCAGTCAAGTAGAGGTGATAGACTTTCTAGTAGTGGTGTTGCAGCTCAGCAGAGTGGGGGTAGAGGTACCACCCAGGCTGGAGGTGGACGAGGAGGCCACTGCTATGCTTTCCCAGGGAGACCTCAGGCGGAGACCTCTGATGCTATTATTACAGGTATCATCCCAGTATGCCATCGACCTGCGTCTGAGTTGTTTGATCCAGGTTCTACATTCTCTTATATGTCTACGTATTTTGCTGCTAAATTTGATACGATATGTGATAGCATGACTGTACCTATTCGTGTTTCTACACCCGTGGGCAAGCCCTTAGTGGTGGATCGAGTGTATCGATCCTGTCTTGTTTCTTTGGCTGGGTATGACACTTGGGTAGACTTAATCCTTCTAGGGATGGTAGACTTTGATGTTATCTTGGGTATGGATTGGCTTTCTCTTTATCATGATGTCCTTGATTGTAATGCTAATACTGTGACTTTAGCAATGCCTAGTGTTCCGAGGGTTGAGTGGAAGAGTGTAAATGGATCTTATCCTAGCAAGGTTTTCTCTTTTATCCGTGCTCAGAGAATTGTGGAGAGGGGGTGTTTGTCTTACTTAGCGTTTATTCGGGATACTAGTGTTGAATCACCTCCCATGGACTCTGTTCCCGTGGTTCAGGAGTTTCTCGATGTATTTCCTTCTGATCTTCCAGGTGTTCCTCCCGATAGGGATATAGATTTTTCTATTGATTCGGAGCCGAGCACTAGGCCTATTTCTATACCTCCATACCGTATGGCCACAGCAGAGTTGAAAGAATTGAAGGATCAGTTGCAGGATTTATTGAGTAAGGGTTTTAATCGCCCTAGTGTATCACCTTGGGGTGCCCTTGTATTGTTTGTGAAGAAGAAGGATGGGACTATGAGAATGTGTATTGATTACAGAGAGTTGAACAAGGTAAGAGTGAAGAATGAGTATCCTCTTCCGCGTATTGATGACTTATTTGATCAGTTACAGGGAGCATCATTGTTCTCTAAGATTGATTTGAGGTTTGGGTATCATCAGTTGAAGATTAGGGCAATAGATATCCCTAAGACAACTTTTCGGACCTGTTATGGGAATTATGAGTTTCTAGCGATGTCCTTCAGATTGACTAATGCCCCTGCAGCATTCATGGAGTTTATGAATGGGGTGTTTCGACCATACCTTGATTCTTTTGTGATTGTTTTCATCGATGACATCTTGGTTTTCTCCAAGATTGAGGAGGACCATATCCGACACCTGAGGATTGTACTTCAGAGGTTGAGAGAAGAGAAGTTGTATGCCAAGTTCTCAAAGCGTGAGTTCTGGCTTACTTCTGTGACATTCTTGGGACACGTGGTGTCCTAGAAGGGTATTAGAGTAGATCCGGCCAAGATTGAGGCAGTTAGAGGCTGGACGCGACCTACTTCACCTACAGAGAATAGGAGTTTTGTGGGATTGGCAGGCTATTATCGACGATTTGTTTAGAGTTTTTCTACTATTGCAGCTCCATTGACTAGATTGACTCGACAGGATGTGGGTTTTCAGTGGTCTGATGAGTGTGAGGAGAGCTTTCAAAAGCTCAAGACTTTGTTGACTTCAGCTCCTGTGTTGACTCTACCTGAGGAGGGTGTAGACTTTACAGTGTATTGTGATGCTTTAGGAGTTGGATTGGGTGTGTGTTGATGCAGAAGGGGAAAGTGATTGCTTATGCTTCTAGGCAATTGAAGTCCCATGAGAAGAACTACCCTACTCATGATCTGGAGTTGGCGGCTGTGGTATTTGTACTTAAGTTATGGCGTCATTATTTGTATGGAGTGCATTGTGAGATCTTCACTGATCAGCGGAGTCTTCAGTATATCTTTAGTCAGAGAGATTTGAACTTGAGGCAGCAAAGATGGCTTGAGTTGCTGAAGGACTATGATGTGACCATTCTGTATCATCTGGGGAAGGCCAATGTTGCCGATGCTTTGAGTAGAAAGACTCATAGAATGGGGAGTCTTGCATGTCTTAGTGTTGAGGAGAGACCATTGGCTAGATATGTTCAATTGTTAGCTAACAGTCTTGTCCGATTGCAGATCTCAGAGGAGAGTGATGGGATGATTCCTTTTATTGAGGCTCGATCTTCATTAGTCGAGCAGATTCGTGCACACCAGTTTGATGATGAAAAATTATGTCTCATTCGAGACAAAGTATTGAGTGGGGAAGCTAAGGAGGCTGTCCTTGATTTTGATGGTGTCTTACGGATCGGAGGCAGGATTTGTGTGCCTAAGACAGGCGATTTGATTAGATTGATTCTTGAGGAGGCCCATTGTTCTCGGTATTCCATCCATCCGGGAGCGGCGAAGATGTATCATGATCTGAGTCAACATTACTGGTGGTGTGGGATGAAGAGGGATATTTCAGACTTTTTTTCGAGGTGTTTGACTTGCCAGCAGGTCAAGTGTGAGCACCAGCGGCCCGGGGGTCTATCTCAGAGGATGCCTATTCCTACTTGGAAGTGGGAGCGGATTACAATGGACTTTGTTGTGGGTTTTCCTACCACAGTGGGTGGTTATGACTCTATTTGGGTTGTTGTTGATAGGCTTACCAAGTCTGCCCACTTCATTCCGGTTCGACTGAAGTATACGGCAGAAAAGTTCGCCGACCTATATATCTGTCAGATTGTGCAACTACATGGAGTTCTTATTTCTATCATGTCAGATCGAGGTTCACTATTTACTTCTCACTTCTGGAAGGCATTACAGCATGGTCTGGGTACTCAGTTAGATATGAGTACAGCCTTTCACCCTCAAACTGATGGTCAGTCTGAGCGGACAATTCAGGTGTTGGAAGATATGCTCCGAGCATGTGTTATCGATTTCGGAGATAGATGGGATCGACATTTACCCTTAGTGGAGTTTTCCTATAATAACAGTTATCACTCTAGTATCCAGATGGCCCCATTTGAGGCGTTGTATGGAAGACGGTGTAGGTCTCCGATCTGTTGGTTTGATTCGGCAGAGATGGACTCTTTGGATATAGACTTGCTTAGAGATGCTATGGAGCAAGTCCGTATGATTCAGTATAGATTATTGACAGCTCAGAGTCGACAAAAGAGTTACGCAGACCGGAGAGTTAGAGCCTTAGTGTTTATGGAGTGTGTTCATGTTTGGCTCCGAGTATCACCCATGAAGGGTGTGATGAGGTTTATAAAGAAGGGAAAGCTTAGCCCTAGGTTCATTGGACCTTTTGAGATTTTGAGTCGAGTGAGAGAGGTGGCCTATAACTTGACCTTGCCTCCTAGTTTGTCGGCAGTTCATCCTGTTTTCCATGTCTCTATGTTCCGGATGAATCTCATGTGATTTCACTCGATTCTGTGGAGCCGGATCCAGACTTTACATATGAGGAGGAGCCTATAGCTATATTGGATAGGCAAATCCGAAAGCTTAGGACCAAGAAGCTTGTTTTAGTGAAGGTACAATGGAAGCACCGTTCAGTAAGAGAAGCAACTTGGGAGACAGAGTCTGACATGCGTCCCACATATCCTCAACTTTTTGAAGCATCAGGTACTTTCTTTTACTTTATGTTTGAGGACGAACATGATTTTTAATGGTGGATAATGTAATGACCCGGAAGGTCATTTTTGGAAATTTTGAATATTTGCTCAACTTGAGTTAATTAATGGATGAATAATTGTAGATAACTGATTAAATTAATAGTTAATGGGCTAAAGTGATAAAAATTTTAAGACCTTATACCCTTTAGCCTATTTAATAAAAAAAGTGGGTAAAGTTTCACCACTTTTAGTACATAAATAATTCAGAAAAAGAAATCAGGAAAAGAAAAAAAAGGGGTGAAGGGTTTCTCTCCACTTGCGGCTTACGAACTTCTTCATTTAAGTTTTCTTTTCCTTTAGTTTCTTGATTTCTGCACATAGATGTGTGTATATAGAAATATTATATAGTTAATTATATATATATATATATATATATATGTGTATAATAATAAATGAAGATTGCATATGAGTAAAAAAATAATATATATATATATATATATCTATATATATATATATATATATATTTGAATAGAAAATCACGTGAATAGTCAAAAATTATGAAAACATTTGAATCATTAGTGGGTTGAAAGGAAAAAAAATTAGAATGCAGAATACACGTTAATGGCATTCATTAGGCGTAAATTTCAGAATATTAGTTATTATATTATGGTTCAAGTTTTGATATATTGGTATGTAATTTAAATATTAGATGAATAAGATTTTGTGAGTACCATTTAAATTATGACGTTGGAAAAATTTGGATGCAATCGTAAACTTGAAACTTGAAAACTATGATAGTGAAAATTTTAATTGACATCAAGAATTACAAACTTGATTATAAATTTGGGGTGTATTTTTAGGTCAAGGTTAAACACATAAAAGTGTGAGTGTTGTTAGTTCTGAAACCTTATTGTGAATATATACTTGAATAGATTCCATTGGTTCAGAAGCTCAACCGAAAGGGAAGGCTCAAGTCCAAGAGTAATTATTCGATTGGCTAAGGCAAGTGGATTTCTAAACTCTTGTTAAGCGTACGAAATTCGTGTATTTCCTTGTGTGATGTTGAGAATGATTTGGAGACTTGTTTCTTATTTGTTGGTGTTGTATTCCTTGTTGCAAACTGTGCTTTGTTATCAAAATGGCCATCTCCTCATTTTTATTTTAGTATGTAATTCAAACTGCATTTGAACATGGTTGTGATAAGAGGATGTAGCAGTTCGAGGGTCGTATCGCGCGCCGCGATGGATATTATATTTCGAGGGACGTATCGCGCGCCGCGACAGATGCATTGACAGATATGTCCCCCATGGATCCCGGACTGAGAGACAGCGGGTGTGTATCGTTAAGAAAGACATGCATCACTATATTTGACATTGCATCTCATGGCATTGCACATTTTGTTATTGATTAACTTGAACACGTGTTTTGCTGATCTTGTGATTGTTTCTCTATGAAGCTTGTGACTGTTGAATATTGAGTTGTTATTGAGAATGTGTAAACTGATAAAGTGTGGTTATTGAGTTGTGTGTTTGGTAAACTGTAAACTGTTAGGCTGTAGAGTGGAGGTTTAGATAGGGTGTAAGGAGTACCCATATTTTGTTCACTTAACTTGTGTTTAGAGGTTTGCTTGTTGGGTACCGCGTGGTTTGGTACTCACCCCTTGCTTCTACAAATTTTTCTAGGTTACGAGCCCGGATCTTCGTGATACCTATCATTCTTTTCGTTTCCGAGGCATCTTGTGGAAGGTTGTGAGGTAGTTGCTTGTCATCTCAGCGAACTTTCCTACTCCAGTTTATGACTTTGTTTTTACTTGAAAGACAACTTCATTTTAGACTTCTATTTTATTTCAATTCTAATATTTACATTAGAGGCTTGTGCACGTGACAACCTGGTTTTGAGAATCGAATTATTATGACTTGGTTTCATAATAGAAATTGTTGTTGGATTGTCATTTACTTCCGCACGTTGTTAGATATTGGGTTTTAGGCTGATTTTTCTTGGAGGGATAAGACAAGTGTTATCACACCTATTTTTGGATCGTGACAATACTAGAGGTAGGTTTAACATGTATTTGAAAAAATAAATATCTCAAAATAGGTCATTACATAGCTCTTAAATTAATGAAATGAATCTATTCCCAGAGTTAAACGCAGAAATAACCTTTAGCTTTATTACATGCAAAAAAGGAATTAAAATTAAAGTTCTCCATTGCATCGATGGATCTTCATCTTATGGCATGTTCGTTATGTAATCTTCATATGCCAAAGATTGGGATCTTCGTAGCTATTTGCATCATAAAAGGATTGGTAATACCCTCCCTCCTAAATTTTATTTAATTTAGAACAAACAATTCATATTTTGGCACAACTATTTTTCAAATAATGTACATAAATGATAAGAGTCACTCGAAGTCTTGAACCCACTTGGATAATTCGATAAAGAGTGATGACATTAATATACCTAGGATAGCAAGCCTTTTAAGTTTGCATGATGCATGTATATTAAAAGGTTTTGGTGAGCTCTATCTTGGGTAAATTAAGAGTGGGTTTACTAGATACAAAGTTTTCGAGTAGACAACTTGAGTGAGAAGGCTACGCGGTCGTACAGAAAAAGGTGTGGACACCCTGCGCATATGCCAACTTTCCTAAACTTTGGATTTTTGAAATAAATTTGTTGGTGGCGCAGAACAGACTTCGTGTGCATGTGTAAATTTTCAGAATTTAATGAAATTTGAATGGAGGTCCACTTATAAAGCAGTAACAAGTATACAATTTACGAAAGATAGTAACAAATAAGCAGTTTTATCAAATAAGTATAAAAGAATAAAACATTACACATCTACGATAAAACAAAGAAAACAAATGAAAATATAAATGATAAAAATCTAAATAATTAGCCTAAATATGTTATGATTTAGAACCTAAGTACCCAATAGTCACCAAACTGTTATACCTCCTTTTTAACTTGAGGTTCAAACAATGTATAACATATTGGTGAATCTTAATGCTATTTAAAGAGTCTTCACCTAATTATTTTAAAGTTCAAACATAGGTTAAATAAAAATGACTTGATGAAGATAATTAAAACATAAGTGTAAATATAACTTATGAAAACATATTATAAGTATTTTAAGAGAAACACCTTATAAGAAAATAATTTAGACTTCTAACATTGAATTAGTGGATAAATAACATATATATATATATATATATATATATATATATATATATATATATA
>NC_028642.1:33984402-34007807 GCF_001406875.1 Solanum pennellii | reverse complement strand
TATATATATATATATGAAAAAAAAATATTAGATACGCCTACGTGGCGCCACCACAAATAAGAATTTCTTTTTAAATTTATTTACTTTCAAAACTAGTCTTTCCCTTTTATGAAAATTTGTGACTTTTATGAAGAGTTGCGACTTTAATGAAGAGTCGTTGATTTTATGAAAAGTTGTGGCTTTTATAAAGGTGGACTTGGTATGTTTCCTTATATTATTTCTCTTGTCTTCCCTCCTACATGTCGACATATGTTCTACTCGAATAGATCCCTTTGGATGTGGTTTCATTATGTAAGCATAAAAAAAAAAACTCATTTAGTGATTAAAGAATTTTGAACAAACTAAAATTAACTAAATAATAATACATGTATTTTTGGCACAAGATAAACTTCATATTTCTCGTATTCAACTACAAAGAAGTATTTTATGATAAGAATGAGATGAGAACACGACCACTTGACAATCTTAAACGACGATCATATATAAATAAATAAATAGATATATATATATGTAAAAGAAAATCTTAGGCCACCACAAACAAGAATTCCCTTTTAAATTTATTTACTTTCAAAACTAGCATTTCCCTTTTAGGAAGAGTTGCGACTTTAATTAAGAGTTGTGACTTTTATAAAAAGTCGTGGCTTTTATAAAGAGTTACGAATTTTATGAAGAGTTGTGACTTTTTACAAAAGTTTTGACTTTTATAAAAAAAAATTGCAACTTTAATGAATTATTATAACTTTTATGAAAGATTGTGACCTTTCCTAAGGGTTGCAACTTTTCCAAATAGTTGTGACCTTTTCGACGGGTTGCAACTTTCCCAAATAGTTGTAACCTTTCCGATAAGACGCAATATATATTTATTCGTGTTGTCCTTTATTGTATATAAATAGAGGTTTTTCGTCTCATTTAAAACAATGATACTTATAAACCTCATTTTCTTCTTATTTTTCACAACTAAGTATTTGTTCATGTTGAGTGACTCGCTGACATCATTGCTTATGTTATAGTTCTTGGTATGTAACTTTACAATTATTAATTTATGCTTATGTTATTAAGAATAAATGATAATATAGTGTTTTAGTTTTAATTACTGATAAGTTTAAAATATTATTTTATAAAATTTGTGGCGATTATGAAAGGTTTTAACTTTTTCAAAGACTTATGACATTTTTGATAAGACACAATAAGCATTTATTCACACTACTCTTTGTTGTTTATTAATAAGCATTTATTCTATTATTACAAAACCTGGTATATTTTTACAATCATTAATTTATGCTTATGTATTTAATTTCTATTTTTTGAGTACATGTTTTAATCTTTGTTGTTTATATTTATGCTTTTGTTTGTTATGTTGAAATATGTTAATTAAGAGTTTTATGTAATAATTAGACCATTGGTGTCATGTAGATTATAATTCTCTAACTTTTAAAATAAATGACTTTAATGTTTTTAATGGCTAAAAGTTAAAGAGGTGTCCAAGAATAGACTTTTGAGTGTTCAAAGTTATGGTGATTCAACTTTCTATATCAAGGCATTCAATCGATTAGTGACAGTTAAAAAAATAAAGGAATATAGTGGGATGGTAAGTATTGTACTCAACCTTAATCAAAAGTTTACTTTCAAATGGTTGATTAGAATCAATGAATTACTCGTCAAAGTAGGATAAATCCACAATAATGAAATATTAACTAAATAATTATATCCTTATGGACATTAGATTGAAGTCGCAAAAAATAAAGTTTTAATCATATTGATCGAAACATGAACAAAAAAATATGCCTTTTGGATATCAAAGTAGTGTCATCGACTGCGAATGATTTTGAATAAGGGACTTGCCAAGATATCATTTAATCCTAATTATTTGAGCGAAATACGTTATTTCATTGAACTCCAAGAGATGTCTTTTAAAATATTAATTAACTTATCAAGTACACAACTAATTATATAAGATGTATAATATTTATATTTTATATGTAGAGGTCTTTAATAAAAACTATCGCAATGGATGAATAAAATGTTTGTACCAATTTTTTAAATACAAATATAGTATAGACAATGAAACAATTATATATATTTTCTAAATACTTTGGTTATGAGTAACTACAATAAAATGATAAAATTAATAAGAGAATACATAAGAATTTAGAATCAAATCTTTTTGGTTTTAAGATTAAGAAAATTCATTTCATCTTTGGATAAAACATTCTTGACAATTTATTGTAGGGTTGTAGCCACTCAAAAACACTAATATTATCAAATATTCGTAAATACATTATTGACGTAGTTCACCACTGCGCGAAGCGCAGTAAATTTACTTAGTATATATATCTGAAAAACTTACTATATAAGTTAATGAAAATAGCAATTTGAGCATTTAATTAGAAAAGTTATTTTTCACGAGTATGATTTTTAAATATGGCCGTATGTTGACAAGTCCTTTTTAATATTAAATAAAAATTAACTCAAGTCAGTATATTTTTGTTTTAGTCAAATATGGACTAAAATAAGCGACTTATGCTTATCGGAATCAAAGGATTTGATATTCTAATCCTTAAATGGATTAAGCCTTAAGGTAACACTCTTTAACGAAGTGCTTCTTTGAATATAAATTTGACTAATTTAAGGAAGCATATTTGTATAATTAAATATATAAATTAAATAATAAGGCATAAAAAATCATTTCTTAACGTTAGGGAAATATTTGAAAAACTAGACATTCACAACCAAGTTAAATATTTAGTTAGACAAGATATCAAATAATTAACTAGCTTTTTAGTTATTTTTCTATTTTAACCTACGTCTCAATATATAATCTAAATCATGAAAATAAATCTAAACACACCAATAAATAAAGATCACAAAAAAGTTAGACATGAGAAAAAAGGAAAGAGGGGAAAAAGGACGTTATAGGAATCTCAAGCATGTTGCTTGTGTTTCGTTCTATCGAGTATGACTTAAGAATATAGAATGTTGATTTCTTCTTGCACAGATGAGAGCTAGCATCGACTCTGAGAGCGAGACTTCTGGCAATAGCGAGAGTCTCTTACGGAGGCTCCCATTTGCTCCCAACCTGTTCATGCAAATAAAGAAAGAGTAAAAAGATTAGTAAGACAATTTATAATTTTCATTGTATTGAATAAAGGGCATATAGAGCCAAGTAAATTCATGCCACAAAATACAATTCTGGACACAAATATACAAGCATTGGAAAAGATAAAATGAAAATTTGAAACCTAACTTGAAGCAACGAAGCTAAGCTCAAGTGACTGCATATTTTAGCTATATAATTGAACTAAGCAAAAGGTCAAGTCATAGACCTTCAGATTATTTAATTGATAAAAGGTGTATAAGACTCATATTTAATGCTTAAGGGAAAAGAGTAAAGCCTTAAACAAAATGCTTACCAAATTTATTAAAAATAAAAGAACGCCTAGTACACTACAAAAAAACGTGTCACTTGCGGGGGTTTAATTTGCATGTTGCGGCGGTCAACAACCCTCGCAATTAGCTGCCATGACGGTTTTCAAATCCTCCCTAAGAATGTTCGCCATTACAAGTTTGCGGAGGTTGTAATCCTGGCCGTTGCAATATTTTAACAGCGGTTTTTTAGCAGGGATTAAAATCACGGAACATGTATTTTTTAAGTTAATTATTTAAAAAGTTTCGGGGTAAAACCCCCCCGATATATGCTCATTTAGTGGGAGGGTTAAGACCGATACAACTTTGTTAATGTCCCTGTAGACCAGTGACCGTTTTACTATTGTTGAATTTTTATTTATAAATTTATTTATAATTCTTACAAACTGATTGATAATAGAATTTTATTATACATATTGCTATCTTAAATAGGTTAACATTAAGATATTGTCAAACTAAAATACATTGACTTAAAACAATATAACATTAGTCTCAAACATATCTTTCAACGAGTAAAACAAACATGGGTATCATCATTTGTCTCAAAAAATAAACATTAAGCACATTCATTCCAACCATTATTATAAAATATCTACTACAGCCATTCAAAAAATTACAATAATTAATTATCTAACACAATTGTACGACGATACTTCATTGATTGTTATTTGGATTACTTCAATCAGAGAATCTTCTTGCATTCATACATGAAATGGATCCATTATCTGCATCACTTGGCTACAAAAAAAAAATTAAGTTATAATTTATAAAAAAGACCACAATAAAATCCTATTCAGTAAACTACAACTTAGATCAGTAAACTACAGCATGCTCTAAAAGAAATCCCAAATGCACTTTGGAATGAAATAAGTATCAAAGTAGTTGTAATTCTCGTCGGAATGAAACCTTTCTTGGACAATTTAAGATCTTTATAGCTGAACTCCTTAGGCATTTTGATGATATCAGATGCTACAATTGTTATGGGCAGCAATTGTTGCATGATAATATGACAATCGTGAGTGTTCAATCCAAATATCATCTTATTCTCTAGATCAATATGGTGAGAAATATTACTTGAGTAACCATCCGACACAGAGTTTTTAATGATTGAGGAAGGCAAATATCTTATTAACTAGAATGACAAATGCTCCAAGCGTTAGGTTTTATTTGTCCTAAATTTCTTACCATAAATAGGTTTTCCTTTTAGGAAAAGGTTTTGAATTGACTAATCCTTTTCTTGTAGGAAAAGGTTTAGGACTTTATAAATAGAGGAATGTTCCTTCTAACTTAATCAGCAGTCACAATGTAGTCTTAAGGGCTTTGAGAGTTCTAGTTAGAGGGAGAATTTGTGAGTCACAAGTTTGATACGTTATCACTTGTGTGAACCTCCCATGTATTCCGAGTGAATTGGTTGAGGTTGTTTCCCTCTGTATTTTGTACTCTCATATTTATAGTGGATTGCTTGTCTCCTTGTGGACGTAGGTCGATTGACCGAACCACGTTAAATCTTTGTGTCTTTTGGTATATTTCTCGTTGTCTTCTTACTAGTGGTCTTTTGAGATTTGCTTTGCTAGCTTCCGCGTTTACACCTGCTTATTTCCGGTCCTAACAAGTGGTATCAGAGCAAGATTCGATGATGGAGTCAGGTTTAGTGGTTCGATAATCGATGATTGAACCAGGTTAGAGGTGTTCATCTTGACAGGTGTAGTTCTAGCCGCAACTTTTTGACTGTAATGAAGATTTTGTTGGAGAAATTGTTTCAGAGAGGTTCTCTGTGTTGAGACATAAATTTTGCAAAGGAGATTATGGAGAGGAGAAACAAGTTGTTGAAGATTAAGTAAATAAGGTCGACAAATTTATTTTGTCAGAAATTCAGGGCAAGGGGGAGATTTGTTAGGTTTTATTTGTCCTAAATTTCTTACCATAAATAGGTTTTCCTTTTAGGAAAAGGTTTTGAATTGACTAATCCTTTTCTTGTAGGAAAAGGTTTAGGACTCTATAAATAGAGGAATGTTCCTTCTAACTTAATCAGCAGTCACAATGTAGTCTTAAGGGCTTTGAGAGTTTTAGTTAGAGGGAGAATTTGTGAGTTACAAGTTTGATACGTTATCACTTGTGTGAACCTCCCATGTATTCCGAGTGAATTGGTTGAGGTTGTTTCCCTCTGTATTTTGTACTCTCATATTTATAGTGGATTGCTCGTCTCCTTGTGGACGTAGGTCGATTGACCGAACCACGTTAAATCTTTGTGTCTTTTGGTATATTTCTCGTCGTCTTCTTACTAGTGGTCTTTTGAGATTTGCTTTGCTAGCTTCCGCGTTTACACCTGCTTATTTCCGGTCCTAACACAATTCTCATACTCATCAAGCCAAAGTTCACGCCTTATGCATATATCATGTAGATCTTTTTGAGCATTAACATGATCCTTTGATTTGTATTTATCATTTAGCAAAGAGTATATAACATTGTCGAACACATTCTTCTCAATATGCATAACGTTAAAATTATGATGTAACAAGTTGAACTCCTAACATGGAAGATTGAAGAATATGCTCCTTTTTTTCCATTTGTTGGTTACATTTTTCCCTTTCTTTCTTTTTATTTTTAAGATCAACTCTACTGGTATGAACATCAATTTCCTTTACTCGTTCCAAAATATCTTATTCTGATAAATTTCTTGGTGGGCTCCTCTCTTCAACATTTTCTAAAAAAATGATTCCTCATTAATCTAAATTTATGAATTTTTGTCAGAAATCGACGATGACCAATAAAGCACCACTTTTTACTATGATGAAGCTAACAAGGTTATGTATCTAAATTGCAAGAATGACATGCATAACCAGTATGTGTGTTCCAACCAGATAAAATATCAAGTCCGGAAAAGCCACTGATTGTCCACATTAGAGAAACCCACATTCTAAACATTTCATTTTTTGATGAATCAATAGTTTCCAAACCTTCACACCATAACTCATTCAACTCCTTAACAAGAGGTTGTAGGTATATATCCATATTATTCCCCACCATACGTGGACCTGGAATGATCATTGATAGAATCAAATTTGGATGATTTTTACACATCCAAGGTGGAAGGTTATATGGAATCAAAACAACTGGCCAAATACTGTAACTAGTACTCATCATTCCAAAAGGATCGAAACCATCTCTAGCTAGGCCTAAACAAACATTTCGGGGATCAATAGAAAATTCAAGAAAAATAGTATCGAACTTCTTCCATGCCTCACCATAACTAGGATGCCTCATAATTCCATCACTATTACTGTCCTGTGCATGCCATCTCATATGCTCGGCAATTTTGCAACACAAGAACAATCTTTGCAACCTTGGATGTAGTGGGAAGTAACGCAAAATTTTTGCAGGTATCTTCTTTTGTTTCTTTTTTACTGGCCGGCTGGTTATTGATGCTCTTCCTGTTAAGCTTCCATCTGGAAATGTGACAATGCTTGCATGTTTCCTCATAAATGTCATCTCCCCAATACAACATGCAGTTATTTGGACACGCATCTATTTTGATATAATCAAGAGAAAGCTTTTTGATTGTTTTCTTTGCCTCATAAAAGGAATTAGAAATCCTAGAAATTTCAATTGCATCCCTCAATAGATCTAACAACATAGTCATTCCCTTATCACTTAATCAATACAAACACTTTATGTGATAAAACATCAATAAAAATTCTACAAGTACTTGGACCCTTCATATAATTCTTCACTTTCATCTCTAAGCAACTCAAAAAATCCATCTTGTTTGAAGAAAGTGTATCATATGACATTTCTTCTTCTCCAACAACATGTGACGGACCAACATTAATGTCTTCATGTATAATTGAATCCTGAAATTCTTCATTAATCAATAGTTCTATTGGATTTTAGGAGGCAACGTATCTAGAGTAACATTTGTGTTTCTAAAATCATTCAATACTTATGTTTCTCCAAGCATAATCCAAGTGACATAATTTTTAAGAAATGGCTTTCTGATCAAATGATCGTAAACTATATTTCTAGTCTGCCACTTCTCAAATCCACATTTAGGACACGGTCATTTTATTTTATCTTCTATAGCTCCATTCATAAATGCAAAATCTAAAAATTGTTGCAACCCAATCAAATATTTAGCTGTGGTTCTAGGCATTCCAATCTAAGATTTATTCATATTAATTAGAAGTGAAACTGATAAACCTTTGAAATGAATGTAAACCCCCTGATAAAAGTACAATTGTTGCAAATGTAACAATTAGGAAAGAAAGTAAGTGCATACAACACAGTGATAAGAAAAAATTGTTGCAAATGTAAAAAGTACATCAACACATTGAAAAGAAAGAAAATAATTGCAGATCAAGACAATCAAAAAGACTAATTACAAATTAAAACAAAAGACAATAAATATAGATTGAGACAAAAATATAGTTGTTTGAAGATGATTTATTATCTTCTTAGAATTAAAAGTAGAGTGAGTTAAGTGTTAAATGCCTTAAAGGTTGAATCGTGCAACTTCAAGTTTAAATTCAAAAGCTTCCCTATAATACTATTTGTTCGAACTAAAAATCTTCCTTACTAATTGCGATAAACAAACATTTCTTGTCCAAAATTATCAATCCAACAAAATACTCCATCGATTCCACAACGCGATGATAAGTAATTCTCATCTCTTCTAGGGTGCGATGGATAAAGTAAATCATGAATGACATTATTAGCAATCCACACATTAGTCTCTGAAGAGTAACCTTCAATTGTTATACTAAACTAATAATGTTCCCTAATTACAAAATGAATTATAGTAAATGAGACAGTGTCATCTTCATCTACCTTACAAGTAAATCCAACATAAGGATCATCCATATGAATTCGAGTTTTAGGGGCATCCAAACACTGCCTGCAGGATTATACACATAATAAACCCTATGCCAACTTCCAAGCCTATTGCATATATTAGAAAATCATTGGAAGAAGAAACAATATACACTCTCTCACCGATAGTACAGACTGATTTATCAAATTAGTACCGATTCAATGTGGTGATTCTGTCTAACACTAGCCATAAAATTACTCAAAAAATTACAGAAATTTCAAAAACAACCTGTTTTAAACTTTTTTCACTAAAAATTGCTCTACAAAGTTCAAAAACTAACATGCAAACTAGAATTTGAAGAGAAAAATCAAACAAATCAGGAAGATTGATGCATTAACTCAGTAGATCCGCGTTCCAAAACGTAACAAAATCAAAAATACTTGAAAGCCACGAGTTGAAAAGCTCCGCTTCTCTTTAGTGTATGACAAAACTTATTAAATCAGTAGAGTGACAGAGAAGAGCTAAGTCTAGAGTGAGATAGAAGACTTATGACACAGAGAGAAAGAGCCGAAAGAGTGAGAGAGAAATGGGTGATAAAGAGTGATCTTAGAGAGAGAAATGTTCCACTTAAAGAGATATAAATGGATTTGTATGGTTTGTTAAAGTTAACTTCGAGCAAAATAAAAATTAGTGAGGTTAGGACTCCCATAACTTGATTAAAAATTAGTGGGGTCTAAGATAACCCCCACATTGAATATATTTTTGAGGAGGTTGTAGTAATCCCCTCAATTAAACCTTCGCAAACCCTCTTTTTTTGGTAGTTGTATACATAACTATTTCTAACTAAAACATGAGACAGTAGCAAACTCCTCCGGAAAATAAATTTCATATAAACCTCACTCTATTTCTAAACCATTAACATGTTGCATATGAAAACCTACTTCTAGGACTAACATATTTTCCAAATACAAGGTGCGAAATGTGAAGGAAAACATCTCCAAGTACATAGATCTCCAATGGAACAAATAAAGTTTTAATACAAGTTATCTAACGAAACCAAATAAAACTCATTCACCACACCAAACAAAATAGAGGAAAAGGGAAAAAGATTACTTGCTGCAGGGCAGCGAATATGATGGACTCGAGTCGGACAACAAGAAAATTCAACAACAATAGAGTAAGCGAAATGTGTCATTGTTATGGTCTGAGACGGAACAGAAAATCAACTAAAGGGCTAGAGATGTTTTGTTGTAAAGGTTAAGGATAGTGGTAACAATGATTATTCCAAGAGGACTATGACAACATCTGCCTGATATGGACTTCGATTGCAAGTATTTATGGGTTAAATTAGGGTTCTTCATTACGTTAAGCGAAAAAATAATTTTGAACTTTTAAATCTAAAAGATTTGAAAGTTTGAAGTTTAAAACAACCTCACGATATTTGGTAAAATTTAATTGAGTTTGGAAAAGTTTTTCTTTTGGATTCTTCCAAAAATGGTGAAGCTTCACCATCATTCTGAAGATAGAAATTTTGACAGTGAAGGTGAAAATAATTTCACCAAAATGGCATGACAAGGTTTTCAATGCCCGATGAAGGACATATGCTATGATAGAAAATGAAAAGTGGAAGAAGAGGGGTGTTTTTGTGTTTGAACTAGCATGTGCACTGGTCCAAGGTTTCTTTGGGTCATAATTTGGAGTGGAGTTGGACTCGTTTTGCTGGCAAAGTTTCAGCTGAGTCTGGGGTCTTAGGACCGAGTTTAGAAGGTCTTTTATCTTCTCTTAATAACTAATACACTATATGTTATGATATGATAACTACTAAAAATTTACATAACAAAAGTATTAATATTATGACTTTACTTTAATATGAATATAGATATAAGAATATGGATTTATTATAAATTTAAGTAAATGTGAAACTTGAAATTAATGACGACAATCGATTATTTAAGAAAAGAGGTGTAAAACGTGATAATATAATTTTAAGAATAAAACATATTAGGATTTAGTTAATTATAGAAGGCTTAGAATAGGGTTTAAAATGACATAACTTAGGTATTAAAAACATAAGAAACGACCAAAATCGCACGGATTTTAAAAGATGATAGGAGACTTATATGTGAAATATTAATGAACCATTTATCTCTTCATCTTTCGTGAAGAAAATCGTAAAGATGGGGGCAAAATCAAGGTTACCAAAATGGTCACCTTCTTTCCCCTAAACGACATCTTTCAAAACAACAATACCTTCTCTGATTTGTGTTTATCCCATTTTTCTAAATGTATTAAAATTGTTTGTTCTTCCTCTTTTTTTTAAATAAAAATGTTAATTCTCCACGCCTGAATTAATTGAATAAAGTTGATAAATAAACTTGAAGAGTTTGACCATACAAGGTCCTTTAATTATCTTCATAACTAATTTGGAAATATATATATATATATATATATATATATATANTATATGAGAACT
Organism: Solanum pennellii; assembly: GCF_001406875.1. NCBI lineage: Eukaryota > Viridiplantae > Streptophyta > Magnoliopsida > Solanales > Solanaceae > Solanum > Solanum pennellii. The sequence continues at coordinate 33,997,104 of NC_028642.1, read as the reverse complement.
CCTTTAAAAATTTTCTCTAATAGTTAAGAATTTATATTCAAATACTTTTTATTTTTGGTAAACACATGATTTTATTATAAATAGAATTACCGGACCAAACCCTATAATTTTTCTATTAAATATCACCCGTTTCCACCCAGAAAAATATTTAAAATTTACCAATGAATTTAAGAGTCAAAGTCACATGAAGTAAATAAATCGTTTTTGAACTACTATATAGAAAAGATATTTTTAAGTAAAAAAGTGTAATGTAAAAAATTATATAAAAGAAAAACACTTCAAGTCATTGAAAATCACAGTTGTGGAGATAAAATAGAATACTTTTTATTACTTTGAATGTTTTTGGGCATATGTTTTTATTTATTCACTAACAATATTATTACAGATCCACCATTTAGATGGCTTATGTTTTTTTATACACACATTTAAAACGTTTTTTTGTCATACTAACAATGATAGTATGAATTTGTTTTTCTTTTTCAACATCTTTTTTCTCATCTATTTCTCACTCTCCTTAAGCCAATAAAATTTTTTGTTTGTAAAGCATCACCCATCATTCATATTATTGATATTTTGCGTTACATTGTATTAGACACTATTATAATAAATGATTTTTCAATTTAACAATCACTAACTATGAAAAGAGGGAAGAAAAAATCGATGTATATTTTATTCTTCACAAATTATATTTATAAAATTACATCGAATATGTTGTTATAGAGATTATTAACGAAAAAATATAATACACACATTCTGTGTGCATTATTTTTTATTTTTGGAATATTAACATAAATGGCCGGTCAACCAAAGTGATCACCCAAATAAGTCTATGAAATTGAACATTTCTTTTTCCATTTTTAATCCTTTTAGTCCTCTCTTTATTCTTTCTCACTCGTTTCAAAGTCAAATAAATTTTATATGTAAAAAGTAACCTATCATTCATTTACATTCCATACTTTTTATTACATATACTTTTTAATAAATAATTTTCCATTTTGACAATGAAAATGTAGATATCATTTTTTTTCTTTATGTGAATCTTTTTTCTTATCTCTTTTATCACTCATTATTCTCAAGTCAAAAGTATATTTTATTTGTTTGTGTCTTGTCTTCCATTTGATCTTCAATCTCATTTTCTTCTCTTTCTCCATTTCATTTTAGATCATGAACTCATCGAATTATAAAAAATTGTGTGTAAAATTTATTACTTTTTTTATGATATATGGAGTTATTGCATGTTCTTTTCTCCTTTTATGTTTTCATTATTTGAGGTTAAGATTTTTTTGATAAATTTTATGTAAAACATAAATTTTTATATATTTTTTTGATTATTCATTCAAAAGGTTTGAGTTGATTTAAAACAAGTTTGATTCTTGCTTGGGGTCAATCTTGGTGAGATAAATATAAAATAAATTGTTGCATTAAAATTATATTTTAATAGGTCATAACTCAATCCATCGAATTCAAAATTCTTCCTCTTTTTTTTTTTTGAAGTTTAACTTTGATACTTCTTAAATAAAACAACGAAATATATTTTTCTTTCATTTACATGAATTTAATCAAACGATAATACATATATTTTTATGTTTAGATTTAATTTTTTTGTAAATTTTTGGGCTACAGATATAATAAAAATGACCTAATTTCTGTACAAGTGCCTTGTTTCATGCCCAAAATGATCTATTAATGAAAAAAAAATCCACCCTACTAAAATATGGACAAGGCATATATAAAAGGGAGAAACATCATTTGTACCTATATTATCCTAGATTTAGGAAATTTCTTTGTTACCAAAGATTTTGTTTAATCTTACTATATTTTCATTTTCTTAATCCTTGATTACGCTCCAACTTAAAGTAATGTTATACTTTAGTATTCACTCATTTTTCTCATATTCACCATGAGCTCAACTAACAAATAGAGACAATGTGATTATTGTAAGGTCATGAGGTGACAAAAGTATAATCAAAGGATAAATTGACTAATATAAAATAGTATACAGTCAAATTAGATTTTCTTTTTCTGTTCATTAATATTTGATGGGGACTTCATCAGGAAGTATTTTAGATAAATAATTTACATCGAATTAGTGAGATTTTATTGGTTATCCTTCAGGTTGAACAAGTGTCTTTATGCCTACTTTGTTAAGAAGGGGATGTATGAGACTGCTACGACATTTGCCAATGATATTGATGTTGGAACTCCCACAGATGATTGTAAGCTTGTCTTTAAATTTCTGATAGATTTTCATTATTAAAAGTAGTCTCAATGTGACATGTAACTTAGGATGAGATGTGAGACATCGATATTTGAGTTATCATAGGCTGCTTAAGTCATATATGTTTGTGTTGCGGGACTTTATTGGATTTTGGGTGAATTAAAGATTGATAATGCTAGACTTTCATGGATGATCAATGTAGATTTGGGACTTACAGTTTTTTAAAATAAAGGTCCACAGATGTTGACCTGAATCCTTCATTATTTAATCCACTTAGTGCTAACTATAACTTTCAGTGAAACATGCAATCAAATGGAAACAACAGTAATCTAATAGTACTAAATCACAGTAATAATTGATATACTGAGTATCTTATGAATCATGAAAACTAAAATTTTTACTGAAAGATACTTTATATTAAACATAATAAATCATGAAAAGAAAAATAATTTGAGACATGCATCTAAAATAGCATAATTTAAAGTAGTGAAAACACTTGATATTGAAGTTTTCATGAAAATAACATTTAAAAAAGGAAATTTATGAGTAAGACATATACTAAGGATCATTTATGAAGAAGAACTGATTTACCGTGAAAACCCATAAAATCATACAAATTATAGATTTGGAGAATTCAAAAGAAATTAAAAAAAATTGATGTTCTTTGTGACTCAATGGGTGAAGGGATATCCATTGATGAAATCCCCCATGCCTAGAATGAAGAAACCTATCTTAAATTTCTTGAATGCAGACTTAAAGCTTGGCACCCTAGTTTTTCTTTATAGAAAACTTGTGAGAGAAAAGATTGCTTTTGGAGGGTTCTGCATGAAACTTTGAACATTTTGATAGAACAATCTTTCTTATGCACGAAAAAAACTGTATCACCCCATGGGAAGACGTTGGATCTGCTTAAACCTTTGTTCAGAAGGTCCTTTAATTGATCTTCCATCTCCTTAAGATTAGTTAGAGCCACTCTATAAGAAAGGGCGAAGGTGGGCTCGGTATTATGAAAAATGTCTATTCCAAAGTTAATTTCCCTTTTGGGATGAACACGCGAAGATCCTTAGGGAAACACTTCTAGGAGTTCACTCACTATAGGTACTAATTAAAGAGTTGGGGTATTGAAAATGGAATCATTAACAAAACTAGATGGTTGATGCAACTCTTATAAATGGTCATTCCAACCTTAAGGTAAGAGACAAACCGACCTATTGACGTTGAAGTACAACCCTTCCATTCTATGATTTACTCATTAGGAAATTGAAATATAACGATTCCTATCCCACAACCGACTGAGGCACAAAATGTGTGTAGCCAATACATGCCACGAATGATATGAAAATCAGCATGGATAACTCTAGTCATCCAACTGAGGTCACTTTGTGAAAGACGAAATCTGGGAAATTTTGTATATTTGTTGAGCCAACACTGCATCACCAAATAAGAGTAGACATTGAGATATGTTTTTATAGGATATCAGGAATAACACCAGATTTCACAGAAAAGTAAGGAGTCATAGAGAAAAGTGTGATATAATAATGCGTAAACATCAATATAAAGACACATAACATACTAATGACTATATCATGAGAACCATCCTGATCCTATCGAATTTGAAGAGCATAGAAGTTGTTGTTATGCTATCCACCAATAGGTAGATGAGGTGCCTTGCTTATTTCAGTGACCTTCTAGAGATATTGTAGTGTTAGTTGAGTTTGCTAACGAATATCCTTGCTCTTTCCTTTGGTCAACGGCCAATCCCTCAATCTGAATTAATAGGAAGAGACGCTCAAGCTTGGAAAATCATGAAAATTGAGAACAGGAACTCCTAGTGCTTTTGGAATGACTACTCAGCTCTGACATGTCATACTACATCGAAAATACCAACCAATAAAGATCATAAACTCTCTTTGAATATTTTTACAACACTTCTGACAAACTAGAAAGTTCGACCACTAGTAACACAACCCTATGTTATAGAGCCTTTTGCCTATCCTTTCTTTCCTTTCTGAACTTAGGAACTAGAGAACTAGTATAATATGAGGTTGGGATTGAGTACTTCTAATGAAACGGAGATCGACTACCACTCCTAACCTGTACTAAGAGTAGTCAACACTATCTATTCTAGACCTCTTGTTATCCTTATCACTCTCCTTGAGCTTTTCAGAATGAGTTATCAAGCGAGAAATGTCCATGTTCTTGATGAACATCACAATCCTACAGTATATCATCTAAATAATACCATAGACAAATTTACACATGCGTACCCTAAATACATTAACCATTGTCCGAGCATACTTCGAGAGTTGAGTAAACATGAAAGTATACTCCTTCACTTTCATGATAATCTAAGGACATTTTGAGAGAACCTTCTTTCTTATGCATGAAGAGAACAATTTAGTTTCTCCAATTATAGCCCCCCTCCCCCTTATTCGAATTTATGTGTCATCGGGCCAAAAAAAAAAGAAAGAAAAGAAGACTTTTAAAACATGTGGTCTAAAAAAAAGGACTACACATGTATGACTAAAAAAATATCATATTAAGATGAGGATTTTAAAGCTAAAATTATTTTTAAATGCATAAATGTTACATTTTGGGGGGGACAAACTAATAAGGAAAGTGTCAGATAAAATGGGGAATAAAGTGAGTGTAACATAAAAAAAACTATCCACAAAAATATGATGGGGGGAATGATAGCTGATGTAATTCTTTGAATTTTATGGTTCATTAACGATGGTCAATTTTTTTCACAACAACTCTGTTCGTGATTATAGAATTGTATTAATTGTTGTTCTTTATTTTCGAGTGTTGCGCATAATATAATGACTGGTTTTTTTTATTTGTTGTGATGTACTAATGTACAATAATTTAGTTCTACAATTTGTTTCAACTATCAAATCTCGGGAGGGATCTCTAGAAGATTGGTGGAATTCTTTCTATAGTATGTTCAGCTCCATTAAGGCGAAGCATGCCAAAGATCCATATGCTGAGGTTTTCTCCAACTTTTCCTAGATTAAATTTCTCCTTTTTAGACTAGTAAATGATAATCTAAATGCGTGATTTGGTTAAATTCTCAGGCTTCACTGACTATGGATAATGTGGTACGTCAAGTCCCTTTTGTTGTGCCATCATCTTCTCCTCATAGGGAACCATTTATAACTGATTTTAGGTAACTTCATGCTATTTTGTTCTTTAACTAAATCACGTTTCCATTATGTTTTGTGTGACACAAATTTGACCAAAAAAATTAGTTTGTATTATTTCCAGGATAACTAGTTATTGCCATGATATTACTTAGTGAAAGCATCCATTTTTTTTTGAAGTTCGTGAATCAAATGATTTCTAACTCTTTTTGATGTTGATATACGCTACAGACACCAAATTGAGCAGATTCCAAATATGTCTCAACAAAGGGAGGCCAAAGTATGTTTACAATTAGAGACAACAATAGTTTCTTTTAATGTTGTGACATAACTTACAAAGTGTTATTCGTTACAGAATGAGAAAGAGAATGTTGAACAAACTACGAATATGGAACCAATTGTCAATACCGTTGACAAGGCTATGCTGCGGTGTGAGACCCTTATAATAATGGTTTGTATTGATATAAAATACCTTGAATTTATGTTTTAGAAACTCTTATGTTTGGTCTTGATAGTACATGTGAGCTCACCCAAATAATTTCTAGTCTTATATGTTGACAATATTTTTTCTGTTAATAGTTATTCATGAATCATTAATCAATTCTCTGTTGTAACGGAAATTCATATCAAATTTTCTGCTAATCTTCTTATCAGGATCGTCCACCTCTGGTATGCAGCAAACTCCTTGATCCAATCAACATCTCGTGATTTTCTATTTTTCTTTTGTCATGGAAAATAGAAGGCGGTACCTTGAGAAAGCATACATATCATTAACTTTTATGCAGTACATGTAGGCTATATCTGTGAGACTAGACCTATGCATTTTGTTATTTCTTAATCTTTTTAAGCATTAAGCTCCTTTTGTTATCCAAGCCTTACTCATGAGTACTTGGTTGTGAATGGAATAAGGGAACATTCTATGTTGTTGGTCTCTCTCTTTTATTAGTTTGTTGTTGCATTATTTTTTTTCATTAACACAGGGATTTGGAAGAAAAGGTTCTTTAAGAATCATCCTGTTATTTTTTCTAAAAGTTCGAAGAATGAAAATAACATTATTATGCAAGAATTAAAATAAAAACAACAACACCAACAAACTCAATGTAATTTCATAAGTGATGTCTGAGTAGGGTGATGTGTAAGCAGCGTTAAAGTGAAGTTTCTTCATGATGAATAGTAAGCAGCTAATACATTCAGACAAGGCATAGAGGGCTTAGGTTTCAATAGTGAGACATATTAGCATTGATGGCTTTATGCGTTAGTTATCCAGGATAAGTCTAAGGTCACAAACAAAGTTTGGTATTATACTAATGATTGATAAGCACTGGCTAATTAAACTCGAAATAGTTGTAAAGATATTGATCCTCGATATTTGAAGAAACATTATGTTGATGTTCACTGTATTCAAGTCAATTATTAGGATTATATTATTTTATTTATAAGTTGTTATCGACTTAACAAGGAGTATAGTCAATTAAATCTACGAATTTAGTATCAAAAATATAAGGGCTGCATGGTGCATGACATATCTTGCTTTTCTGTTGAATTTGGGCATGGTCCGTGCATCTTCCATGATTATAAGTAGACATCCTATCTTGATGCAAATATTACAGGCTGATTCAACCGAGACAACTATACAATTGTTTCAAGCCTTCCTTCTTAATTTAAAAATGATAAAAACGTAAAGAGATTGTACCTGCTTTTCTTGTTGTGATTTGAAGTAATTTATTTGTGCGGTTTCTTTAGGTACAGACCACCAAAGAGTAGGCTGAGGAAAGTTTTTGCATTTCAATATTTTTTTAACATGATGAAAAGGGAAACATTTCATCAAATAGTGAATAAGTTATGAGGGAGAGTAAAAGATGCAGGGGATCCCTGATTGGTAAAGGGGAAAATAATCTTAGCGCAATTACTTTCTAGTTCCTTTACTCCTATTATCTCATCTTAGGAAAAAATATCATACATGTACAGATTTTGTATCATAACAAAGTTGATGTTAATACAAGCTAGCACAGTAAATTGATTGCCTGTTGGAGGGATTATTTTGTGCATCATTATTTGAAGTGAAACCCAATGCACTAAAGCTCCAGCGATGCACAGGTTCAGGGAAGGCGAGCAAAAAGTAATCTAAAATGCATGACTTCTATCATGAAGTAACAGTTCCTTGTTTGCCTTGATTTATGGCTTTAAAATTCAAATCTGTCATGCCTGAGGCTACCCCTTGATGTAACACGAGACGTTGGATCACGAGTGACCCCAAATTAACCCTGTGTCTGGTATCTATAAATCATACTGTGAATAACTGAATAAGACATATACCATGCGAAAACTAAAACAATAGGTAGCTATAAAATTGGGAAACCTAAACTAGTCTCAGTGTATAAACCATATTAAGAGTTTAATAATAACTGTATGATAAACTTAACAATCCAAGTTGATTCTAATACTATGTCTTAAAAGCCTCTAAAGAAGCTGAGTTGGTGGGACATGCCCCCAACAAACTCAAACAAAACTGAGAACTGAATAAAAAGACTAAAACGAAATCTATGTCTATTGTCCTCAAAATTTGAGTAATTGACACTTAAGCTCCTTAATGTGGACTGAGAATCGATCTAAGCACGATCTAGATGCCGAGTACTTGAACATCCTGAAAGGATGTAGTGTAAAGTATGTATCGGTACTTCAAATGTACTGAGCATGCATGATATAAATACTACGTGGAATAATATGTATAGGCTAAACATAGCATAACTGAGCAAGAATGTAAATACTGAAACATAACTTAAAAGGGAAGTTGAATGCAATGACCAAGTACTAATCATGAAAATAACATACTGAACTGAATATTGAAGCATACATTGGAAACCTAGTAAAATGCAATAAGAGTTTGACTATGGGAGCTACTACTAAATGACATAAATTATGTGAGCTAAACATGAAGTCCAATGTATATGCCTATCGGGGGCCAATATACCTTGCCAGAGTTATAAAGTCTTAACTAGTGTGATCACAAAATTTGATGCCCAAAAGAGGGGACTTATACTCCTACGAGACACATAGTTTTGGAAATATGAGAGTATAATTAATCCTAGTCCAACTAAGTTTTGAGTCTACTACTCCCAACTGAATGTGTAATGAGACGAATGCAATTGAAATATTGAATAGCTCAAAATATTGTCATGCCATCTTGAAATGCAACATTCATATACTGATCATGTAATAATCGAAATCTGGAGCATAATTATCTAATTAATTGACCTAGCAAGTACAATTTGTGAACTAAAAGAATATATACAAACTAGGGTTCTAAGTTTCATATAAAAAATTAAGCAAACTTTCTGAGAAAACATGTCATTTCGATTAAGGATACTACAACAGTTAAATCACAACAAAACTCCAAGGTTTAAGAAACCGTAGGTCTGAACAAGATATGGAGAATCATGAATGAATTCTAGGGACCTAGTGGATGAAAGAAACCCACTAGTGAAATCCCATGTACTTTGTGAAAAAATCTACGGGGAAATCCTTTGGATTTCAGGGTTGAACCTTGAAGAAAATTATTGATTTTTCTTTGGAAGTTTGGTTAACTTTTCTTAAACTCAACAATAAAGTTTTGTGGTTCCTTAGCAATCTTTGACCCTAGAAACTACGGCGGATTCATTCGACCAAAGTCTCGAACCTAGCTGTAGTTTAAGGGCTCCGATGTATAGGGAAAAGACCTAAATGACCCTAACTTAAAAGTTGACATAACCTTCCATGGAGGGACTTACGGACCGTCGTTTGGACTACCAACCGCCGACTGCGGTCATGGTTCATGGTCTTTCCGATAGGACTTCACTAAAATGAGCATAACATTTTACTCAATGCAAACTCTTTGGCATTGAAAACAGGATTCAATTATCTTTAATTTGATAGGTTATGGATCACCTAATTCATTTCTGCTAAAAGATACAACAATTTGAAGTTGACCCAACATCCATTTCCCTCTAATTGGTTGTTGACCTTTATCTACAAAAAGAACTACGATTTGTATGTCAAACTATGGACCATACTGGCCGACCGTGGGTGGGTTTAGAGACCCTAAAACTCTGGATCTCAACAACGGAACCAACCTACGGTCCGTGAGTAAATCAACAGACCGTGGTTCATGACAATTAGTGTCATATTTAGATATGAAAATTCCCCTAAGTCTAGGACCGAACCATGGGTTCTACCTACGGTCTGTGGGTTGTTTTTGTTGGTTCTGTCACCAGCTTCTGGAAAGCTACATTTTTTTTATTTTCTCCAGTCTGAGGTATTACAATATCAATGGTCCATAATGACACCATAAGACTCCGCTTACTTTCTAGATAACATTTTTGAAGTTATTCTTGTTTACTTTGATCCCATGTGTATTCTTCAAGTAGGTTCGGGTGTCAATAAAGCATCTTTCGAGGCCATTCCAATTGCAAGAAGTAATTTCTAGACGGGCCAGATCAGGTACAAGAGATATCAAAGGAGTCTATAAACTTTGGAGAAAGACCTAAAATGCCCCTCAACTATTTGAATTAGTACAACACTATCCTTCATCAACCTTTTGAACCTCAAATACCCTTGACATCAATCTTTTCTTTAAAAAAATACACCATTATGTCTAACAGTTCAAACTCATAAAATGGATGTAGGGTAAGTTTATTTAAAGTTTGAGTCCTTAATATCCTAATTATTATTAAGGATTTAAAAATAATAATAAAAACGAGATGAACAAGACAATTTCATAATTGATAGAAAAATTTATATTAATAAGAATAATAGAAAAACATAGATGGACAAGCAGTCTTGACGAGTATTGGTTCTAGTTTGGATCTCCAGTTATGAGTTAGATTATAATAAATTAAAGGTTGATTAACAATAGGAAAATATGAAGATATAAACAAACTAATTTTTTAAAATATTATTTTCATGTGTATTAGGTAAAAATATGAATCATATATGGTTTTTATTATTAACTTAAAAATATATATTCTGAAAATGTGGCTTTTATTATAGGGATAATGCCCAAGTACCCCCTCAACCTATGCCCGAAATCTCAGAGACACACTTATATTATACTAAGGTCCGATTACCCCCCTGAACTTATTTTATTAATAATTTTTTACCCCTTTTTAGCCTACGTGGCACTATCTTGTGGGCCCAACGATGGTTGACTTTTTTTTTCAAACTAGTGCCACGTAAGCTAAAAAGGGGTAGAAAATTACTTATAAAATAAGTTCAGGGGGGTAATAGGACCTTAGTATAGTATAAGTGTGTCTCTGAGATTTCGGACATAGGTTGAGGGGGTACTTGTGCATTTTCCCTTTATTATATATTAGAGAAGATGGAAATTTAAACCAATCCGATTAGTTAATATAATGAATATATATTTACAAATTTTACTTTAGGTGAGCTGTAAAAATAAGATCAAATAAAGAAGTTATATGAAATCAAGGATTCTGACTAAGTTATAAGGATCTAGCGGATGAAAGGAATCCACTAGTGAAATTTCTAATTCCTGGTGATGAAATCTACCCAGAAATTCTTTGCATTTTAGGGCTGAACTTAAAGAAGACCTTTGATTCTTCTTGGGAAAACTATCGCCTCTTTTCAATTCTTTTCGTTCTAAGTTAGGTCATTGTAGGAGTATGAGGGTTTCAAGTAGTTTTTGACTAGTATAATAATCTTAGAATGCGTAAATTTACGTAGTTTAAGTATTAAATAATGTATTCTAAATGCCCAGTGCATATGAAAAAGACTAAAATAACCCTGACTTAAAAAGTGACGAGGTTCATCCACGCGGGCCACTCACGGATTATCGTTGGGATCACGACCAGTAAAGTAGGTCATGGTTCGTGTCTAGTGCTATTGGTTGTTGAACTCCCATCGTTGGTCCACTTCAAGGACTGTGTGAAGGACCATGGGCTGTGAAGTCCTCTATGGTTCTTCTCTTAGGGCTAGTGACTAGGTCAATTAACGAGCCCATCCACGACTGATCAGTGGAACTACAACCCGTCAAGGAGTCGTGGTTCAACACTTAAGCCCTGGTGGATCTGCCTGAATTTCACGGCCCACCTTACGACCTGTGTGGGGATTCAAGACCTATGGAGGGGCCTATGATCCTCCAAGATTGGTTGGTTTACCCCTTTTTTTGTTGTTTTGTCTAAGTTAGGTTCTGAGGTGTTACAATAGGTGACCTCTTTATACTAGAGGTAGGTTTAACATGTATTTGAAAAAATAAATTTGTCAAAATTGGTAATTCCATTGCTCGTAAATTAATTAAACGAATCTATTCCCAATGTTTAATACAAACATTACCTTTAGCTTTACTACATGCAAAAAAGGAATTAAAATTAAAGTTCTCCATTGCATCGATGCATCTTCATCTCATGACTTGTTCTTTGAATAATCTCCATATGCCAAATCTTGGAATCTTCATAGCTATTTATAACGAAAAAGGTTTAGTAATACCCTCCCTCCTAAAGTATAATCAATTTTGAAAAAACGATTCATATTTTGGCACAACTTTTTTTGAAATAATGTACATAAATTATAAGAGTCACTCGGAGTCTTGAATGCACTTGGATAGTTAGATAAATATGAGTAATGAACTTAATATAACAAGGAGAGTAAGTCTTCTGAGTTTGCATGATGCATGTATACTAAAAGGTTCTAATTTAGGTCTAACTTGGGTAAATTAAGAGTTGGTTTACACAATGTTCTAGAGTAGACAACTCGAGTGAGAAGGCTACGCGGTCGTACAGAAAAATATCAGGACACCCTGCGCATACGCCAATTCTCCTAAACTTTGACTTTTGAAAGAAATTTGCGGGTGCGTAGAACACACTTCGCGTGTACGTGTAAATTTTCAGAATAGGAGGAAGTGTGAATGGATGTAGTAACAAATATAAAATTGATGAATAATAGTAACAAATAAGCATTTTATAACAAATAAGCATAGAAGAATAAAACATTAGACATTTATGATAAAAACAAACAAATAAAATACTAAAAACCTTAGTAATTAACCTAAATTTGTTATGATTTCGAACCTAAGTCCCCTATAGTCACCAAACTGTTATACCGCTTTTTAACCCGAGGTTCAAAAAATGTATAACAAATTGGTGAATATTAATGCTATTTAAAGAGTCACCACCTAATTATTTTGAAGGTCAATCATAGGTTAATTAAAAAAAACATGATGAAGATAAAACATAAGTGTAAACATTACTTATGAAGACATATTATTAGTATTTAATGAGAAACACCTTATAAGAAAATAATTTAGACTTCAACATTGAATAAGTATATATATATATATATATATATATA
>NC_028642.1:33959988-33984010 GCF_001406875.1 Solanum pennellii | reverse complement strand
TGTATATATATATATGTATATATATATATACATATATATATATACACATATATATATATATATACACACACATATATATATATATATACATATATATATATATATATAAAAGAAAATCTTAGGTCCGGCTATGTGGCGTCATCACAAACAAGAATTCCCTTTTAAATTTATTTATTTTCAAAACTAGCCTTTCCCTTTCATGAAAAGTTGTGACTTTTATGAAGAGTTGTGACTTTTATGAAGAGTTGTGGGTTTTATAAAAAGTTACGACTTTTATTAAGAGTTGCGATTTTTTTGAAAAGTTGTGACTTTTATTAAAAAAATTACAACTTTAATGAATAGTTGTAACTTTTATGAAAGATCGTGACCCTTCCTAAGGGTTGAATCTTTTCCAAATAGTTGTGACCTTTTCGAAGGGTTGCAACTTTTTCGAATAGTTGTAACCTTTCCGATAAGACCTAATAAATATTTATTCGTGTTGTCCTTTGTTGTATATAAATAGAGGTTTTTTCTCTCATTTAAAACAATAAAAATCATAAACCTCCTTTTCTTCTTCTTATTCACAACTAAATATTTGTTCAAGTTGAGTGACTCGCTGACATCATTGCTTATGTTACAGATCTTGTATGAAATTTTACAATTATTAATTTATGCTTATGTTATTAATAATAAATTATAATATAGTGTTTTCGTTTTAATTACTAATAGGTTTAAAATATTATTTTATAAAATTTGTGGCAATTATGAAAGGTTCTAACTTTTAGGACTTGTGACCTTTTTGATAAGACACAATAAACATTTATTCGCACTACTCTTTGTTGTTTATAAATAAGCATTTATTATATTATTACAGAACTTGGTATATTTTTTACAATCATTAATTTATACTTATGTTATTAATTTCTATTTTTAGAACATGTTTTAATCTTTGTTGTTTATATTTATGCTTTTGTTCATTATGTTGAAATAAGTTAATCAAGAGTTTTATGTAATCATTAGACTACTAATGTCATGTAGATTATAATTCTTTAACTTTTAAAATTAATGGCTTTAATGTTTTCAATGGCTAAAAGACGAAGGAGTGTCCAAGAATGGACTTTTGAATGTTCAAAGTTATGGTGATTCCACACTATCTTAGAGTTTTAGTTATTGAACTTTCTATCTTACCGACGCATTCAATCGATTAATGACATTTAAAAATAAAAAAATGTAGTGGGATGGTAAGTATTGTACTCAACCTTAATAAAAAAATTGCTTTCAAATGGTTGATTAGAGTCTATGAATTACTCCTCGAAGTAGGATGGATCCATAATAATGAAATATTAATTAAATAATTATATCCTTATATATATTAGATTAAAGTCGCAAAATATAAAATTTTAACCATATTGATCGAAACATAAACAACATAATATGCCTTATGGATATCAAAGTAGTGTCATCGATTGCGAATGATTTTGAATAAGGGACTTGCCAAGACATCATTTTATCCAAATTATTTGAGAGAAATACCTTATTTCATTGAACTCCAAGAGATGTCCTTTTAAATATTAATTAGCTTATCAAGTACACATCTAATTATATAAGCTGTATAATATTTATATTTTATATGTAGAGGTATTTAATAGGAGAAAATCTATCGCAATTGATGAATAAAACGTTTATAACAATTTTTTAAAATACAAATATACTATAGACAATGAAACACTTATATATATTTTATAAAGACATTGGTGATGAGTATCTACAATAAAATGATAAATTAATAACAAAATACATAAAAATTTGGAATAAAATCTTTTTGGTTTTAAGATTAAAAAAAAATCATTTCGTCTTTCGATAAAACATTCTTTACAATTTATTGTAGTGTTGTAGCCACTCAAAAAAACTTACATATTATCAAAAGTTCGTAAATACATTATTGACGTAGTTCACCTCTGCACGAAGCGCAGTAAATTTACCTAGTATATATATATATTGCAATTTGTGCATTTAATTAGAAAAGTTATTTTTCACTAGTTTGATTTTTAAATATTACCGTATGTTGACAAGTCCTTTTTAATATTAAATAAAAATTAACTCAAGTCATTATATTTTTGTTCGAGTCAAATATGGACTAAAAAATGCGACTTATGCTTATCGGAATCAAAGGATTTGATATTCTAATACTTAAATGAATTAAGGTAACACTCCTTAACGAACTGCTTCTATGAATATAAATTTGACTTATTTAAGGAAACATATTTGTTTAAATATAGAATAAAATAATAAGGCATAAAAAGTATTTTCATAAAGTTAGGGAAATATTTGAGAAACTAGACATTCACAACCAACTTAAATATTTAGTTAGACAAGATATCAAGTAATTAACTAGGTTTTTAGATATATTCCTATGTTAATTCTACTCCTCAAATTATAATCCAAACCGTGAAAATAAATCTAAACACACCAAAAAAATAAAGATCACAAATAAGCTACACATGAGAAATAAGGATAGAGGACGTCATAGGCATCCCAAGAATGTTGCTTGCTTTTTGTTCTATCGAATATGACTTAAGAATATGTAATTTTTATTTCAAGAGATGAGAGGTAGCATCGACTCTCAAACGAGACTTCTGGCAATAGAGAGAGTCTTTTACGGAGGCTCCCATTCGCCCCCAAGTTGTTCATGCAAATAAAGAAAGAGTAAAAAGATTAATAAGATAATTCAAAGTTTTCATGATATTGAATAAAGGGCATATAGAGCCAAGTAAATTCATGCCACAAAATACAATTCTGGACACAAATATACAAGCATTGGACAAGATACAATGCAAATTTGGAACCTAACTTGAAGCAACGAAGCTAAACTCAAGTAACTGCTTATTTTAGCTATATAATTGAACTAAGCAAAAGGTCAAGTCATAGATCTTCAGATTTTTTACGAGGTATAATACATGATGTGCCCTTTAACTTGGCTTCAAATCACATTTATACCATTCAACTTTGGATGTGCACAGACACATAAACTTGTATAAAGTTGAGCAAATAGAATACGCATGTCCTACATGTCATTTTTTTGTCGTACGTGTATTGTAACATGTAGGACTCCTGTGTTTATTTATTTAAGAGTTGGACAGTTAATGTGCCTATTTGTGCATTATGAAAGTTAAAGGTCAAAGTTAAAATTTGAAGCCAAGTTTAGCGTCCAATATATGTATTATGTCTTTTTACAATGTAACATCTATGATTTAAATTAAAAACAAAGAAAAATATATACACATTATTTAATTGATAAAAGGGGTATAAGACTTATATTTGATACTTAAGTACAAAGAGTAAAGCCTTAAACAAAATGCTTATAACATTTAATAAAAATAAAAGAACGCCTACTACACTACAAAAAAAATGCGTCACTTGCGGGGGTTTAATTTGCATGTTGGGCGGTCAACAATCCCCGCAATTAGCTGCCACAGCGATTTTCAAAACCGCCCTAAAGATGTTCGCCCTTACAAGTTTTCGGAGGTTGTAATCCTTGCAGGTGCAATATTTTAACGGTGGTTTTATAGCGGAGGTTAAAATCTCGAAACATGTATTTTTTTTAAGTTAATTATTTACAAAGTTAAGGGGTACAAAACAACCGATATATGCTTATTTAGTGCGGGGTTAAGACCTACACAACATTGTATAATGTCCCTGTTGACCAGTGACCATTTTACTATTGTTGATTTATTATTTATATATTTATTTATAATTCTTACAAATTGATTGATAATAGAATTTTATCATACAAATTGCAATCACATAGGTTAACTTTAAGATATTATCAAACTAAAATACATTAACATAAAACAATATAACATTACTCATTAACATATATTTCAACGAGTAAACACAAACATTAGTATCATCATTTGTCTCAAAAACTAAACATTAAGCAAATTCATTCCAACCATTATTATAAAAGATCTACTACATCCATTCAAGAATTTTAAATACTTAATTATCCAACACAATTGCACGACGATACTTCATTAATTGTTATTTGAATTAATTCAATCAGCGGATCTTCTTTCATTCATACATGAAATGGATCCACGAGCTGCATGACTTGGCTAGAAAAAAAAATTTAAGTTATAATTAATAAAAAGGACCACAATAAAATCATTTTCAGTAAACTACAACTTAGATAAGTAAACTACTACATGCTCTAAAAATAGTCCCAAATGCACTTTAGAATGAAATAAGTATCAATGTCGTTGTAATTCTCATTGGAATGAAACCTTTCTTGGAAAATTTAAGCTCTTTATAGATGAACTCCTTAGGCATTTTGATGATATCAGAATCCACGATTGCTATGCGCAACAATTGTTGCATAATTATGTGACAATCGTGAGTCTTTAATTCAAATATCCTCTTATTCTCTAGATCAATATGGTATCCGACACAAAGACATTTTTTAATGATTGAGGAAGGCAAGTCTCTTATGAACTAGAATGAAAAATGCACCAAGCCAACATTCTCATTCTCATCAAGCCAAAGATCGCTCCTTACAGCCATATCATGTAGGATTTTTCAAGCATTAACATGATTCTTTGATTTGTACTTATCATTTAGCAAAGAGTATATTCCATTGTAGAACACATTCTTCTTAATATGCATAATTAATATGCATAACGTCGAAATTTTGACATAATAAGTTGAACTCCCAATAAGGAAGATCGAAGAATATGCCCATTTTTTCCATTGTTGGGTTATATTTTACCTTTATTTCTTTTTATTATTAAGATAACTCTACTGGTCTTCCAATGTAACATCAATTTCCTTTAATTGTTGCAGAATATCCCGATAAATTTCTTTGTTGGGTCCTCTCTTCAATATTTCAAAAAAAAAAAAATGATGCCTCATTAATCTAAATTTATTATTTTTTGTCAGAAATCGATGATGACCAATAAAACACCACTTTTTATTATGATGAATCCAACAAGGTTCTGTATCAAAATTGCAAAAGGACATGCATAACCAATAAGTGTGTTCCAACCAGATAAAATATCAAGTTCGGAAAAGTCATTGATTGTCCACATTAGAGAAGCCCTCATTCTAAATATTTCATTTTTTGATGAATCAAAAGTTTCCAAACCTTCATACCGCAACTCATTCAACTCCATAACAAGAGGTTGTTGGTATACATCTATATTATTCCCCACCATACGTGGACCTGGAATGATCATTGATATAATTAAATTTGGTTGCTTCATACATATACAAGGTGGAAGGTTATATGGAATCAAAACAACTGGCCAAATACTGTAAGTAGTACTCATATTTCCAAAAGGATTGAAACCATCTCTAGCTAGGCCTAAACGAACATTTCGGGGATAAGTAGAAAATTCAGGAAAAAAGTATCGAACTTCATCCATTCCTCACAATCTCTAGGATGCCTCCTAATTCCATCTCTATTACTATCCTTTGCATGCCATCTCATATGCTCTCAATTTTGGAACATATGAACGATCTTTGCAACCTTGGTTTTAGTGTGAAGTAACGCATAATTTTTGCAGGTATCTTCTTTTTTTTTTTAGCAGACTGGTTATTAATGCTCTTCTTGTTAAGATTCCATCTCGAGAGGTGACAATGCTTGCATGTTTCCTCATTAATATCATCTCCCAATACAACATACCATTATTTGGACTGCATCTATTTTAATGTAATCAAGAGAAAGCTTTTTGATGGTTTTCTTTGCCTCATAAAGGGAATTAGGAATCCTAGCAAATTCAAATTCATCCCTTAATAGATCTAACAACATAGTCATTCGTTTATCACTTAATCAAGACGAACACTTTATGTGATATAACTTCAATAAAAAATTTTATTTCGAGTACTTAGACCCTTCATAAAATTCTTCACTTCCAACTCTAAGCAACTCAAAAAAATCGTTCTTGTTTGAAGAAGGCATATCATATGACATCTCTTCTTCTCCAACTACATGTGACGGACCAACATTAATGTTTTCAGGTATAATTGAATCCTAAAATGCTTCATTAATCAATAGTTCTATGCGATTTTAGGAGGTAGCGTATCTAGAATAACATCTGTGTTTCTGAAAACTTTCAATGCTTATGTTTTTCCAAGCATAATCCAAGTGACATATTATCTAGGAAATGGCTTGCTAATCAAATGATCCTAAACTATATTTTTAGTCTGCCACTTCTCAAATCAACATTAAGGACACTCTCATTTTATTTTATATTCAAAAGCTCCATTCATAATGCAAAATATAGAAATTGTTGCAACCCAATCAAATATTTTGTTGTGGTTCTAGGCTTTCCAATCTAAGATTTATTCATATTAATTAGAAGTGAAACTGATAAACCTTTGAGTTGAATGTAAACCCCCTGATAAAAGTACAATTTTTGCAAATGTAAGAGGTAGGAAAGAAAGTAAGTACATACAACACAATGATAAGAAAAAAATGTTGCAAATGTAAAAAGTACATCAACACATTGAAAAGAAAGACATTAACTGCAGATCAAGACAAACATAAAGACTGATTACAAATTAAAACAAAGACAGTAAATATAGATTCAGATAAAAAATTAGTTGTTTGAAAATGATATATAATCTTCTTGGAATTATAAGTAGAGTGAGTTTAGTGTTAAATACCTTAAAGGTTGAATCGTGAAACTTCAAGTTTAAATTTCAAAGCTGCCCCTAAAGAACTATTTGTTCAAACTAACAAGCTTTCTTTCTAATTGCAATAAACACCCGTTCCTTGTCAAGAATTATCAATCCAAACAAATACTCCATTGATTACACAACGCGATGATAAGTAATTCTCATCCCTTCTAGGTTTCAATGGATAAAGTAAATCATGAATGACATTATTAGCAATCCACACATTAGTCTCCGAAGATTAACTTTCAATTGTTATGCTAAACTAATAATGTTCCCTAATTACATAACGAATTATAGTAAATGAGACAGTGGCATCTTCATCTACCTTACAAGTAAATCTAACATAAGGATCATCCATTGAATTCGAGTTTTAGGGACATCCAAACGTTGCCTGCAGGATTTTAGACATAATAAACCCTATGCCAACTTCTAAGCCTATTGCATATTAGAAAACCATTGGAAGAAGAAACAATATGCACTCTCTCAACGATAAAATTGACCGATTTATCCAAACTTGTACTGATTAAAAGTGGTGAATCAGACTAAACACTATCCTTAAAATTCCCCAAAAATTTACTTAAATTTCAGAAAAAACCTATTTTAAACTTTTTTCACTAATAATTGCTCTACAAAGTTCAAAAACCCACATGCAAACTAGAATTTAAAGAGAAAAATCAAACAAATCAAGAAGATGAATACATTAACTCAATTGATTCGCATTTCCAAATCTTAACTGTTGAATGCCTTGAATCGGACCCGTTACAAACAGAAAGGACGGGGGCCGACGGTATACAATGTTATTGTATTGGGCCCTTAATTATCTGTTAATTCTGTATGTTGGGCGGGCCCAAGCCTGTTAGGGCGTAGCTTAGCACTATATATAGACGCTATGGTAAACCCTATTCTGTAATTCTGTTCTTGCCTCTCCATAATAAAACTGCTCTCCCTCTTCCCCGTGGACGTAGCCAATTTATTGGTGAACCACGTAAATCTGTTGTCTTGTTTTTCGCGTTTATATTTTCTCGTATTATCTCAAATTCCGCATAACAAATTGGTATCAGAGCCTCTCGGTTAATCGGTGTTCTTGGAGAATTCGAGATGTCTGCTTTGAACGTGAAAATCGACAAATTCACAGGGAGGAACAGTTTCAGTTTATGGCAGATCAAGATGCGGGCTTTGTTGAAACAACAAGGCTTCTGGGCGCCGTTGTCGAAAGACAAGAACGCCGTCGTTACTCCTGAGATGGCGATTCTGGAGGAAAAGGCGCATTCGACGATCATGCTGTGTCTCGCGGATGACGTCATCACGGAAGTCTCGGATGAAGAGACTGCTGCTGGTCTGTGGTTGAAGCTGGAGAGTTTGTACATGACAAAATCTCTAACCAACAAGCTGCTTCTGAAACAACGTCTATTCGGTTTACGAATGGCTGAAGGTACACAACTCAGGGAACATTTAGAGCAATTGAATACTTTGTTATTAGAATTGCGTAATATCGATGTGAAGATCGAGGATGAAGATGCTGCCCTGATTCTGTTAGTATCTCTCCCAATGTCGTTTGAGAATTTTGTTCAATCGTTCATTGTTGGGAAAGATACTGTGTCGCTGGAAGAAGTCAGATCGGCCCTTCATAGCAGGGAATTACGGCATAAGGCTAACGGCACAAGTACGGACATACAGCCTTCCGGTCTGTTCACCAGTAGCGGAAAGGGAAGGAAAAACGGCGGAAAGAAAAATAAGCCGATGTCGAAGGGTGCAAAGCCAGATGATGTTTGTAATTACTGCAAGGAGAAGGGACATTGGAAATTTGATTGTCCGAAGAAGAAGAAGCAATCGGAAAAACAATCAGTTTCTGCTGCTGTTGCTGAAGAAGACACCAATTCTGAAGAAGACATTGCCCTAGTTGCGGATGAGCACACTCATCATTCAGATGTGTGGGTTCTCGATTCTGGGGCATCCTATCACATCTGTCCTAGGAGAGAGTGGTTCACGACTTATGAGCAGATAGACGGAGGCAGCATCTCGATGGCCAACAGTTCTGTCTGCAAGGTGGTTGGGACAGGCTCGATCAAGATAAGGACACATGACGGTAGCTTCTGCACATTGAACGAGGTCAGGCACGTTCCATTGATGACGAAAAATCTGATATCTCTCAGTTCTTTGGACAGCAAGGGATTCAGCTGGTCGGGAAAAGATGGAGTCTTGCGGGTCTGGAAGGGTTCAAATCTGATTCTGAAAGGTGTCATGCGTGGTACTTTGTATTTTCTACAAGGTTCCACGGTTACAGGTTCAGCCCATGTTGCATCGTCAGAAGTTCACCAGGAGGATATGACTAAGTTATGGCACATGAGACTTGGTCATATGGGTGAAAGAGGGATGCAAATTCTGTCAAAGGAGGATCTTCTTGCTGGTCATAAGGTTAAAAGCCTAGAGTTTTGTGAACATTGTGTCTTTGGAAAACTACATCGCAACAAGTTTCCAAAAGCCATTCACAGAACAAAAGGCACTCTTGATTATATCCATTCTGATTGCTGGGGTCCATGCCGTGTTGAGTCTTTGGGAGGCTGCAGATTTTTTGTGTCCATGATTGATGACTACTCAAGGATGACTTGGGTGTACATGATGAAGCATAAAAGTGAAGCTTTCCAGAAGTTCAAGGAGTGGAAAATTTTGATGGAAAATCAAACAGGGAAGAAGATCAAGAGGTTGCGAACTGATAATGGGCTGGAATTCTGCTGGTCTGAATTTGATCAATTCTGTAAGGATGAAGGGATTGCTCGACATCGTACAGTCAGAAATACACCACAGCAGAACGGTGTAGCTGAGCGGATGAATCAAACACTTCTGGAGAGAGCAAGGTGCATGCTCTCTAATGCTGGGCTAGATAGAAGATTCTGGGCAGAAGCGGTTAGTACAGCTTGCTACTTGATTAACCGCGGACCACATACAGGCATACAGTGCAAAACACCTATGGAGATGTGGTCAGGAAAAGTTGCTGATTATTCAAATCTGAAAGCTTTTGGTTGTACGGCTTACTATCACGTCAGTGAAGGTAAGTTAGAACCAAGAGCTAAAAAGGGAGTATTTGTGGGCTACGGAGATGGAGTGAAAGGTTTCAGAATCTGGTCTCCAGCAGAAAAGAGGGTTATTATGAGCAGGAACGTTGTCTTTGATGAAAGTTCTCTGCTTAGAACCATTGTGAAGCCTACAACTACGTCAGAAACTGGGAGTCTTGATAAACAGGTGGAGTTTCAAGTCATTCAGAACGAGAGCGATTTGAAAGAACCTGAAGAGGAGGATCAAGAGCCACAGACAGAAACAGATATTCCAGAATCTATGCCATCAGATATCCATCGGAGTATAGCTCAAGATCGGCCAAGGAGGGTTGGAGTTCGTCCACCTACGAGGTATGGTTTTGAGGACATGGTGGGTTATGCACTGCAGGTTGCTGAAGAGGTAGATACATCTGAGCCGTCTACTTACAAAGAAGCCATTTTAAGTTCTGATTCTGAAAAATGGTTTGCCGCTATGGGAGATGAGATGGAGTCCCTACACAAGAATCAGACATGGGATCTGGTCATACAGCCTTCGGGGAGAAAGATTATTACTTGCAAATGGGTTTTCAAGAAGAAGGAAGGGATATCACCAGCAGAAGGAGTCAAGTATAAAGCCAGGGTTGTTGCCAGAGGTTTCAACCAAAGAGAGGGAGTGGACTACAATGAGATCTTCTCACCAGTGGTCAGACATACTTCCATCCGAGTGTTACTAGCGATAGTTACACATCAGAATCTGGAGCTTGAACAACTTGATGTGAAGACAGCGTTTCTACATGGAGAGTTGGAGGAAGAGATATACATGACTCAGCCGGATGGTTTCCAAGTTCCAGGTAAGGAAAATCACGTCTGCAAGTTGAAGAAGTCCTTATATGGACTTAAGCAGTCTCCAAGGCAGTGGTACAAAAGGTTTGACAGCTATATGGTGAAGTTGGGCTATACTCGGAGCTCATATGATTGTTGTGTCTACTACAATAGGCTCAAGGATGATTCATTCATCTATCTGGTGCTTTATGTAGATGATATGCTGATAGCTGCAAAGAAGAAGTATGACATTCAGAAGCTGAAGGGTTTACTTAGTGCTGAGTTTGAGATGAAGGATCTGGGAGCCGCTCGGAAGATTCTAGGGATGGAGATCATTAGAGACAGAGAGAGAAGGAAACTTTTCTTGTCACAGAGAAGCTACATTCAGAAGGTCTTGGCGAGGTTTGGCATGTCTTCATCTAAGCCTATTGATACCCCCAGTGCTGCCAATATCCATCTCACTGCCATGTTCGCTCCACAGTCAGAAGAAGAGAAGGAGTATATGTCACGAGTCCCTTATGCCAGTGCCGTAGGAAGTTTGATGTATGCTATGGTCTGTACAAGGCCAGATTTAGCACATGCAGTCAGTGTAGTGAGCAGATTCATGGGACAACCAGGGAGAGAACATTGGCAGGCTGTGAAGAGAATTTTCCGGTACCTTAGAGGTACATCTGACGTTGGTCTCATTTATGGAGGTGATACTCAGTGCTTGGTTACTGGCTATTCTGATTCTGACTATGCTGGAGATGTTGACACAAGAAGATCGATGACTGGCTATGTGTTTACCCTTGGAGGATCTGTCGTCAGTTGGAAGGCAACTTTGCAACCTACAGTGACTTTGTCTACTACGGAAGCGGAGTACATGGCCTTGACAGAGGCTGCAAAAGAAGGGATTTGGCTGAAAGGGCTGGTTAGTGATCTTGGTCTGCATCATGATCAGGCTACGGTGTATTGTGACAGTTTGAGCGCAATTTGTCTAGCCAAGGATCAAGTCCATCATGAGAGAACCAAGCATATTGACGTAAGGTATCATTTTCTGAGAAGTGAGAAGAGAATCAAGGTGAAGAAAGTAGGAACTGCTGATAATCCTGCTGATATGTTCACAAAGCCGGTTCCACAGAGCAAGTTTCAACACTGTTTGGACTTGCTCAACATCAGAAGCTGTTAATTGCCCTGCGGGGCAACTCTGAGGAAGAGGGGGAGGCCTGGCACTATCATAGTGCGTCTGAAGAATCTGTTCGGAGAATTCAAGTCAAGGTGGAGATTTGTTGAATGCCTTGAATCGGACCCGTTACAAACAGAAAGGACGGGGGTCTTAATTATCTGTCAATTCTGTATGTTGGGCCCAAGCCTGTTAGGGCGTAGCTTAGCACTATATATAGACGCTATGGCAAACCCTATTCTGTAATTCTGTTCTTGCCTCTCCATAATAAAACTGCTCTCCCTCTTCCCCGTGGACGTAGCCAATTTATTGGTGAACCACGTAATCTGTTGTCTTGTTTTTCGCGTTTATATTTTCTCGTATTATCTCAAATTCCGCATAACATTAACAGTATCAAAATTACCTGAAAGCTATGAGATGAACAACTTCATTTCTGTTCAATGTATGCCAAAACTTATTAAATCAGTAGAGTGAGAGAGAAGAGCTATCAGAGTGAGAGAAAGAGCCGAAAGAGTGAGAGAGAAATGGGTGCTTGAGAGTGATCTTAGAGAGAGAAATATTCAGCTTAGAGAGATAGAAATGAGTTTGTATCACTTTTTAGTTAGCTTAGAGTAAAAAGCAAATTAGTGAAGTTAATAAATATTTACAGGTGCCTTTCTTTTTAAAAAATAAAATATTGTAGGTTAGGACTCCAATAACTTAAAAAAAAATTGTGAGGTCTAAGATAACCCCCACATTCAATGTATTTTTGAGGAGGTTATAGTAATCCCCTCAATTAAACGTATCCCAAATCCTTTTTTTTGGGTAATGGTACACGTAACTATTTCTAACTAAAACATGTGACAGTAGCAAACTCCTCCAGAAACAAATTTCATATAAAACTCACTCTATTACTAAACCATTAACATGTTCCATATGAAAACCTACTTCTAGGATTAAATATTATCCAAATACAAGGTGTGAAATGTGAAGGAAAACATCTCCAACTACAGAGATCTCCAATGGAACAAATAAAAAATATTTTATACAAGTCTTCATAACTGAACCAAATAAAACTTATTCTCGACACCAAACAAAATAGAGGAAAAGGGAACAAGATTACTTGTTGCAGGGCTGCGAACATGATGAACTCGAGTCGGATTAAGAAATTTAAACAACAATAGAGCAAGCGAAATGTGTAATTGTTATGGTCTGAGACGGAATAGAAAACTAACTAAAGGTCTAGAGATATTTTTTTTTGTAAAGGTTAAGGATAGTGGCTACAATGGTTATTCCAAGCGGACTACAACAACATCCCCCGATTATGAACTTTTGTTGCAAGTATTTATAAGGTAAATAAGGGTTCTTCATTATGTTGAGCGGGAAAATATATTTTGAACTTTCAAATCTAAAAGATTGGAACGTTTGAAGTTTAAAACAAAAGGTTAAGATAGTGGCTACAATGGTTATTCCAAGAGGACTACGACAACATCCCCCTAATATGAACTTTTGTTGCAAGTATTTATAAGGTAAAATTAGGGTTCTTCATTATGTTGAGCGGGAAAATATATTTTGAACTTTCAAATCTAAAAAATTGGAATGTTTGAAGTTTAAAACAACCTCACAATATTTTGTAAAATTTGACTGAGTTTGCAAGAGTTTTTTCTTGGATTCATCAAAAAATGGTGAAGCTTCACCATCATTATAAAGATTGAAATTTAAACATTAAAGGTGAAAATAATGGCACCAAAATGGTATGACAAGGTCTTCAATGCCTGATGAAGTACATATTCTATGACAAAAAATGAAAAGTGGAAGAAGAGGGGCGTTTTTGGTTTTGAACGAGCAGGTGCACCGGTCCAAGGTTTCTTTGGGCCATAATTTGGAGTGGATTTGGGCTCGTTTTTGCTGGCTAAGTTTCAGCTGAGTGAGGGTCTTAGGATCGAGTTTAGAAGGTCTTTTA
Source organism: Solanum pennellii (assembly GCF_001406875.1). Taxonomy (NCBI): domain Eukaryota; kingdom Viridiplantae; phylum Streptophyta; class Magnoliopsida; order Solanales; family Solanaceae; genus Solanum; species Solanum pennellii. The sequence goes on along the minus strand of NC_028642.1, from coordinate 33,970,398 downwards.
TCTTCTTTCTTTGTATTATTTAGGCTTCTAACTTGATAACTAATACAATATATATTATGATATGATAACTACTAAAAATCTACATAACAAAAACATTAATACTATGACTTTACGTTAATATGAATATAGATACAAGAATATGGATTTATAATTAATTTAAATAAATGTGAAACTTGAAATAAGATGACGACAATCAATTATTTAAGATAAGAGGTGTAAAATGCGATAATATAATTTTAAGAATAAAACATACAATTTTAGTTGTAATTATAGAATTTTGACATAACAACAATTGTTTAAAGATAAATACTCAGAATAGTTCTATAAAAAAGATAATTTAGTACATTATTAATTTAGAAGCTCGAAAATAATAAATAACAAGAAATTGGGGCCAAAATTGTGTGTAAACAATGAACAATTTTGGGATTTAATTAATTTATAGAGGACTTAGAATAAGGATTGAAATGACATAACTTAGGTATTAAAAACATAGGAAACGATCAAAATAACACGGACTTTAAGAGCTGATGGGATACTTATGTATAAAACATTCACAAGCAATTTATATCTTCACCTTTCGTGAAGAAAATTGTGAAGATGGGGGGAAAAATCAGGGTTACCAAAAAGGCCACCTTCTTTCCCCTAAACGATATCTTTCAAAACAACAATATTTTCTCTGATTTGTGTTTATCCCATTCTTTTAAGTACATTAAAATTGTTTGTTGTTCCTCTTCTTTTTCTTTTAAAGAAATATTAATTCTCCACTCCTGAGTTAATCGGATAAAGAAGATTAATAAACTTGAAGAGTTTGACCATGCAATGTCCTTTAATTATCTTCATAACTAATTTGGAAATGAATAAATATGAGAACTCCTTTAAAATGTTCTCAAATAGTTATAAATTGATATTCAGATACTTTTTAAATTTGGTAAACACATCAATTTATTATAAATAGAATTAATGGATCAAACTTTGTAATTTTTCTATTAAATATCACCCGTATTTTCTCCAAAAAAATATTTTAAATTGACCAATGAATTTAGGAGTCCAAGTCACATTAAGTAAATAAATTGTTTTTGAACTACTATATAGAAGGGAAATTCTTAAGTAAAAAAGTTTAATGTGAAAAATTAATTAAAAGAAAAAAAAACCTTCAAGTCATATTGAAAATCATAGTTGTGAAGATAAAATAAGAATACTTTTTATTACTTTGAATGCTTTTGGTCATATTCTTTTTATTTTTGCACTAACAATATTATAACGAATCCACCATTTTGATGGCTTATGTTTTTTTTATACACACATTAAAATGTTATTTTTTTATACTAACAATGATAGTATGATTTTTTTTTTTTATTTTTCTACATCTTTTTTATCATCTCTTTCTCAATCTCCTTAAGCCAATACAATTTTTTGTTTGTAAATCATCATCCATCACTAATATTTTTGTATATTTTGCGTTACATTGTGTTAGACACTATTATAATAAATGATTTTCTATTTTAACAATGAAATTTTAGATTTCTTTTTCCATCTTTAATCCTTTTAGTCCTCTCTTTATTCTTTCTGGCTCTTTTCTAGTCAAGTTTTTTTTTATTTGTAAAATGTAACCTATCATTCATTTACATTCCATATTCTTTTTATTACATACACATTTTAATAAATAATTTTCCATTTCAACAATGAAAATATTGATATCATTTTTTTCTTTCTTTTCTTTATTTGTATTTTGTTTTTCTTGTCTCTTTTATCACTCATTATTCTCAAGTCAAAAGTATATTTTATTTGTTTGTGTCTTGTCTTGCATTAGATCTTCACTCTCATTTTCTTCTGTTTCTCCATTTCATTTTGGATCATGGACTCATCGAATAATCAAAAACTGTGACAATAAAATTTATTACTTTTTTCATGATTGAGAAAGAAATCTTCCAAGCGCTGCTTTAGCTGAATCTATTATAGGGTCGATTAAACGATATATGGTGTTATTGTAGTGTTCTTTTCTCCTTTTATGCGTTCATAATTGAGGTGAAGATTTTTTTTTTTTTGATAAATTTTGTTGATGTAAAACATAAATTTTTATATATTTTTTTGAGTATTCATTCAAAAGGTTTGAGTTTATTTAAAATATGTCTGATTCTTGCTTGGGGTCAATCTTGGTGAGATCAATAGAAAATAAATTGTTGCATTAAAATTATAATATAATAGGTCATAACTCAATCCATCGAATTCAAAATTCTTTTTCATTTTTTTAAGTTTTATTTTCATACTTTTTAAATCAAACGATGAAATACATTTTCCTTCATTTACCGTGAATTTAATCAAGAAAAAATACATACTTTTTTATGTTAAGATTTATTCTTTTATGAAATTTTGGGCTACAGATCTAATAAAAATGACCCTAATTTCTGTACAAATGCCTTGTTTCATGCCCAAAATGATCTAATAATGAAAAATATTAAAACCAACCTACTAAAATATGGACAAGGTAGATGGATATAGAAGGAAGAAAAATAATTTGTACCTATATTATCCTAAATTTAAAAAATTTCTTTGTTGTTAAAGTTTTTATTTAATGTTACTATATTTTCATTTTCGTAAACCTTAATTATGATCCAACTTAAAGTAATGTTTTACTTTAGTATTAACTCATTTTTCTCATATTCACCTTGAGCTCAACTAATATAAAGAACAAATAGAGAATTTGATATTTGTAAGGTCATGAGGTGACAAAAGTACAATCAAAGGATAAATTGACCAATATAAAATAGTATAGAGTCAAATTATATTTTCTTTTTCTGTTGATTAAAATTTGATGGGGACTTCATCAGAAAATTATTTTAGATTAAATAGTTTACATCGAATTAGTGAGATATTATTGGTTATTCTTCAGGTTGGACAAGTGTCTTTATGCTTACTTTGTTAAGAAGGGGATGTATGAGACTGCTACGACATTCGCCAATGATGTTGATGTTGCATCTCTCAAATGATTGTAAGCCTGTCTTTAAATTTATGACAGATTATAATTATTAAAAGTAGTCTCGATGTGACATGTAACTTAGGGTGAGATGCGAAATCAATCTTCGATATTTGAGTTATGATAGGCTGCCTAAGTCGTATATGTTTGTGTTGCGGGACTTTATTGGATTTTGGGTGAATTAAAGATGGATCATGCTAGACATTCATAAATGATCAATGTAGTTTTGGGATTTACAGTTTTATTAAATAAAGGTCCACAGATGTTGACCCGAATCTTTCATCATTTAATCCACTTAGTGCTAAGTTAACTTTGAGTGAAACATGCAATTAAAATGGAAACAAAAATAATCTAATAATACTAAATCACATTAATAATTGATATATTGAGTAGATTATAAATCATGAAAACTAAAATTTTACTAAAAAAGACTTTATATTAAGCATAATAAATTATGCAAGAAAAATAATTTGAGACATGCATCTAAAATAACATAATTTGAAGTGGTGAAAACACTTGATATTGAAGCTTTCATGAAAATAACATTTAAAACAAGAAATTCACAAGTAAGACATGTAATTAAGCATCATTTATGAAGAAGAACTGATTTACCATGAAAACCCATAAAGTCATAGAATACATAGATCTGGAGATTTCAAAAGATATTTAAAAAATTGATATTCTTTGCGACTCAATGGGTGAAAGGATATCCATTGTTGAAATACCACCATGCGTAGAATGAAGAAACCTAGCTTGAATTTCTTGAATAGAGACTTAAAGCTTGGAACCCTGGTGTTGCTTTATAGAAAACTTGAGAGAGAAGAGATTGGTTTATGAGGGTTCTGCATGTATCTTTGAACATTTTGATAGAATAATTTTTATTATGCACGAAGAGAATTGGAGCACCCCATGGAAAGACGTTGGATCAGATTAATCCTTTGTTCAAAAGGTCCTTTAATTAATCTTTTGTCTCCTTTAGATTAGTTGGAGTCATTCTATAAGAAAGGACGAAGATAGGCTCGATATTATGAAAAATGTCTATTCAAAAGTTAATATCCCTTTTGGATGAATAGGTGAAGATCCTAGGGAAACACTTTTGGTAGTTCACTCACTATAGGGACTAATTAAAGAGTGGGGGCATTGGTAATGGAATCATTAACAGAAACTAGATGGTTGATGCAACTCTTATAAGTGGTCATTCTGACCTTAAGGTAACAGACAAACCGACCTATTTGTGCTGAAATACTACCCTTACATCCTATGATTCACTTATTAGGAAATTCAAATATAATGATTCATATTCTACAACTGACTGAGGCACAAAAGGTGTGTAGCAAGTACATGCGACAAATGATATCAAAATCAACATACACTCTCTCTGAATATTCTTTTAACACTTCCTGACAAACTAGAAAGTTTGGCCAGTAGTAACACTACCCCGTTGCCAATCTGTGTTATGAAAATCAGAAATTACTGGTTGTAATAAATCATTCAGAAACACGAAGTAACTGAGATTTTAAGAACCAGTAAATAAGATGAACAGAAATTTATTTGTAAAAAAATAATTGAATCTGTAAAACTTACCAGAATCTGGAATACTCGTATTGATAATTTAGGAAGAAAATCAAGTCCACTGAATTCACAGTGTCCCCTTAAGGAATTTATTCCCCTCTAGTATCCGAGGTTTGATTTGGAATATAACCTCCCAGGGTAAAATGATCTTAATCAGTAGAGTATAGATACCAAAAACTCTACTGTCAGCGAATCAATCCACAGCAGGAAAGTACACGAAGAAATATGTGTTTTTTAAGAAGAAGGAAGATCAGAAAATTCATAGGGAAATATTCTGAAGACTGAATGGTATTTATAGGCAAGAAGAATATATTCTGAAAGGTTGCTACCCTTTCAGAATTAACACGACCATTAATGAAAGGTTGCAAACTTTCAAATGGTATTGACTGTTCCTGAAAGTTGCAACCTTTCAGAACAGTCATGGCGGGAAATTTTGAATATAACGGAATTTAAAACGGGTCACTCGCGCGGATCCGAGTCGGGTCGGGTTTTAACTAAAAAGTTGAAAACATTTCGGTTATCAACTAATTTATTGAAAATAATTTTTGGCCATTTAAAATTAATTAATAAATAATTAAAATAAATTTTGTCCAAAAAATTATCTCTCGATCGATCATTTGCCAAAGCCAAAGCCAAAGCCAAAGCCGAAGCCGAAGCCGAAGCCGAAGCCGAAGCCGAAGCGAGCGACGACGACGACGGCGCGAGGGGGGTCCCTCTTTCCAACCCTTTTAACAATTAATAGGAGTGTTTATTTATTTAAACTCTCCTATTTTCATTTCCATTACCGATGAGGGACTATTGCTTTTTTCATTAAAGGATTAGAGGACTTTTCAAGTTCCCAACCTTTCAAGTTCTAAACTTTTCAAATTCCTCTCCTTCCCTCTATTTCCCATCAATTCTTGCTACATACCCAACAATCCCCCACATTGATGGGGAATAGTTATAACATAGGAATGCACGGACAATTGTGTACTTTACAAGCAAGGATTAATTGCATCTGGATAAGTAGGTTTCCCCTTGGACTTTCCGTAGTGAACATATGTCGGATATACTCGGTCAATCGGTAGATGTGATATCTTTGAACCGTCGAACTTTGGTGTATACCTAGACAACCATATGTCACACAATTAACCCTTTACTGTTTATGATTCTTACGGTTGTGTTCGTTTCAGCCATGGGCTTTTGACATAAAATTCTTTGAAGCGGCTTCCACTTCACACTCACATAGGTGATTTCTAACCGTGTCATCTCGTAGATACACTATTTGGTCAAATCTACCAAACTTAGCAAATCATTAAAAACATTAAGCTTTATTACCTCATTAACAAGCCTTAAAGTCTTAACCTTTTCCTGAACATTGTCTTCATCATGAGAATGGATTGAGTTAATTGACAATGTCGAACCGTCAGCCACAACTTTTTTTTTCTCCTTGAATCTAGATCTTGGGATCTCCAGTCTGCTAGATAGAGTTACCGTCATGCTGACTTGTCCTAAGCCATAAACCCATTCCCTTAGATGATCTTTCAATTGCCTCTCTCACTAGGCCTTTCGTTAGTGGATCTGACACATTATCGCTTGACTTTACATAGTCAATTGTGATAATTCCACTAGAGAGCAGTTGTCTTAATGTGTTATGTCTACGTCGTATATGAGGAGACTTCCCGTTGTACATAACGCTCCCTGCCCTGCCTATTGCTGCTTGACTATCGCAATGTATGCAAATTGGTCCAACAGGTTTGGGCCAGAATGGAATATCCTCTAGGAAATTCCGGAGCCATTCCGCTTCATCACCAGCCTTATCCAAAGCAATGAATTCAGATTCCATTGTGGAGCGAGTAATACATGTCTGTTTGGAAGATTTCCAAGAGACAGCTTCTCCACCAAGTATGAATACATAACCACTCGTGGATTTTACATCATTTGACCCGGTGATCCAATTTGCATCACTATATCCTTCAATCACAGCAGGATATTTATTATAATGCAAAGCATAATGTTGTGTCCATTTTAGATAACCCAACACACGTTTCATAGCCATCCAGTGAGTTTGATTCGGATTACTAGTGTACCGACTCAGTTTACTAATAGCACATGCTATATCTGGTCGCGTGCAATTCATAATATACATCAAACTTCCCAACACTCTGGCATATTCCAATTGAGAGTCACTTTGACCTTCATTCTTTTTAAATGTACAACTTAAATCAATTGGAGTTTTGACTACATTGAAATTCAAGTAATTGAACTTATCCAATACTTTTTCAATATAATGAGATTGAGATAATGCTAGTCCCTGGGGAGTTTTGATAATCCTGACCCCTAAGATCAAATCAGCAACTCCTAAGTCTTTCATATCGAACTTGCTGAACAACATGCGCTTAGTAGCATTTATATCGTCAATTTCTTTACTCATTATTAACATGTCATCAACATAGAAACAAACAATGACTTCATGATTCATAACGTTTTTAATGTAAACATATTTATCACATTCGTTAATCTTGAATCCATTTGCCAACATTATTTGATCAAATTTAGCATGCCATTGTTTGGGTGCTTGCTTGAGTCCATAAAGTGACTTCACAAGTCTGCGCACTTTCTTTTCTTTACCAGGAACTATAAACCCTTCAGGTTGTTCCATGTAAATTTCTTCCTCTAACTCTCCATTTAAGAAGGCTGTCTTTACATCCATTTGGTGGATTTTAAAATCATGCACTGCTGCTAGTGCTATTAACATCCTAATTGATGTTATCCTTGTTACTGGAGAGTATGTGTCAAAGTAGTCCAGACCTTCCTTTTGTCTGTACCCTTTGACTACCAATCTAGCCTTATAGTTGTCAATAGTCCCATCAGGTTTCATTTTCCTTTTAAAGATCCACTTTGATCCTAAAGGTTTATTTCCGGGAGGAAGATCAATAAATTCCCAAGTGTGATTGCTTAAAATTGATTCAATCTCACTATTGACTGCTTCTTTCCAATAAGTTGACTCTGACGAAGACATAGCTGCTTTAAATGCTTGAGGCTCATTTTCAAGCAATAGTGCTACAAAATCTGGTCCGAAAGAAACAGATTTTCGTTGTCGAGTACTTCGCCTAGGTTCCTCACTAGTTAGAATATTTTCCATTGATTCTTCTCGTGGTCGTTTAGATCTTTCACTTGTTGACTCACTTTCAGTTTTATACGGATAAATGTTTTCAAAAAACTCTGCATTATCTGATTCAATTATCGTATTAACATGAATCTCAGGATTATCAGATTTGTGAACCAAAAATCGACAGGCTTTACTATTCACAGCATACCCAATAAAGACACAATCTATTGTTTTGGGTCCAATTTAACCCTCTTCGGTAAAGAAACCTCTACATTGGCTAAACACCCCCACACTTTGAAATATTTCAAGTTGGGTTTTCTTCCTTTCCACAACTCATATGGAATTGATTGTGTTTTTTGATGGGGTACTCTATTGAGTATTTTATTAGCTGTAAGGATGGATTCCCCCCAAAGATTTCGCGGTGAACCAGAATTGATCATTAAGACATTCATCATTTCCTTTAAAATTCTGTTCTTCCGTTCTGCCAAACCATTTGACTGTGGTGTATAAGGTGCAGTAGTTTGATGAACAATACCATATTCCAAACATATCTCTGCAAAAGGAGATTCATATTCTCCACCCCTATCACTCCGAATCATTTTTATCTTTAGATTCAATTGGTTTTCCACTTCATTTTTGTATTGCTTAAATGCATCAATTGCTTCATCCTTACTATTAAGCAAATATACATAACAAAATCGAGTGCAGTCATCAATAAAAGTTATAAAATACTTTTTTCCACCACGAGATGGTGTTGACTTCATATCGCATATATCTGTGTGAATTAAGTCTAAAGTTTTAGAATTTCTTTCAACAGACTTGTAAGGATGTTTAACAAACTTACTTTCGACACAAATTTTACATTTCGACTTATCGCATTTAAAATCAGGCAATACTTCTAGATTAACCAATTTTCGCAAGGCTTTGTAATTTACATGTCCCAAACGGGCATGCCATAAATCACTTAACTCCAATAAGTAAACAGAAGCAGAATTTTTATTAATACTGTCAACAACCATTACATTTAGTTTGAAAAGACCCTCATTGAGGTAGCCCTTTCCTATGAACATTTCATTCTTACTTATTACAGCTTTATCACTAACTAGGACACACTTAAACCCGTTCTTAACGAGTAGTGCAGCAGAAACTAAATTCTTCCTAATAGTAGGGACATGCAGAACATTGTTCAAAGTCAACCCCTTGCCGGATGTCATTTTCAACATTACTTTCCCAGTTCCTGCAATCCCTGCTGTTGCTGTGTTTCCCATGAATAAATCTTCATTGTACTAAGCAGGAGTGTACGTTGCAAAGGCTTCTTTCGTAGAGCAAATATGTCTAGTGGCACCTGAGTCAAGAAACCACTCCTTGGGATTTCCAATTAAGTTACACTCTGATATCATTGCACACAAGTCATCTTCATCTTCCATCTTTTCCACGATGTTTGCTTGACTTTTGCCTTTGCCTTTGTTTTTGTCCTTTCTTGGAGCATGACAATCAGAAGATCTATGACCAGCCTTGCCACAATTATAACAGTTGCCTTTGAATTTCTTCTTGGCCTGTTCTGACTTCTGCCCGTTGGACTTCATTCTCTTTTTGTCTTTGGTAGGAGCTTCTTCAACAATATTAACTCCAATGATTGTTGAACTCTTACGCGACTTCTTTTCGGCATTTCTGTTATCTTCCTCAATCTTGAGCCGAATCACAAGATCTTCAAGCTTCATTTCTTTACGCTTGTGTTTTAGATAATTCTTAAAATCGTTCCACGAAGGAGGCAACTTCTCGATCATTGCAGCCACTTGAAAAGCTTCATTTACTACCATATCTTCAGCAATCAGATCATGGAGAATAAGTTGAAGTTCCTGCACTTGTGATCCAATAGTTTTACTATCTACCATTTTATAGTCTAAAAACTTTGCGACCACAAACTTTTTCAAGCATGCATCTTCTGTCTTATATTTCTTCTCAAGTGCATTCCACAACTCTTTTGAAGTTGTTATTGCACTATAGACATTATATAAGTCATCCTCTAAAGCACTCAAAATGTAACCTTTACATAGGAAGTCTGACTGTTTCCATGCTTCAACAATCATAAATTTTTCCCTGTCTGGCATATCATCAGCAGGAACTGGAGTATCTTCACTTGTAAATTTCTGCAGACCAAGAGTGGTAAGCCAGAAAAATACTCGTTGCTGCCATCCTTTGAAATTCACACCTGTGAATTTACCCGGTTTCTCTGCTTGTGATACAAGAGTTCGGGTTGGTGCAGCAACAGCCACAGCAACACCAGTGTTTTCCATTTCTGATAAACAAAATTGATACAATATAAGTAAGCAATAAACTATAATTGCAAACTTAAAGGAGTATACAATCACAAAGATTTTTGTCTCCACCAGAAATACAGATTTAATAATTTCCTTAAGATTGTTGCCAATCTGTGTTATGAAAATCAGAAATTACTGGTTGTAATAAATCATTCAGAAACACGAAGTAACTGAGATTTTTAGAACCAGTAAATAAGATGAACATAAATTTATTTGTAAAAAAATAATTGAATCTGTAAAACTTAACAGAATCTGGAATACTCGTACTGATAATTTAGGAAGAAAATCAAGTCCACTGAATTCACAGTGTCCCCTTAAGGAAATTATTCCCCTCTAGTATCCGAGATTTGATTTGGAATATAACCTGCCAGGGGATCTTAATCAGTAGAGTATAGATACCAAAAACTCTACTGTCAGCGAATCAATCCACAGCAGGAAAGTACACGAAGAAA
>NC_028642.1:33944721-33958193 GCF_001406875.1 Solanum pennellii | reverse complement strand
CGCGAGGGGGGTCCCTCTTTCCAACCCTTTTAACAATTAATAGGAGTGTTTATTTATTTAAACTCTCCTATTTTCATTTCAATTACCGATGAGGGACTATTGCCTTTTTCATTAAAGCATTAGAGGACTTTTCAAGTTCCCAACCTTTTAAGTTCTAAACTTTTCAAATTCCTCTCCTTCCCTCTATTTCCCATCAATTCTTGCTACATACCCAACATACCCTATGTTATAGAGCCTGGTGCCTATCCATGTTTTGCTTTCTGAACTTAGGAACTAGAGAATTAGTATAATATGGGGTCGGGATTGAGTACTTCTGATGAAACGGTGATCGACTACCACTCCCGACCTCTACTAAGAGTAGTCAACACTATCTATTGCAGCCCGCTTGTTATCCCTATCACCCTCCTTGAGCTTTTGAGAATGAGTTATCAAGCGAGAAATGTCCATGTTCTTGATCAATATCACAATCCTACATTCTACCATCTAAATAATTCCATAGACAAGCTTATTCATGTGTACCCTAAATAAATCAACCATTGTCCAAGCATACGTGGACAGTTGAGTAAACATGAATGTATAGTCCTTCACTTTCATGATAATCTAAGGACATTCTGAGGGAACCTTCTTTCTTATGCATTAAGAGAACAATTTAGTTTCTCCAATTATACTCCCAACCCCACCCTATTCAAATTTATGTGTCACCGGGCCAAAAATTAGAGAAAGAAAAGAAGACTTTTGAAACATGTGGTCTAAAGAAAGGTTTAAACATGTATGACTAAAAAGATATCATATTAACATGAGGATTTTAAAGCTAAAATTATTTTTAAATGCATAAATGCTACATTTTTGGGGGGATAAATTAAAAAGGGAAGTGGCACATAAAATGGGAATTAAAGTGAGTGTAACTTACAAAAACTATCCACTGAAATATAATGGAGGGAATGATAGCTGATGTAATTCTCTGAAATTGATGGTTCACCTATCGAGGGTAAATTTTTTTACAACAACTGTGTTCGTGTTTATAGAATTGTATTAATTGTTGTTCTTTATTTTCGAGTGTTGCGCAAAATATAATGATTGATTTTTTTATTTGTTGTGATGTACTAATGTACAATAATTTAGTTCTGCAATTTGTTTCAACTATCGAATCTCGGGAGGGATTTCTAGTAGATTGGTGAGATACTTTCTATAGTATGTTAGCTCTATTCAGGTAGAAATGCCAAAGATCGATATGCTGAGGTTTTGCCTAACTTTTTCTAGATTAAATTTCTCCTTTTTAGACTACAATATGATAATCTAAATGCATGATTTGGTTAAATTCACAGGCTGCACAGACTATGGATAATGTGGTACGTCAAGTCCCTTTTGTTGTGCCATCATCTTCTTCTGAGAGGGCAGCATTTATAATTGACCTTAGGTAACTTCATGCTATTTTTTTCTATAACTAAATCACGTTTCCATTAGGTTTCGTGCAACACAAATTTTACCAAAAGAATTAGTTTGTATTATTTGCAGGATAACTAGTTATTGCTATGATATTACATAGTGAAAGCATCCATTTGGTTGTTCAAGTACATGAATCAAATGATTTCTAACTCTTTTTGATCTCGATATACCCTACAGAGACCAAATTGAGCTGATTCCAAATATGTCTCGACAAAGGGAGGCAAAAGTATGTTTACAATTTGAGACAACAATAGTTTCTTTTAATGTTGTGACATAACTTACAAAGTGTTATTTGTTACAGAATGAGGCAGAGAATGTTGAATAAACTATGAATATGGAACCAATCGTCAATACCCTTGATAAGGCTTTGCTGTGGTGCGAGACCCTTCTAAAAAGGTTTATATTGATATAAAATACCTTGATCAATTTATGTATTAGAGTCTCTTGTGTTTGGTCTTGATAGTTCATGCGAGCTCACCTAAATAGTTTCTAGTCTTGTATGTTGACGATATTTTTCTGTTATTAGTCATTCATGGATCATCAATCAATTCTCTGTTGTAATGGAAATTCATATCAAATTTTTTGTTGATCTTCTTATTAGGATCGTCCACCTATGGTATGCAGAAAACTCCTCGATCCAATCAACATCTCATGATTTTCTATTTTTCTCTTGTCATGGAAAATAGAAGGTGGTACCTTGAGAAAGCTTACATATCATTAGCTTTTATGCAGTACATGTAGACTATATCTGTGAGAGTATACCTATGAATTTTTGTTCTTTGTTGATCTTTTTAAGCATTAAACTCCTTTTGTAATCCAAGCTTTACTCATAAGTACTTGGTAGTGAATGGCACAAGGGAACATTCTTTGTTGTTGGTCTCTCTCTTTTATAAGTTAGTTGTTGCATAATTTTTTATATTAACACGGGGATTTTGAAGAAAAAGTTCTTTATGAATCATCCTATTAATTTTCCTAAAAGTTCGAAAAATGAAAATATCATTATTATGAACGAATTAAAGTGCAAAAAACAACCCCAACAAACTCAATGTAATTTCATAAGTCATGTCTGAGTAGGGTGATGTGTAAGCAGCCTTAAAGTGAAGTGTCTTCACGATGAATATTAAGCAGCTAATACATTCAGACAAGGCATAGACGGTTTAGGTTTCAATAGTGAGACAGATTAGCATTGATGGATTTATGCATTAATGATTAAGGATAAGTCTAAGGTCACGAACAAAATTTGTTATTATACTAATGATATATAAGAAGTGGCTAATTAAAATCCAAATAGTTGTAAAGATATTTATCCTCGATATTTGAAGAAACATTATGTTGATGTTCATTGTATTCAAGTCCATTCTTAGGATTATATTATTTTGTTTATAAGTTGTTATTGGATTAACAAGGAGTATAGTCAATCGAATCTACAAATTTTGTGTTAAAATGATAAGGGTTGCCTGGTGCTTTTCTGTTGATCTGGGCATGGTCTGCTTATCTTCCCTGATTATAAGTAGACATCCTATCTTGATGAAAATACTATAGGCTGATTCCACCGAGACAACTATACAATTGTTTCAAGCCCCCTTCTTAATTTAAAATGATAATAACGTAAAGATATTGTACCTGCTTTTCTTGTTGTGAATTGAAGTAATTTATTTATGGTTTCTTGAGTTAGAGACCATCAAAGGAGTAGGTTGAGGAATTTATTTGTATTTAAATATTTAATTAGCATGATGAAAGGGGACACTTTTCATCAAATAGTTAATAAGTTATGAGGGAGAGTAAAAGATGCAGGGGATACCTGATAGGTAAAGGGGAAAATAATGTTTGCGCAATTACTTTTGGGTTCCAACTTCTATTCTAATCTTAGGAAAAAGTACCATACATGTACAGATTTAGTACTATAACAAAGTTGATGTTAATACAAGCCCACATAGTGAATTGATTGCCTATTTGGGCATCATGTAATATTCAAAATCTGGAGCATTATTATCTAATTTTGATTACCTAGAAAGTACAAATTGTGAACTAAAAGATTATATACAAACTAGGGTTCTGATTTTCACTTAAGATATTAAACAACCTTTCCGAGAAAACATGTCCTTTAGATTAAGGATATTATAATAGTTAAATCAGAACAAAACTCCAAGGTTTAAGAAACCCTAGGTCTGAATAAGATATGGAGAATCAGGGAACTGACTAAATTCTAGCGACCTAGTGGATGAAAGAAACCCACTAGTGAAATCCCATGTACCTGGTGAAAAAATCTACGGGGAAATCCTTTGGAATTCGGGGTTGAACCTTGAATAAAATTGTTGATTTTTCTTTGGAAGTCTGTTTGACTTTTCTTAACCTCAACAATAATGTTTTGTGGGTCCTCAGCAATTTTCGTCCTTAGAAACTAAGGCGGATTCATCCGACCGAAGTCTCAAACCCTAGCTGCAGTTTAAGGGCCCAATGCATAGCAAAAATACCTAAATACCCCTAACTTAAAATATGATGATGACCATCCATGGAGGAACCTATGGACCATCGTTTGGACTACCAACAACCGACTGCAGTCATGATTTCTGGTGTGCTCGATGGGGCTTCACTAAGACGAGCACTACATTTTACTCAATGCAAACTCTTTGGCATTGGAAAAAGGAATAAATTATATTTAATTTGATAGGTCTTGGACCATCTAATTCATTTTCTGCTAAAAGATACGTCAATTTAAAGTTGACCCAAAATCCATTTCTCTCTAATTTGTTGTTGGCCCTCATCTACAATAATACCTACAATTTTTAGGTCAAACTACGAAACATAATGGCCGACCGTGGATGGGTTTAGAGACCATAAAACTCTGGACCTCAATGATGGAACAAACCTACTCTCTGTGAGTAAATCAACGGACCATGGTTCACGACCATAGATGTCATCTTTTGATTTGAAATTCCCCCAAGTCTAAGACTGAACCATGGGTTCTACCAAATGTATGTAGGTTGTGTTCGTTGGTTCTGACACCAGATTCTAGAAAGCTACATCTTTTTATTTTCTTGAGTTTGAGGCAGGGCCAACTCTATGCTATGAAAAATAATGCTTTTGTAAAGAATAAATTATGTGTTGAAAATTCTATAGAAAAATTTTATTATTTACGATAAAAGTATAATTTTTTACAATATATTATTTTATCCTCTTTAACATCTTTTGTACTTTGTAAAAAATAAGAATTAATAGTGAAAAGTGTTGAACAAAGTGACAGAGAAATTCAACCATCTCAAAAACCTGCAAACACTTTTTCATCATCTGGACTAATTGTCATGGCATGCCTAGAAAGCTCAAAGAAAATGGGCATCATACGCGTTCCGAAAAAAACTTCCCTTAGTCAGGCTCTTGAACCTCATTGGATTCACCTCCCTCACATTCTAAATAATGAAGCGATACTGGAAGGAACTAGAGAACGCATCCCACTCAAATGTGGAAGATCAAACAAGTCTAGATCTCTCAAGAGTCCTCCAACGGGGAAGATCCAACATTTCTACACCTCACAAAATATCTTCAACATTCTCTAGCGTGTCAACAAAGTTGCAGTGTAACAAATCCAACGCTACAATCATCCATCACACAAACTACCTCAAGTATATCATGGAAAAAAGTCAAGAACTCATTGAGCATCCTCACTCTTACCACCTGGAATAGGGGAGGTTTCATCTTCCGAATCCTCTCATAACATTTCAGCTTTGAAATCATCAAAAAAACCTCAGAAGCAATATGATCACCAACAACCTGTGTAGTAACCATATGTGGCTGACCCAAATGATCCTGAATACCTGTAACTCGCTGTTGATTTAGGGTCTGCGCCCCTACCCTCATATGAGAACCCTGTGGGGTACAAATCACACCACTCTAAGAGAAGTTCTTCAGCATACCTAAGATCCTCAATAAGTTCTCATGAAACAAGGAAGCTCCAAACATGAGAGTAATTCGGTGTTTGACAACCTCAACAATCGCTTCTAGCTCTATCTTAGGCTGGTTCCATTCGAAGAGCACAACCTCTAATTTTTACTACTATACGATCAGAAAGTATGAACAAAAAGGAAGTTTCTTGGAAATATTACAGCCTCTTGAAGATAAGTATGGATGTCTCCATACTAATCCTCAAGAATCTACTTAGACATGGCTTATACCTGTGAGACCTATGAACTTTGAGCTACCATACCATTTTTCACGACCAAAAAAATAGACCTGATGACACTTGTATATCCGCACCAAGACAAGTCAATGCCAACCTAACAAAATGAAAGAAATGCAGAAATATAAAGCTATTAGAACAAAAAGAAGGAAAATTTACTAATTCTAAACAATACCCCTAAAATCATTTTTTCACATATACAGGCCACTAAATACATAAAGTTATATATTAAAAATAAGTACAAGTCTAAATCTTTGTTTCTAAAATAGATCAAAACTTAAAGAAGAGGAAAATAGTATCTGTCGGAATGACATCACTACCTTTTAAGTCTTTCAAAAGATTCTATGGGAACAAAGTATTCCAAGAGTTAAAATGTTTTCACATTTAAACAGAAGAGGAAACACCGATTTCCAAAAGAGCTTTTGGCTAGTTTTTGAGTAATAATCTCAAATCACAGAAAGAGTTACTCAAATCACAGAAAGAGTTATCTTTGTAAACATATGAGATAATATATTTTTGGAGTATAATTTAGAACCTATTCGGGGATGAGTTTGAGTTCAGATAATTCAATATCTCCATAAACAGTGTAACTAACATGTTATAAAAGGGTCATACTTTTGCGATGATTCCTTAAGGCTTTTAGCATAGACCAACGGATCCACTTAGTGAGTTAGGTTCTATACCCATGACAAGGTATATGAGGTTCCTGGCAGCGTTAGATAAGATATTGTACCACCACTTAGCTTGTAGTGATTGTTGTCGGTTAGAGAAACTCCCAGGGAGATATTTTGTATTCTTATATTCATAGAGTTACTTGTATTTTCATATACAAAACTAAGTTATTGTTGGGTCTTTTATATATTGAGTAGTTATCTACATGCATTAATGTTTTCTTTATAT
Organism: Solanum pennellii; assembly: GCF_001406875.1. NCBI lineage: Eukaryota > Viridiplantae > Streptophyta > Magnoliopsida > Solanales > Solanaceae > Solanum > Solanum pennellii. The sequence continues at coordinate 33,951,673 of NC_028642.1, read as the reverse complement.
CGCACCCTTATTTCTACATTATATTGAAGATCAGTTTAGTTAAGAAGAGGTAAGTGTATCTCGTAGATGTTCATGCTTATAGTTTGTTTAGATTTCCCCTCGCATGATCATACATTCAATATATTTATGCTATTTGTCCTGAATCATTTCATGATGCAGATACATCAAATTAGGATCAACATCCAATGCTTAGTTGATCCAATTAAGAATTCAAAGTCATTTTGGTGAGCCTTTTTTATTTTTGGAGGATTGATTGTCATATTTATTTTAGTATTTTATTTGATAGAATGATGGAAGTCTTGTTGCGACATCCTTCATAGTATTAAGGGCTTCATATATAGATAACTATTGTTCTTTAGTCTTTGCATTTCAGCTCTTTTGTAATAGACTAGAGTTTCCACTTTGGCTAGTTGAATGTTAACTTCTAAAACATTCTCCGTTTGTCTATGTTAAGACTGTATTTAAGTATTTTTTTTGACTAAGTCTTCTTTCTACTGAGGGTTTAGCCAGGATAAGGGTTCGCTTGGGGATAACAATGGATCTCGAGTATCAGTGTCTCCCAGGGTGTAAGCTCCGGGCATGACAAAATCTCCCAATGAGCAAGTCGGTGAACATCTTTTCATAACCCTTTATTTCATTCTTCAACATGTTCTACACTACCTATAGATAGTGTGGTGAGAGTGTCGGCCACTACGTTGGCCTTATCCGGACGGTAAAACACATTTATGCCATTGTCTTTGTAGAATTCAAACAATATCCTCTGATTAAGATTCAACTCTTTCTAGGTGAACACATCCTAGAGGCTCTTATGATATTTGAACATATCAATATGGACACCATAGAAGTAGTGTCTCAAAATATTTAGGAAAAATACCACGGTTGCATGTTCAGGGTCATGAGTCGGGTAATTCTTGTTGTGGACCTTGAGATGTGTAGAAGAACAATGACCTTAAATCGCTTCACTCATGTTACCACTGAAATTTGACCTTCTTTTGAGTCAGCTTGGTCAATGGTGAAGTTACGGATGAAAATCCTTTGACAAATCTCCTGTAATAACCAACCAAGACTAAGAAAATTATGATATGTGTTGGAGAGGTGGGTCTAGGATAATGTTGTACCCCCTTAATTTTTTGAGAATCTATTCGCATCCCTTCGTTGGATACTACACGACCAAGTGACTGATGCTAACCAGAATTTACATTTGCTGAACTTAGCAAAGCAGGTAATCTTTGAAGGTTTGCTAAACAACTCTCAGATAAGTCGCATGCTCTTCCTCATTTCGTAAATAAGTTAAGATATCATCAATAAAGACAATGACGAATAAGTCCAAATAATTTTTGAACACCCTATTCATTAAGTCCATGATAGCTGAAAGAGCACTTGTTAGTCTAAAAGACATAACTACAAATTCATAGTGACCATACCTAGTCTTGATGTTTTTCATCGGTTTGTCACTATCTCTGACTCTGAGTTGATGGTATACTAATTTGAGGACAACTTAGAAAAGCAACCAACTCCTTGGTCGAACAACTTATAAATTCTTGGTATGGGATACATATTATTGACTGTGACTTTGATCAACTGATGGTAGTCAATAAATATATTTTGAGCACCGTCTTTCTTGCGCACGAACAATATTGAAGCACCACAAAGAAAAGTCATGGTTCTAATGAAGGATTTATCTAGAAGTTCGTTAATTTTTCTTTCAATTCCTTTAGCTTAGAAAAACCATTCTCTAAGGAGGAATTGAATTGGTCTCGGTATGTAGAAGGAGATCTATTCCGAATTCGATTTCCCTTTCGAAGGAACTCCTGGAAGATCTTCTGGAAACTCATTTACTAGTGACTGACTCAAGAGTTCTGGTTTCGGAGTTTGAATCCTTAACCCGAATGAGATGATATATATACCCTTTGAAGATCATCTTTTTGGCCTTAAGGTAAGAGATAAATCGACCTATATGCGTTGAAGTACTACCCTTAAATTCTAAGACTGAATTATTTGGCGACTAATCCAAACAATCCTAGCTCTATAATTGACTAAGGCATAACAAGAATGTTACCAATCCATTCCTAGAGTGATATCAAAATCTACCATTTCTATCTCTAAAAGGTCTGTTGAGCTGACTTTCAGAGAAACTATAATAGGGTAATTCTTGTGTATTCATCTAGCTATGGTTGGATCACCAACTGAAGTAAAGAGTAAAAGAAATCTGAGAGATTTTATTGATACCGAAGTCTACTGCTATATGGGCAGCTTAAAAAAAGGTGTAGCCCTTGGGTATTACAATGCATAAACATCCAACGAAAGACTCGTAATGTACTAGTTACAACATCAAGTGAATCTTCCTGGTTCTAAGGTTTTAGTTACCACATCAAGAGAATTTTCCTGGTCCTAGAAAGCCTAGAGAACATACAACCTATTCTTGCACTGACTGCCACTTGTACCAAATGAGGCACCCTACTAAGTTGGGCAACTTGCTGGCGCTGCTGTAGTAGACAGAGTCGTGTTACCACCTTGTGCTAACCTGGAAGATGGTGAATCCTTCGACCTATGAACAGATTGACCGTATACAAAACACCCCTGTATGCCATAAAGATACTCAGATAGATGTTTCTTACAACTTTTTAGGCATGTTAGAAAAGTTAGATTGCTTGAAACACTCCCCTGTGACTTAGATCTTGATGCCCTACCTTTATGATCCTACTGAAACCTGGGGGATGGAGCGCTTGATAATGATGGTGTTGGGGATGTAGACTTCTACTAAAAGTGTGAGCGATTTTCACGACTCGATCTATACTATGAGTATTCATAATTCACAGTTCTAGCATTCTTTTTCTCCTTAGTCATTCCTATGCTTATCTCCCTCAACCTGTTGAGCATGATTCATGAGTCTGAAGATAGACATATCCTCTAACAACATAGTATTCCTGCACTCGGTCTTAACTAAATCGGATGCTCCTAACAAGATCTGGCTCATTTTTGCCCTCGACTCAGCAACCTATGTGGAGCATACCTGGACAACTTACAAAACTTCAACCCATATTCTTGGACTGACATTATACCCTGTTTGAAGTTCATTAACTCTTGATCTTTGTCCTCCCTCAATTCTCTCTGAAAGAACTTGTCCAAAAAAGTTCTAGAAAACCAATCCCATGTCACAAGAGCTACATTATCCCCCCTGTTTTCCTTCCACTGTGTGAACCAAATATGAGCCATGTCCTTACGTTGATAGGATGCTAGCTCAACACTCTCAGATCTAGTCATTTGCATTACTCAAAGAATATTCTTAACCTCATCACTGAAGTTTTGTAGGTTTTTACCAACCTTTGACCATGAAAATTCTAGCGGATCAATACGAATAAAGTCTCAAACCCTAGATCCGGCGGATCTACCATTTGTGTTTGCATGAATTGAGCATATTGATTATTATTATTGGTTATGCTCTAGAGTCAATAAACGGATCACATTCCAAAATTTTGCGTCGTAACCTCATAGCTCGGGACCGGAGGAACTACATATTGCGTGCATTATCACTTCGTGAATTAGCTCTATGAGGAGGCATGATCTGAAACGCATATCAACGGATTAGTAAGAAGAAGTTGATTCAGACCTCACGCACTACAAGAATAGAAAGAAAGCGAATTTTTTCTTAAAATACTTAATAGCCTCCCCCTCATAGGTCTGGCACCCTTCATACTCATGAGAGATACTCTACTTAATGCTTCTTTCAGACACCATAGGAATCTTGAACATAATACTCTGATACCAAGTTTTCCATGCTCCGAGTCTACCCCGTATATGTAACACGGAACCTAAGATCACGAGTGATCCCAAGCTAACCATGAGTCTGACATATATCAAGCATACTGAGAATAATTTATTAAAACATGTAATATGCGGAAGGGAAAAATAGTGGATATCTAAAATGGAGAAAAACCCAATAAGTCTGAATATATATGTGTGTGTGAAACCATAAGAGTTTAGTGATAACTGAAAAAACCAATTAACAACTAAAAGTACATCTACTACTATATCTGAAAATCCTCTAACTGAGGCAAGTTGCTAGGACATGCCTCTTGCTAACTCTAACAACACAAAAATCTGGAAGTAAGAACTAAAATATAAATCATGTCTATTGTCCTCGAAGTATGAGGACTCAGAACTAAAGTTGCTGAAGTCGAATCCAGAATCAATGTCAGCATGCTCTGGATGATGAGTACTTGCAACTATATCATGAAATGATGTAGTGCAAAGTATGTGTCAGTACTTGGAATATAATAGCATACGGGATATAGATATGCTAAGGTGAACATAATATATAGGCTGAACAATGCATTAATGAGCAATGATAAAATATGAACAAGGATATATACACTGAATTATGACTAAAAACTGAACTGGATGCAATGACCAAGTACTAATCATAGAGATAACAGGTTGAACTATATGCTGAAGTAACTCCTGAAAACCTTGTAAATGCACTAATAGTCTAAATTTGGAAGCTACTATTAATTGCATAAACTAAGTGAGCTAAAAATGGAGTCCGATATATTTGTCCCATCAAGAAGACCCAATATACCTTGCTAGGTGTATAAAAGCATTATTGTAGCATGATCAGTAATATGGATGCCCAATAGAGGGGACTTATAATCCAACGCGGGCATGTAGTTTTGGGACTAAGGGTACGTTGAACCTCAATCCAACTCGACACTACGTCTATCCCCAATTGAATACATATGAAGCTAAAATGCACTAAATATTGGATAACTCAGAATAATGACATGCTAATTGAAAATTCAACATTTATATAACAAGAATGTGACATTTGAAATCAAAAGCATGATTTTCTATTTACTTGCCTAGCAAGTATAATTCATGAAATACGAGAATTTACACAAACTAAAGTTCTAAGGTTTATATAGAAAATTAAGAAAATTTTCCAACAAAACATGTTATTTATACTAAGGATACTATATCATCTGAAATCATTGCAATTCCCAAGATTTTACAAACTCTAGGTCTAAAAAAGTTATATGAAATCAAGGAATTGAGTAAATTATAAGGACATAGTGGATGTGAATAATCCACTACTAAAATTCCAAATGCCTGGTGATGAAATCTACCCAAAAATTCTTTAAATTTTGGGTCTCAACTTAAAGAAGACCTCTGATTCTTATTGGGAAAACTATCGCCTCTTTTCAGTTCTTTTTGTTCTAAGTTAGGTGACTGGGTTTTTGTTAGTTTCTCACTAGTATAATAATCTCAGAATGAGTAAAATTACGTAATTTAAATATTAAATAATGTATTCTAAATGCCCAATGAATATGAAAAAGACCAAAATAACACTGACTTAAAAACTTACGAGGGTCATCCACGCGGGCCACTCACGGATTGTCGTTGGGATTATGACCTGTAAAGTAGGTCATGGTTCGTGTCTAGTGCTATTGGTTATTGGAACTCCCATCCTTGGTCCACTTCACGGACCGTGTGCAGGACCATGGGTCGTGAAGTTCTCTATGGTTCTTCTCTTAGGGCTAGTGATCTTCTAGGTCAATTAACGAGCCCATCCACGACTCATCACTGGAACCACAGCCCGTAAAGGGGTCGTGGTTCAACACTTGAGCCCTGGTGGATCTACCTGAATTTCACGGCCCACCTTACGACTTGTGTGGGGATTCACGACCTGTGGAGGGGCCTATGGTCCTCCAAGTTTGGCTGGTTTACCATTTCTTTTGTTGTTTTATCTAAGTTAGGTTCAGAGGTGTTACAATAGGTGACCTCTTTATACTAGAGGTAGGTTTAACACGTATTTGAAAAAATAAATTTGTAAAAATACGCCATTCCATTGCTCTTAAATTAATTAAATGAATCTATTTTCAAAGTTAAATACAAAAATAACCTTTAGCTTTATTACATGCCAAAAAGGAATTAAAATTAAAGTTCTCCATTGCATCGATGCATCTTCATCTCATGACATGTTAGTTGTGTAATCTCCATATGCGAAAGCTTGGGATCTTCATAGCTATTTTCATCACAAAACGGTTAGTAATACCCTTTCTCCAAAAGTTTAATTAATTTAGAACAAACGGTTCATATTTTGGCACAACTATTTTTCAAATAATGTACATAAATGATAAGAGTCACTCAGAGTGTTGAATAAACTTGGATAATTAGATAAAGATGAGTGATGATCTTAATATACCAAGGATAGTAAGCCTTTCAAGTTTGCATGATGCATGTATATTAAAAGGTTTTGATTTAGCTTTATCTTGGGTAAATTAAGAGTGGGTTTACTAGACACAACTTTCTCAAGTATGCAACTCGAGTGACATGGCTACGCGGTCATAGAGAAAAAGGTCTACACACCCTGCGTGTACGCCAATTCTCCAAAATTTTGGATTTTTGAAAGAAATTTGTAGGTGCACAGAACACACTTTACTTGTACGTGTGAATTTTCTTAATTTGAGAAAGTGTGAATGGATGTCAGCTTATAAAACAATAACAAATATACAATATATGAAAAATTGTAACAGATAAGTAGTTATACCAAATAAGCATAGAAGAATAAAACATTAGACATTTACGATAAAGAAACAAATGAAATGAAAAAATAAATGCTAAAAACATTAATAATTAACCAGAACCTAAGTCCCCAATAGTATCCAAACTGTTATACCTCCTTTAAACTTGAGGTTCAAATAATGTATAACATATTGCTGAATCTTAATGCTATTTGAAGAGTCGCCACCTTATTATTTTAAAGGTCAAACATAGGTTAATGAAAAAAGACTTGATGAAGATAAAACATACAAGTGTAAATATAACTTCTCAAGACATATTATAAGTATTATAAGACAAACACCTTATAAGAAAATAATTTAGACTTCAACATTGAATTAGTAGATAATTAATATATATATATATATATATATATATATATATATTTTAAATT
>NC_028642.1:33937315-33944350 GCF_001406875.1 Solanum pennellii | reverse complement strand
TATATATATATATATATAAATATATTATCGTATGCTGACAAGTCATAGGCATCCCATGCAAGTTGCTTGCTTTTCTTTCTATCGAGTATGACTTAAAAAATATAGAATGTTGACTTTTTCTTGCTCAGATGAGAAGTAGTGTCGACTCTCAAAGCGAGACTTCTGGCAATAGCGAGAGCCTTTTACGGAGGCTCCCATTTGGATATTGAATAAAGGACATATAGCCAAGTAAATTCATGCCACAAAATACAATTTTGGACACAAATATACAAGCATTGAACAAGATACAATGAAAATTTTGAACCTAACTTGAAGCAACGAAGCTAAATTCAAGTCACTACATATTTTAGCTATATAATTGAACTAACAAAATGGTAAAGTCATAGAACTTCAGATTTTTTACAATGTAACATCTATCATTTAAATTTTTAAAAAAAATATATGCACATTATTTTATTGATAAAAGGGATATAAGACTCATATTTAATACTTTAAGTGCAAAGAGTAAAGCCTTAAACAAAATGCTTATAAAATCATAAATCACAAATATATATAAAAGAGAACCCTAGGCCCGCCTACGTGGCGTCATCATAATCAAGGATTCCCCTTTAAATTTATCTATTACCAAAACTAGCCTTCCCATTTCATGAAGAGTTATGACTTATATGAAAAGTTGTGACTTCATGAAGAGCTATGACTTATGTGGAAAGTTGTGTTTTATAAAAAGTTGTGACTTTTATGAAAAATTGCGACCTTTACGAAGATTTACGACTTTTATGAAGAGTTGTGACTTTTATGTAAGGTTGTAATCTTTCCGAAGGGTTTGTAACTTTTTCAAAGAATTGTGACCTACAATTTGTTTGATATTAATAGAGGGATTTTCTGCCACTATTTTTTGTAGGTCTTTTTTGGTTATACGGTAATCGAATTAAAATACACTAATTATGTTTCTTTTGAAGTTTATTTCATTCCTTACAGTTTTCTTTCTCTTACTTCATGGAGATTAATCTTTCCAATAAGTCATAATTATTCATGTATTTATGACAATTTCTTTTTACTATTTTAGTGACCTTTTTTATACTCTGTTAAAACAGCAAGGATGATTAAAATCGATTATCTCTTTCTTTCCTTCCTGTAGGTTGCTTCATGTAAACAAAGAAAATGGTTTTAATCGCAATGTGACATTACTAATCTTGAAGCTCTCAGAAAATTGTTGAAATGGTTCAATTAATTATATTTGGTTCTTTAATAACAAAACATTTATTTCTGCTACTATTATTGGTAGGTTTTTTCTCGCTATAGGGGAGTTGAATGTAAATACATTAATTAAGTTTCTTATGAAGTGTTTTTCATTCCTCAAAATTTAATTCCTCCTATATAATGAAGCTTAATCTTTTACTGTAAGTCATATTAATTCATGTAACTATTGCAATTTCTTTTTTCTATTTTGGTGGTTTTTCGAGGATGATTGAAAATTTATCTACTTTTTTGTCTCTTTCCTAGTTTTATTCGTATACTTTTTGGAAAAATTTCTTGTGAGTTGTGCTATATTTGATAGCACAGAACAATAAATATGTGATAACAAATACACAACCAATGTTGAAGTTTGTTAACAGAACCAAACAGATTGCTCTCTTCTTTGCCACAGTTAGTATTGATTGTTCATTCTTAGGTATAAACATTTTATATGCCATTGAACCCTTCCCAGAATATTAGTATAGAGAAAATTAGTGCACTTCTTTTCAAGTAAACTAATTTGTCATATTTCTTCGTCTCTTCTTTCTAGGCATAATGAGAGATTATGTTTTCTTGAAACAAATAAATATCGAAAATGCACTAAAACAAAAATATTTTTATCGGCAATGAATATGCACAGTAACGAAGAGTGCTAGAGCCTTTACCCACGTTAATTAATTGTCATTACATTCAATGTTGCTATGGACTCTTTCTAGAGACATTTATAATTTTCTCTAAAGATCATTTTCTCTGTAGTGATAACTCTTTCTTTTGATAAAGTTTTTTTTTTTTTTGCTTTTTGATAAAGAAGTAATAACTCTTTCTTTTGACTTGTTTTAATTAAATTTGTGAACTGTAAACTTGGATACAGTCCGATAGACTATCTTTTTTTAAAATATGTTAAGCAACATGTGTTTTTCTTATTGATTGTTAGGAAAGTAAGGTTGTCATTATTATTATTTGTGGATATTTGTTAGTTCAAGTACTCAAAATATTATGCTTTGAGATTTTAATATGTTATGTGTAAAATTTTTTTTTTAGAATGTCCAATTATGAAGGATGTCGCCTACTGCTTGGATGATAATTACATTATAACCATAGCAATAAATATGGTTCAATTCCAAATAATTTGGGTTGGTGATATGAAACCTAAGCAATAGTAATGGCTTTTCTTTTACGATGAGGAAAAAAGTTTATGATACTAATAATTTTAGTGTCATGAGAAAGGAGCCGAATTTTAGTGGGAAGTAATGTAGAATTTTTGAAGGTATCTTCTTTTGCTTCTTTTTTTTAGCAGGTTGGTTATTGATGCTCTTCTTCTTAAGCTTCCATCTAGAAAGGTGACAATGTTTGCATGATTCCTCATTAATATTATCTCCCCAATAAAACATGCAGTTATTTGAACAACCATTTATTTTGATATAATCAAGAGAAAGCTTTTTGATGGGTTTCTTTCCTCATAAAAGGAATTAGGAATCCTAGCAAATTCAAATGCATCCCTCAATATATATAACAACATAGTCATTCCCTTATCACTTAATCCATACGAACACTTTACGTGATATAACTTCAATAACAATTCTAATTTCGAGTAGTTGGACCCTTCATATAATTCTTCACTTCCATCTCTAAGCAACTCAAAAAAAAATCCTTCTTGTTTGAAGAAGGTGTATCACATGACATTTCTTCTTCTCCAACTACATGTGACGGACCAACATTAATATCTTCATGTATAATTGAATCGTAAAATGATTCATTAATGAATAGTTCTATGGGATTTTAGGAGGCAGCGTATCTAGAATAACATATGCTTCTGGAATCTTTCAATAGTTCTATTTCTCCATGCATCCAAGTGACACAATTTTTAGAAAACGACTTGCTGATCAAATGATCATAAACTATATTTCTTGTCTGCCACTTCACAAATCCACATTTAGGACACGGTCATTTTATTTTATCTTCTACAGCTCCATTCATAAATGAAAAATTTAGAAATTTTTGCAACCCAATCAAACATTTAGCTGTGGTTCAGGCATTCTAATCTAAAATTTATCCATATAAATTAGAAGTGAAACTGATAAACATTTGAATTTAATGTAAACCCCCTGATAAAAGTACAATTGATGCAAATGTAAGAAGTACGTACGAAAGTAAGTACATACAACACAGTGATAAGAAAAAATTGTTGTGAATGTAAAAAGTACATCAACACATTGAAAAGAAAAACAATATTTGCATATCAAGACAAACATAAAGACTAATTCCAAATTAAAATAAAGACAGTAAATATTGATTGAGACAAAAAAATGTTGTTTGAAGATGATTTATAATCTTCTGTGAGTTTAGTGTTAAATACCTTAAAGGTTAAAACGTGCAGTTTCAAGTTTAAATTCAAAAGTTGCCCCCAAATGAACTATTTCTTCGAACTAACAAGCTTCCTTACTAATTGCGATAAAAAGTCATTCCTTGTCCAGAATTATCAATCCAACATAATACTCCATTAATTACATAGCGCGATGATAAGTAATTCTCATCCCTTCTAGACTACAATGGATAAAGTAAATCATGAATGACATTTATCGCAATCCACACATTAGTCTCCGAAGAGTAACTTTCATTTGTTATACTAGACTAATAATGTTCCCTAATTACGAATTATACTAAATGAGACAATATCTTCTTCATCTACCTTACAAGTAAATCCAACATAAGGATCATCCATACGAATTGGAGTTTTAGGGACATCCAAACGCTGCCTGCATGATTATAGACATAATAAACCCTATGCCAACTTCTAAGCCTATTGCATATTAGAAAACCATTGGAAGAAGAAACAATATATATACACTCTCTCACCGATAAAATAGATGGATTTATCTAATCTTGTACCGATTAAAAGTTGTGATTCAGTCTAAACACTAGCCATAAAATTCCCCAAAGATTTACAGAAATTTCAAAAACAACCTGTTTTAAACTTTTTTTTCACTACAAATTGCTCTACAAAGTTCAAAAAGCCACATCCAAACTATATTTTGAAGAGAAAAATCAAACAAATCAGAAAGATGAATACATTAACTCAATAAATCCGCGTTCAAAACTTAACAGAATCAAAATTACCTGAAAACTATAAGTTGAAGAGCTCCGTTTCTCTTCAATGTATGACAAAACATATTAAATTAGTAGAGTGAGAGAGAAGAGCTAAGTCTAGAGTGATAGAGAAGAGCTGTGAGAGTGAGGGAATGAGCCGAAAGAGTGAGAGAGAAATGGGTGCTAGAGAGTGATCTTAGAGAGTGAAATGTTCAGCTTAGAGAGATAGAAATGGGTTTGTATGGCTTCTTGGAGTTAGCTTAGAGCAAAATAAAAATTAGTGAAGTATAATCAATATTTGCAAGCGCCTTTCATTATAAAAAATAAAATAGTGTAGATTAAGACTCCCACAACTTAATAAAAAATTGTGGGGTCTAAGATAACCCCCACATTAAATATATTTTTTGAGGAGGATATAGTAATCCCCTCAACTAAACCTCCCCAAATCCATTTTTTGGTAGTGGTATACATAACTATTTATAGCTAAAACATGAGACAGTAGCAAACTCCTCCGGAAACAAAACTCACGTAAAACTCACTCTATTACTAAACCATTAACATGTTCCATATGAAAACCAACTTCCAGGACTAACATATTTTTCAAATAGAAGGTGCGAAATTTGAAGGAATACATCTCCAACTACATAGACCTCCAATGGAATAAAGAAAATATATATACAAGTCATCATAACTAAACCAAATAAAACTCATTCTCCACACCAAACAAAATAGAGGAAAAGGGAAAAGATTGATTGCTGCAGGGCAGCGAACATGATGTACTCGAGTTGGACAACAAGAAAATTAAACAACAATAGAGCAAGCGAAATGTGCCGTTGTTATGGTCTTATATGGAACAGAAAACCAACTAAAAGGGCTAGAGATGTTTTGTTGTAAAGTTATAAGGATAATAATGACTACAATGGTTATTCCAAGAGGTCTATGACAACATCCCCCTGATATGGACTTTGGTTGCAAGTATTTATAGGGTAAATTAGGGTTCTTCATTATGTTGAGCGGGAAAATTATTTTAGAACTTTAAAATCTAAAAAAATTGAACTTTTGAAGTTCAAAACAACCTCATTATATTTGGTAAAATTTGACTGGATTTGCTAGAGCTTTTCTTTGGATTCTTCAAAAAATGGTGAAGCTTCACCATCATTCTGAAAGTAGAAATTTCGACAGTAAAGGTGAAAATAATTTCCCCAAAATGGCATACAATGTCTTCAATGCCCGATCAAGGACATATGCTATGATAAAAAAAATGAAAAATGGAAGAAGATGGGCATTTTTGGGTTTCAACTAGCAAGTGCATTGGTCCAAGGTTTCTTTGGGCCATAATTTGGAGTGGATTTTAGCTCGTTTTGCTGGCCAAGTTTCAGCTGAGTGTGGGGTCTTAGGAACGAGTTAAAAAGGTGTTTATCTTCTTTTTTTGTATTATTTTGGGCTTCTAACTTAATAACTACTACAATATATATTATGTATGATCACTACTAAAAATTTACATACCAAAAATATTAATGCTATGACTTTACTTTAATATGAATATAGATACACGAATATGGATTTATAATCGTATCATATATTTATATAAAAGAGAAACTTAGGTCCCCCTACGTAGCATTACCACAAGCAAGAATTTACTTTTAAATTTATTTCTTTTCAAAACTAGCCTTCCTCTTTCATAAAAAGATGTGACTTTTATTAAAAGTTGTGACTTCAATAAAGAGTTGCGACTTTTATGAAAAATTGTGACTTTTATGAAAAGTTGTGACTTTAATGAAGAGTGTGACTTTTATTAAAAGTTGTAACATCTATAAAATATTGTGACTTTAATGAAAGTTGCGATCAAATGAAAAGTTGCGACTTTTCTGAAAGATTGTGAACTTTTCGAAGGTTTGCAACTTTTCCAAATAGTTGTAACTTTTCTGGTAAGGCATAATAAACAGTTGTTCACACTACCCTATAAATAGATGGACTTCCTCTCATTTTAAAATAACAAAAAGTCTGATGTTCTTCTTCTACTTTCACATATAAGTCTTATGTTGAGTGACTTATTGACACCATTGATTTTATATCAATAAGTTGGTGAATAAAATTATTCCATCATGAGAGGATGTAACTCTTTAAATATATGGTATTGGAGGGAAATAGTTTTCTTAAAGGGATATTGTGCATTCAGTTTATTTGATTTTTCCTTTCTATTTCATTCTATTTTTACATATTCTGGTATATTCTTTTACACTCATTAATTTATACTGATGATACTAATTGTTGTTTTTGAGTACATGTTTTAAACTTTGTTTTTATGTTTGTGCAAAGTTATTGTCTCTGGTTATATTGAACATATACACATATAGTATGTATGTTCATTATAAAGAAAATAATTCTTGTACTCAGTTCAAAGAATTTATGTTTTGATATTCTATATTAAAATTTATGACTTAAAAGTACTATATATAAGCTTGCATGTTCTCTATTTTTACATAGATTTGACATTTCTCACTTATCAATTAAAGCAATTCATTGTGCAAGTTCAAAAGTTATAATTGCTTTCATGTTAAAGCGTATTTTTTTAATATGTTAACCATTTTTGAAATTTTCTCCTATGACATATATCACAATTGTATAATCTATGCCGCTTAAATATTTCTTTATATTACTAAATCACTTAATTTTTTATTTATTTTGTGTGTCTGAATATATATATATATA
>NC_028642.1:33929710-33937188 GCF_001406875.1 Solanum pennellii | reverse complement strand
CCCCCCCCCCCCACACACACACTCTTCCACAATTCTCACAGAGATGTAAAGAAAAGAAATAACTTTGTAGTATCTGACACTCCCACCACTCTTCCATAATGCTCACAGAGATGTAAAGAAAAGAAAAAAAGCAAATGTCATGCGTTTTTGTGCTAAATCTCAGTTTGTCCAAATATAGAAAATGTAAGAAAATATAGTTTAAACACGTACAGCATCTTGTCTCAGGTCATCATTGCCAGATTTCGCAAGTTGTCGGTATTTTTTGCCGTCGGAGCCGAAACATTCAACAACTTTTGGAGCATTTATACCATTCATTACACTACAAAGCACAATAGTTAGAACAGTGAAAACCTATGACAACTGTATCTGAATAGCCTGTTGTATTAAATTACATGTGGAGCACTAATACCATTCATTGCAGTCTGAAACAAAACAGTTGAGTATCAACAAAACTATAAGAAAAAATTTCTAGTTAGTAGCATGTATACTTTGTTACTTACGTCACAGAATCTGCCAATCCTTTAAAGTGTGGAAATGATCCTTCAGTGTATTGACAACTCGGGTCAATTGGTATATTGGCTGTTACCACAGGAACCTGAAAATACATTATACAAAGAGATTTTAGCTGTATCAGTCAACCTCCAACAAGAGCAAACCAAATTCAGAAGATTCTATAGCAAACACAACCAGTGTTGTTAAAGGCAAAAAGCATAAATTCTATCAAGGCTTTAAATGCAATTAAAAAGTGGGCTTTTAGTTTTAAAAGGAGCAACAACTAATTTATCTATACATACATATCATATCATATATTTATATAAAAGAGAACTCTAGGCCCACCTGCGTGGCACCACCACAAGCAAGAATCTCCTTTTAAATTTATTTATTTATATATTTATATAAAAGAGAACCCTAGGCCCGCCTACATGGCACCACCACAAGCAAGAATTTCCTTTTAAATTTATTTATTTCCAATACTAGCAATCGTCTTTCATAAAAAGATGATACTAAGATGTGACTTTTATGAAAAGTTGTGACTTTAATAAAGAGTTACAACTTTTATCAAAAGTTGGGACTTTTATGAAAAGTTGTGACTTTAATGAAGAGTTATAACTTTTATGAAAAGTTGTAACTTCTATAAAAAGTTGCGACTAAATGAAGAGTTGCGATCGAATGAAAAGTTGTGACTTTTCTAAAAGGTTGTGAACTTTTCGAAGGGTTGCAACTTTTTCAAATAATTGTAACCTTTCTGATAAGGCACTATTTACGCACAATAAATAGTTGTCCACACTACCCTTTGTTTTCTATAAATAGATGGACTTCCTCTCATTTTAAAATAACAAAAAGTCTAACGTTCTTCTTCTACTTTCACAAAATTAAATATTTGTGTACTATACTCCTGTTGAGTGACTTACTGACACCATTGTTTTTGTATCAATAAGTTGGTGGGTGAATAAAATTGTTCTATCATGAGAGGATGTAATTCTTTAAACCTATATATTGGAGGGGAATAATTTTCTTAAAGGGACATTGTGCATTCAGTTTATTAGATTTTTCCTTTCTATTTCATTATATTTTTACATATTCTAGTATATTCTTTTACACTTATTAATTTATGCTTATGATACTAATTGTTGTTTTTGAGTACATGTTTTGAACTCTGTTTTTATGTTTGTGCAAAGTCATTGTCTCTTGTTATATTGAACATATATGCATATAGTATGTATATTCATTATAAAGAAAATATTTCTTGTACTCGGTTCAAAGAACTTATGTTTTGATATTCGATATCAAATTTTATACTATATATAAGCTTGCATATTGTCTATTTTTACATAGATATGAAATTTCTCACTTATCAATTGAAGCAATTCATTATGCAAGTTCAAAAGTAATAATTGCTTTCGTGTTGAAGCATATTTTTTTTTCTAAATATGTTAACGATTTTTGAAATTTTCTCCTAAGACATATCACAACTGCATAATTTATGCAACTTAAATATTTCTTTATATTAATAAATGCCTTTGTATATATATATTCTTATTTTCTTCATTATTTTTGTTTTAATATTTATTAAATATTCAATGATTTATTATTTCTTGTATAATTCATTCATTCGAGGTTTTTGAGTTGTGACAATGACATATAATCTAATTCATATTGGAATATTGTTAATATTTTTTAAGAACTTATTTTTCCATTAATTTTAATTTATGGATATTAGTAAAAAAGTTAATTTCAAATTCAATGAAATTTTTATTTTTAACCACGTGAAGTGTGGACAAATTACCTTGTTAATTTAAATAAATGTGAAACTTGAAATAAGACGACGACAATATATTATTTAAGAAAAGTGGTGTAAAATGCGTAAATGTAATTTTTAGAATAATACATACAATTTTAGTTGTAATTATAGAATTCTGACGTAACAATATCAACTGTGTAAATATAAATAGTCAGAATATTTATTAAAAAAGACAATTTAATACATTATTAATTTAGAAGCTCGAAAATAATAAATTAGAAGAAATGAGGGTCAAAATTGAGTGTAAACAATGAGTAATTTTAAGATTTAATTAATTTATAGAAGTCTTAAAATAGGGTTTAAAATGACATAACAGAAGTATTAAAAACATAGAAAACGACCAAAATCGCACTGACTTTAAAAGTTGATGGGAGACTTATATGTGAAACATTCACAAACGGTTTATCTCTCCACCTTTCGTGAAGAAAATCGTGAAGATGGAAGGCAAAATCAGGGTAACCAAAATGGCCACCTTCTTTCCCCTAAATGACATCTTCCAAAACAACAATATTTTCTGTGTTTATCCCATTCTTTTAAATACATTAAAATTGTTTGTTCTTCCTCTTTTTTTTTTTTATAAAAATGTTATTTCTCCACTCCTGAGTTAATTGAATAAAGCTGATTAATAAACTTAAAGAGTTTGACCATGAAAGGACCTTTAATTATCTTCATAACTAATTTTGAAATGTATTTATTTGAGAACTCCTTTAAAAATGTTCTCAAATAGTTAAGAATTGATATTAAGATACTTTTTAAATTTAGTAAACACATCAATTTTTATAAATAGAATTACCGGATCAAACCTTATAATTTTTCTATTAAATATCACCATTTTTTCCGCAGAAAAATATTTAAAATTGACCAATGAATTTAAGAGTCCAATTCACATGAAGTAAAATAATTTTTTTTGAACTACTATATAGAAGGGATATTCTTAAGTAAAAAAGTGTAATGTGAAATTAATTAAAAGAAAAAAAAATTCAAGTCATATTGAATCACAGTTATGGAGATAAAATAAGATTACTTTGATTACTTTGAATGTTTTTGAGCATATAATTTTAATTTTACTCACTAACAATATTATTACAAATCCACCATCTTGATGGTTTATGTTTTGTTATACACACATTAATGTTTTTTTTTTCATACTAACAATGATAGTATGTATTTGTTTTTCTTTTTCTACATCTTTTTTCTCATCTCTTTCTCACTCTCCTTAAGTCAATGCATTTTTTGTTTGTAAATCATCACCCATAATTCATATTATTATATATTTTGTGTTACATTGTATTAGACCTTATTATATAAATGATTTTCCATTTTAACAATGAAATTGTAGATTTCTTTTTCCATTTTTAATCATTTTAGTCGTTGTTTATTCTTTCTCACTGTTTTCAAGTCAAGTCAATTTTTGATTTATAAAACATAACATATCATTTATTTACGTTCCATATTCTTTTTATTACATATACTTTTTAATAAATAATTTTCCATTTTTAACAATGAAAATGTAGATATCATTTTCTTTTCTTTTCTTTATTTGTAGTTTTTTCTTTTTTTTTATCACTCATTATTCTCAAGTCAAAAGTATATTTTATTTGTTGTTTCTTCTCTTCCATTTGATCTTCACTCTCATTTTCTTCTCTTTCTCCATTTCATTTTGGATCATGGACTCATCGAATAATCAAAAAATGTGAGGATAAAATTTATTACTATTATTTATTATATATGGTGTTATTGTAGTGTTCTTTTATCCTTTTTTGGTTTCATAATTTGAGTTGAGGATTTTTTTTGATATATTTTGTTTATGTAAAAGATAATTTTTTATATATTTTTTGAGTATTCATTCAAAAGGTTTGAGTTGACTTAAAACATGATTGATTCTTGCTTGGGGTCAAACTTGGTGAGATAAATAGAAAATAAATTGTTGCATTAAAACTATAATATAATAGGTTGTAACTAATCCATCGAATTCAAAATTCTTCTTTTAAAAAAAAAATTATTTTCATACTTTTTAAATCAAACAACGAAATATATTTTTCTTTCAGTTTAACATGAATTTAATCAAGCAAAAGTACATACTTTTTTATGTTTAGGTTAATTTTTTGTGAATTTTTGGGCTATAGATATAATAAAAATTACCCTAATTTCCGTACAAGTGCCTTTTATCATGCCCAAAATGATCTATTAATGAAAAAAATTAAATCAACCTACTAAAATATGTACAAGGTAGATGGATATAGAAGGGAGAGAAATCATTTGTACCTATATTATCCTAAATTTAGGAAATTTCTCTGTTATTAAAGTTTTTGCTTAATTTTACTATACTTTAATTTTGTTAACCCTTAATTAAGCTCCAACATAAAGTAATGTTATACTTAAGCATTAACTCATTTTTCTCATATTCACCATGAGCTCAACTAATAAAAAGAAGAAATAGAGACAATTTGATATTCGTAAGATCATGAGGTGACAAAAGTACAATCAAAGGATTAATTGACCAATATAAAATAGTATAGAGTAAAATAAGTTTTTCTTTTTCTGTTGATTAATATTTTATGGGTCTTTATCAGGAAAATATTTTCGATAAAATAGTTTACATCAAATTAGTAAGATTTTGTTCGTTATTCTTCAGGTTGGACAAGTGTCTTTATGCTTACTTTGTTAAGAAGGGGATGTATGAGACTGCGACGACATTCACCAATGATGTTGATCTTGGAACTCCAGCAGATGATTGTAAGCTTGTCTTTAAATTCAGATTATCATTTTTAAAAGTAGTCTCAATGTGACATGTAAATTATGGTGAAATTAGTCATCGATATATGAGTTATGATAGGCTGCTTAAGTCATATATGTTTGTATTGAGGGACTCTATTGGATTTTGGGTGAATTAAAGATGGATCATGCTAGACTTTGTTAGATGATCAATGTAGTTTTGTGACTTACAGATTTTTAAATAAAGGTCCACAGATGTTTACCCGATCCTTCATCATTTAATCCACTTTTACTACTAAGTATAACTTACAGTGAAACATGCAATTACAATAGAAGCAACAATAATCTAATAGTACTAAATCACAGTAATAATTTATATTTGAGTAGCTTATAAATCATGAACACTAATTTTTTTACTGAAAGAGACTTTATATTAAGCATATTAAATCATGAAAAGAAAAATAATGTGAGACATGCATCTAAAATAGCATAATTTGAAGTAGTGAAAACACTTTATATTGAAGCTTTCATGAAAATAACATTTAAAACAGGAAATTAACAAGTAAGACATGTAATGAAGGATCATTTATGAAGAAGAACTAATTTACGGTGAAAACCCATAGAATCATAGAAACCATAGGTTTGGAGAATTCAAAAGAAATAAAAAAAAATTGATGTTCTTTGCGACTCAAGGGGTGAAGAGATATCAATTGATAAAATTCCACCATGCCTAGAATGAAGAAACCTAGCTTGAGTTGCTTGAATGGAGACTTAAAGCTTGGAACCCTAGTTTTGCTTTATAGAAAACTTTGGAGATAAGAGATTGATTTTAGAGGGTTCTACATGAATCTTTGAACATTTTGATCGAACAATCTTTCTTATGCACGAAGAGAATTGGAGCACCCCATGGAAAGACATTGTATCTGATTAAACCTTTGTTCAAGAGGTCCTTTAGTTGATCTTTAATCTCCTTAAGATTAGTTGCAACCATTCTATAAGAAGGGACAAAGATAGGCTCGGTATTATGAAAAATGTCTATTCCAAAGTTAATTTCCCTTTTAGGATGAACACGCGAAGATCCTTGGGAAACACTTTTGGGAGTTCACTCACTATAGGGACTAATTAAAGAGTTGGGGGTACTTGAAATGGAATCATTAACACGAACTAGATAGTTGATGCAACTTCTATAAATGGTCATTCTGACCTTAAGGTAATAGACAAACCGATCTATTTGCTCTGAAGTACTAGCCTTCCATTCTATGATTTACTCCTTAGGAAATTCAAATATAACGATTCCTATTCCACAACCGACTGCGGCTCAAAAAGTGTGTAGCTAGTACATGCCGCAAATGATATCAAAATCAGCATGGCTAACTCTAGTTGTTCAACTTATGTGATTTTGTGAAAGACGAAATCAGGGCAAATTTTTTTTATATTTGTTGAGGTAAGACTGCATCATCAATAAAAGTAGACATTGAGATATGTTCTAATAGGATATCGGGAATAACATCAGATTTCATAGAAGTTTAAGGAGTCATAGAAAAAAAGTGATGTAACAATACATAGACATGAACTTTAAAGCTCATAACATACTCGTAACTATATCATGGGAACCTTCCTAATCCTATCGAATTTGAAGAGTTAGAAGTTGTTGTTATGCTATCCACCACTAGCTAGATGAGGTACCGTGCTTATTTTGGTGACCTTTTAAAGCTATTGTATTGTTAGCTGAGTTTGATGACGAATATCCTTGCCCTTCCCTATGGCCGACGGCCAATCCCTCAATCTGAATTAATAGGAAGAGAGGCTCAAGCTTGGAAAATCATGAAAAGTGAGAACATGAACTCCTAGTGCTTTGGAATTCCTACTCTACTCTGACATGTCATACTACATCCGAAATACCCACCAATAAAGATCATACACACTCTTTGAATATTCTTACAACACTTTCTAACAAACTAGAATGTTCGACCACTAGTAACACTACCCTATGGTATAGCGCCTGGTGCCTATCCTTGCTTTCCTTTCTGAACTTAGGAACAAGAGAACTAGTATAATATGGGGTCGGGATTGAGTACTTCTAATGAACGGAGATCGATTACCACTCCTGACCTCTAGTAGGAGTAGTCAACACTATCTATTCTAGCCCATCTTGTTATCCTTATCTCTCTCCTTGAGCTTTTGAGAATCAGTTATCAAGCGATAAATGTCTATGTGCTTGATCAACGTCACAATCCTAGATTTACCATCTAAATAATACCATAGACAAACTTACTCACACGTACCCTAAATACATCAACCATTGTCCAAGCATACTTGGAGAGTTCAGTAAACATGAAAGTATACTCCTTAACTTTCATGATAATCTAAGGACATTCTGAGGGAACCTTCTTTCATATGCATGAAGAGAACAATTTAATTTCTCCAATTATTGCCCCTCCCCCCCCCCCCCCCCCCCCCC
>NC_028642.1:33886714-33929363 GCF_001406875.1 Solanum pennellii | reverse complement strand
CCAATTATAGCCCCCCCCCCCCCCCTTATTTGAATTTATGTGTCACCGGGCCAAAAATTTAGGGAAAAAAGAAGACTTTTGAAACATATTGTCTGACAAAGCTTTACACATGTATGACTAACAAATTGTCATATTACCATGAGGATTTTTAAGATAAAATTATTTTTAAATGCATACATGTTACATTTTTCGGGGGATAAATTAATAAGGAAAATGTCACATAAAATGGGGACTAAAGTGAGTGTAACATGCAAAAATTATCCACAAAAATATAATAGAGGGACTGATAACTGATGTAATTCTTTGAATTTTATGGTTCACTTATTGAGGGTCAATGTTTTTACAACAACTCTTTTCATGTTTATAGAATTGTATTAATTGTTGTTCTTTATTTGTGAGTGTTGCGCAAAATATAATGACTGATTTTTTTATTTGTTGTGATGTACTAATGTACAATAATTTAGTTCTGCAATTTGTTTCAACTATTAAATCTCGGGAGGGATTTCTAGTAGATTGGTGGGATTCTTTCTATAGTATGTTCAGCTCTATTCAGGCGAAGCAAGCCAAAGATCCATATGCTGAGGTTTTCCCTAACTTTTTCTAGATTAAATTTCTCCTTTTTTAGACTACTATAAATAATCTAAATGTGTGATTTGGTTAAATTCTCAGGTTGCACAGACTATGGATAATGTGGTACGTCAAGTCCCTTTTGTTGTACCATCACCTTCTCCTCAGAGGGCACCATTTAAAAGTGATTTTAGGTAAATCATGCTATTTGGTTCTTTAACTAAATCACGTTTCCATTAGGTTTTGTGCGACACAAATTGGACAAAAATATTAGTTTGTCTTATTTCCAAGATAACTAGTTATTGCTATGATATTACATAGTGAAAGCATCCATTTGGTTGTTGAAGTTCGTGAATCAAATGATTTCTAACTCTTTTTTATGTTGATATGCCCTACAGCAACCAAATTGAGCAGATTCCAAATATGTCTCAACAAAGGGAGGCCATAGTATGTTTACAATTTGAGACAACAATAGTTTCTTTTAATGTTGCGACATAACTGACAAAGTGTTATTCCTTACAGAATGAGGCAGAGAATGTTGAACAAACTATGAATGTGGAACCAATTGTCAATACCCTTGATAAGGCTATTCTTCCAGTGCGAGACCCTTATAAAAAAGGTTGTTATTGATATAAAATACCTTGATCAATTTATGTATTAGAGTCTCTTGTGTTTGGTCTTGATAGTACATGCAAGCTCACCTAAATAATTTCTAGTCTTATATGTTGACAATATTTTTCTGTTATTAGTCATTCATGGACATTAATCAATTCTCTTTTGTAATGGAAACTCATAACAAATTTTCTGCTAATCTTGTTATCACGCTCATCTACCTCTGGTATGCAGCAAATTCCTTGATCCCATCAACATCTCGTGATTTTCTATTTTCTCGTATCATGAAAAGAAGGCGCTACCTTGACAAAGCATACATATCATTAGCTTTTATGCAGTACATGTAGGCTATACCGTGAGAATAGACCTACTCATTTTGTTATTTCTTGATCTTTTTAAACATTAAACTCCTTTTGTAATTCAAGCTTTACTCATGAGTACTTTGTAGTGAATGGAATAAGGGAACATTCTATGTTGTTGGTCTCTCTCTTTTATAAGTTAGCTGTTGCATTATTTTTTATTAACAAGGGGATTTGGAAGAAAAGGTTCTTTATGAATCATCATGTTATTTATCCTAAAAGTTCAAAGAATGAAAATATCATTATTTTGCACGAATTAAAGTGCAAACAACCCCAATAAACTCTGTGTAATTTCACAAGTGGTGTCTGAGTAGGACGATATATAAGCAACTTTAAAGTGAAGTTTCTGCACGATGAATATTAAGCAGATAATACATTCAGACAAGGCATAGAGGGTTTAGGGTTCAATAGTGAGACAGTTTAGCATTGATGAATTTATGCACAAGTGATACAGGATAAATCTAAGGTCACGAACAAAATTTGGTATTATACTAATGATAGATAAGCACTGGCTTATTAAACTCCAAATAGTTGTAAAGATATTGATCCTCGATATTTGAAGAAACATTATGTTGATGTTCATTGTATTCAAGTTCATTATTAGGATTATATTATTAAAATTTAGTGTCAAAATGATAAGGGTTGCCTGGTGCATGACATATCTTGCTTTTCTGTCGAATCTGGGAATGGTCCATGCATCTTCCATTATTATAAGTAGACATCCTATCTTGATGCAAATATTATAGGATGATTCCACCGAGACAACTATACAATTGTTTCAAGGCCCCCCTTCTTACTTTAAAAATGATAAAAACATTAAGAGATTGTACCTGCTTTTCTTGTTGTGATTTGAAGTAATTTACTTATGTGGTTTCTTGAGGTAGAGACCACCAAAAGAGTAGGTTGAGGAAAGTTTTTGCATTTCAGTATTTAATTAACATGATGAAAAGGGAAACTTTTCATCAAATAGTGAATAAGTTATGAGGGAGAATAAAAGATGCAGGGGATCTCTGTTTGGTAAAGGGGTAAATAATGTAGCTCATTTACTTTTGAGTTCCTTTACTCCTATTATCTCATCTTAGGAAAAAATACCATAGATGTAAATATTTAATACAATAAAAAAGTTCATGTTAATACAAGCCCACATAGTAAATTGATTGTCTATTGGGGGGATTATTTTGTGCATCGTTATTTGAAGGGAAACCTGATGCACTAAAGCTCTATCAATGTACAGGTTCAGGGTAAGAGAGCAAAAGCTAATCTAAAACGCATGAATTCAGTCATGAAGTAATAGTTCCTTGTTTGCCTTGATTTGTGGCTTTAATATTCAAATCTTTCATGCCTGAGGCTACCCCTTGAATAAAACATATACCATGCGAAAAATAAAACAATAGATAACTGGAAAATGGGAAACCCCAACTAGTCTCAATGTATAAACCATACTAAGATTTTAATAACAACTGTACGATAAACTTAACAATTCAAGATTATTCTACTACTATGTCTTAAAAGCCTCTAAGAAGTTGGTGGGACACTGCCCAACTAACTCAAATTAAATTGAGAACTGAATAAAAGACTAAAATGAAAAGTATGTCTATTGTCCTCGAAGTTTGAGTAATAACCACTAAGATCCTTAAATGCGGACTGAGAATTTATCTAAGTACGATCTAGATGCCGAGTACTTGAACATCCTGAAAGTATGTAGCGTAGAGTATGTATCAGCACTTAGAATGAACAAAGCATGCAGGATATAAATACTATGCTAAACAATATGTATAGGATGAACAAAGCATAACTAAGCAAGAATGTAAATAGTGAAACATAACTTAAAAGGGAAGATGAATGCAATGACCAAATATTAATCATGAAAATAACATACTAAACTGAATGTTGAAGCATACATTGGAAACCTAGTCAAATGCAGTAAGAGTCTGACTATGGGAGCTAATACTAACTGACATAAATTACGTGAGCTAAATATGGAGTCCAATGTATATGCCTATTGGGGGGCCAATATACCTTGCCTGAGTTATAAAGGCTTGACTAGCGTGATCACTAAATTTGATGCCCAATAGAGGGACCTATACTCCTACATGGCACGTTGTTTTGGGAGTATGAGAGTGTATTAAATCCTAGTCCAACTCGGTTTTAAGCCTACTCCCAACTGAATGTGTAGTGAGACGAATGTAATTGAAATATTGGATAGCTCAAAATATTGACTTGCCATCTTAAAATGCAGCATTCATATATTGATCATGTAATATTCGAAATCATGAGAATTATTATCTAACTAATTGACCTAGAAAGTCAATTCATGAACTAAAAGAATTTATAACTAGGGCTCTGAGTTTCATATAAGGAATTAAGCAAACTTTTTGATAAAAACATTTCATTTTGATTAAGGATACTACAACAGTTAAATCACAACAAAACTCCAAGGTTTAAGAAACCTTATGTCTGAACAAGATATGATCAGGCAACTGACTGAATTCTAGGGACCTAGTGGATGAATGAAATCCACTAGTGAAATCCCACGTACTTGGTGAAAAAATCTACGGGGAAATCCTTTAGATTTCGGGGCTGAACCTTGAAGAAAATTGTTGATTTTTCTTTGGAAGTTTGGTTGACTTTTATAACCTCAATAATGAAGTTTTGTGGGTCCTCAACAATCTTCGACCCTAGAACCTAAGGCGGATGCATCCCACCGAAGCCTCGAACCCTAAGTGCAGTTTAAGGGCCCGATGCATAGGAAAAAGACCTAAATGACCCTAACTTAAAAGCTGATGATGGCCATCCATGGAGGGACCTACAGACTGTCGTTTGGACTACCAACCGCCTACATAAATCATGGTTCATGGTCTTCCCGATAGGGATTCACTTAAATGAGCATAACATTTTACTCAACACAAACTCTTTGCATTGAAAAGAGGATTCAATTATATATAATTTGATAGGTCATGGACCACCTAATTCATTTTATGCCAAAAGATACGACAATTTGAAGTTGACCCAACATCCATTTCTCTTTAATTGGTTGTTGAGATTCATCTATAATAATACCTACAACTTGTAGCTCAAACTACGGACCATACTGGCCGAATGTGGGGGGTAGGGGTTTAGAGCTGATAAAACTTTGGACTTCAATGACGGAACAAACCTACGGTCCGTGGTTCACGACCATCGGTGTCATATTTAGATTTTGAAATTCCCCTAAGTCTAGGATTTAGCCACGGGTACTACCTACGGTATGTTGGTTGTTTCGTTGGTTCTGACACCAGATTCTGGAAAGCTACATTTTTTTTTATTTTTTCGAGTCTAAGGTGTTACAATATCAATGGCCCATAATGACACCATAAGAATCAACTTACTTTCTATCATAACATTTTTGAAGTTATTTTTGTTTACTTTGATCCCTTGTGTATTCTTCAAGTAGCTTCGGATTTCAATAAACCATATTTTGAAGATATCTATATTTAAATAAGTAATTAGTAGAGGGGACTGACCGGGTAAAAGAGATGTCAAACGATGTTATGAACTTTGGAGAGAGACCTAAAAAGCCCTCAACTATTTGAATTAGTAAAACACTATCCTTCATCCCCCTCTTGAACCTCAAATACCCTTGAAAGAAATCTTTTCTTTAAAAAGTACACCATTATGTATAACAGTTCAAACTCATAAAATGGATGTAGGTTAAGTTCATTTCAAGTTTAAGTTCTTGATATCCTAATTATTATTAAGGATTTTAAAATAATTAAAAAAAAAAGAGATGAACAAGACAATTTGATAATTGATAGAGAAATTTATATTATTAAGAATAATAGAAAAATATAGATGGACAAGCAGTCTTGACGAGTATTGGTTCTAGTTTGGATCTCCATTTATAAGTTAGATTATAATAAATAAGAGGTTGATTAAAAATAGGGCAATATGAAGATATAAACAAACTAACTTTTTTGAATATTATTTTCAAGTGTATTAGGTAAAAATGTGAATCATATATGGTTTTTATTACTAAATTAAAAATATACATTTTAAATGTGGCTTTAATTATTTATTAGAGAAGATTGAAATTTAAACCAATCTGATTAGGCAATATAATGAGTACATATTTATTAATTTTGTTTTAGGTGAGCTGTAAAAATAAGGTCAAATATGAGCGAAATATTTAATATCGAGGATATTATTGGGCCAAAAGATTGGTGTTAAGATATCGGGTGGCGGAAAGATGGATGCATGGTGGTTGTATAAAAATTCTAATAGTTAAGGGACATTTTCGGCCCATCCGCGTATAAAATAAATAGAAATTAGTGTAATCAAAATCAATAAGTGCAAAATAGTTCTGATGTATGTTGGGGCTTTAAGTGCAAAACACAAATAAAGTGCATACTTTAACGAATAAAGGAACAAAATGGAGAAAACAAACACAAATATGTTTGTCAGGCCTATATGTTTAGTCCAAGAGTCACAAAAATAAGTATGTGACAAATATATCATATATATTATTAAAAGTCGGAATCTCCAACCTTCAAAGTTGGATTACCTTTTGCCCCTCCACCAAATTTAATATTAAATAGTAATATTTTTATTATATTTTATTTTAAATTAATTATTAACAAGACAACGAAATGATCATTAATTAAATTGTGCAATCAACTAGACAATGTGAAGAAAAATAACGTGTGTGTGTACTCAGCATTACCACACAACATCCTTTGTAATGGTGAAGAAAATAAAATGGAGAAAACAATGTTTTGCTCTAAATTGACGTCTGCAATTATAGATATGTTATAGCAATAATAAAAATATAATTATATGTTTTAAACTTATGTGAAAGGAGAGTAACGATTCATTTGCTTGCACTTAATGGAGTTCTGAGTTTGAATCATTCATATTCAATCCATTCAGTGTGTTTGATTTTCAAATATTAATCTTAATTATTCAAATTCAACCCAATAAGTCAATTTGTTTCTTTGTTAAAGCTTCTTATTGGATCTGAAAAGATCAACACAAATTAGATCTGGATGAGAATTTTATTACCATTCTAAGTTATTTAATATGCTTTAGAATAATCACTCGTCGTTGTTTTTCTCTATGTGTGACTTTGTTTCCTCTCCCTACAAACTTTCTTCCTCTCTTTTCTTAATGAAACACAATTATTTTTCTCTTTGAACTAGTATGTTTTAATAATAATTACTAGCATTTTTTATATTAATATTTTATTGGTGGTGTATTGATGTTTAGAAAGAAAACTTCACTTCACCTCTACTCGTTAATTATTGGTGTAAAAATGTTTTTGAAGGTTCTACTGCAGCCAGATCACAGTTAGAATCCAAATTGTACCCATCTCCCTCCTGATATATCGTTTGTATCTAGTAACCTGATGGAGTTGAAAATCTAGTTGGTGACAAAAATGATGGAGATCTTAATAATTCTCCATCCCAATTTTCAAATTCAACTGAAAGAAAAGTTTAGAAGAAAATATAAATCTCTTCTGCTCAAATAAAACATGCTGAGAAGACGAGTACTTCTTTAGAGTTGTATACTATCAAAATAGTGTACCGAGCTATGAAGAAAAAAAGCAAAAATTAGATGGATCTGGATTAGAAGAATTATCATATACCATAATCATTAGTATATTTTGAAATTGATGGCTATAAAAATGCATCGGTAGCTATGATCACAACATTAGAAGTCTCGGCCTGAGGCCTCCTTGGAAAGGCACTAACTT
The DNA here is from genome assembly GCF_001406875.1 of Solanum pennellii. NCBI lineage: Eukaryota > Viridiplantae > Streptophyta > Magnoliopsida > Solanales > Solanaceae > Solanum > Solanum pennellii. The sequence goes on along the minus strand of NC_028642.1, from coordinate 33,922,097 downwards.
CACCTTGTGGAGTTGGAGCACTTCTTCAAAAAGTCTTACCACCTCTACTGGATTGAACTCTGCCCCAAACACTGGCCGAAGGAGCTCAATCCCTAGCAGGAGCAGCTGGATAAAAATGTTGAGGTGCTAAATGAGTGTGTAGAGGGCACAATCGCATCATATGACCTCGATCCCAACAAGTAAACAAAGATTTATGCACAAATAACTTCTAGTGCATACCAAATGAACAATCATGGACACCTCAGCAAGAACTATAAGATCCTCGGGTTGACAGCCCACTTTCAGTTGTTTGCATAGAATCATGAATCAATCCATGACGCTGAAAGGAGATACTACCTTTATGCATTGCTTTGCCTCTACATAAGGCACCAATAAGTTTACTAGAAGTATGGGCCATATTAGGCTCCCCAAACTCCTCTAACACCATAAACTCCACCTCCTTGGTGGTTATCACAATTCACTGGAAGGAAGCCCCCTCTTTGACTTCTCCAGAAACATAAGACATGACAGAGAAATTCAACCATCCGAGAAACCTGCAAACACTTTTTTCTTCACCTGGACATAGTCATAGCATGCTTAGAAAGCTCAAAGAAAATGGGCCTCATACGCGTTCCTAAACAAACATCCCTTAGTCATGCTCTTGAACATCAACCTAATTTCCTCCTTCACACTCTAAGGAATGAAGCGATACCGGAAGGCACTAGAGAATGCATCCCACTCAAACGAGAAAGATCCAACAAGTGTAGATCTCTCAAGAGTCCTCCAACGGGGAATATCCAACATGTCTAGACCTCACGAAAATCCTTCAACACTCTCTACCGTGTCGACAAAGCTGCAGTGTAACAAATCCAACGCCACAAGCATCCATCATACAAACTACCTCAAGCATATCATCGCAAAAAGTCAGGAACTCATTGAGCATCCTCACTCTTACCACCTGAAATAGGGGCATTTCATCATTGGAATCCTCTCATAACACTTCAGCTTCGCAATCGTCAGAAAAACCTCATGAGCAATATGAACACCCAGAAGCGGTGTTGGAACCATATGTGGCTGACCTAAATGATCCTGAATACCTGTAACCCGCTGTTGATTTAGGGTCTGCTCCCCTACCTCATATGAGAACCAAATGGGTACATATCACACCACTCTAAGAGAAGTTCTTCAGCATACCTAACATCATTAACAAATTCTCCTGAAACAATGGAGCTCCAAACTTGAGAGGAATTTGGTCTTTGACAACCTCAACATCCGGTCTGGAGAAGCCCTTCTAGCTCTATCTTAGGCTGGTGCCATTGTACAAGCACGACCTCTAATTTTTGCTACTATACGATCAGAGAGTATGAAAAAAAGGGAAGTTTCTTAGCAATATTTATAGCCTCTTGAAGATAAGTATGGATGTCTCCGTCCTAATTCTGAAGAATCTACGTAGACATGCCTTGTACATGTGAGACCTACGAACTTTGAGCTATGATACCATTTGTCACGACCAAAAATATAGTCGTGATGACACTTGTATCTCCCCACCAAGAAAAGTCACCACCAACCCAACAAAAATGAAAGAAATGCAGAATTATAAAGCTATTACAAGAAAAAGAAGGAAAATTTACTAATTCTAAACAATTCCCCTAAAATCATTTTTTTCACATGTACAGGCCACTAAATACATAAAGTGAGATATTAAGAAATAAGTACAAGTCTCAGTCTTTGTTTCTAAAATACATCAAACCTTAAAGAAGTGGAAAGTAGTATTTGTCGGGGTGACATCCAACTACCTTTTAAGTCTTTCAACAAGCCGTAGAAAAGAGAATATGAGCAATCACGCTATCACGGACTCGGTACCTACAAGCGTGGAAGAAATGTGAGTACAAAAATCATGGTACCCAGCAAGAAATCCAATAAACTACGTATCTAGCAAGAAATTGAATACCGCTTACACCCCAATAAAATTCTTCAAACTACAGCCAACAAGAAATCATCCCAACGTAACATTTAAATTGTATGCGGCTCACAAGGCCCAATATCCACAATTCAATATTCACAATTCAACAATCAAATTATCAAGAACGCCGATCTCAATGTCAAGTAGTTCACTCACACACAATATGTAAATCAATCACAGTTAACAAAAAAGATACACATAAGCATCAAATACGTAAAGTCACAAAGATAAATATCTCGCCAAAAACATTTCTTATCGCACAATATTACTACCTGGAACCGTTTCTCATTGGCTTTATATAAAAGCAATAGTCGGGTCTATTTTTCATAAACTTTATATCATTAGCCGGAACCATCTCACATATGCTTTATATCAAATCACATGCAAGAAATGACCTTGCATAATAGATCTCATGCGCAAAGACCTCGGCAACATAAGTCCTCGCCTATCTCATCAGACTGTTCAAAAATTAATGTACACAAGAAATATCACACCACATGGAAGAGACAACAGATTATACAATTCAAGTCCACATTCATACTTTCAAGTATTTTATCAATCAATGAACGAGGGTCAAAATGAGGAAATTCAAATCCTTATGTTCATCTCAAAGCCTTTTTAAGTTCAACCCTTCATTATTCAATTAGATATATCAAGTGGACAATTAAACCCTTCACCTCATTTTCATTACTCCTAATATACAAGCAATGAAGGAAGCATATGAATTCTGCTAGAATAAAAGGTTTAGGAGATCACTTGACTTAAATCGAATTCAATAAATCACGCCAAGAGTTGAGTCTTCCAACTACAAGAAAATGCACTTAATTCTAAAAAACACATTGTAGGTAATATGAAAATTTTCGTAGCGAAATACTTTAAAATACTTTAGCCATAAAATATATTTCATAACATTCGTGGCTAAAACATAGCCACAGACATTACATGGTCCGCTTCCAAAGACTAATACTTATAGCTACAAATAAAAATTGTGTTGTAGCTATGATAATAAAAAAGTTTGCTAGGAAATATTTACTTGGCAGATAATTTTGATCATTTGTTACAACTTAAATCTATAGCAATTTTTATATTGTAGACACAATGCATTTTATTGTGGCAAATTATTTCATTTATTTTCTATGAAATTTCAAAATTTGTGGCTATATCATATTTTTTATCTTCTGGCAATAATACTTATATTTAGCTATAAACTAGAAAATCTATAGCTATAAAATAAAAGTATTTGTTACAAAAAGTTTTCTCACAGACCTTAGAACTCAAGCTCTTTTCCATAGCATAAATAAATTATAGCTAATGGTTTTAATTTGCTAAGACAATTGAAAATGCATTGCCTATAAGCATTAATTATCTCAATATTTTTTACAATATAGCTAAAAGGTAGATTTCAAACAATTTATTTACTACAGATAAAAGGATTTTCCAAAAGCTTGGTAAAAGAGCTATATGATATATATCCCAAATACATTTTTGGGATTTCAAAAATAATTATGAAGTTACACAAATTACATTTTACAAATTTGAGAATAGTCACAATATACAATTCTTGTAAGACATCATCTTATTTGAGTCCAAAGCTATATAATTTCCCCTCTCTCCAATCTCCTTCCACAATCGTCAATTGTACTTTAGCTTAATCAGCATCATATTGTTCCAAATTTTCCATTTCTACGCTCTTTTTCCATAAATACGCCTATTTATAGCACCAAAAAATTAATGATTCAAAATTTCAAGGAGACAGTATGTCTTCCATAATTTCTTTTTCACAAAAATGTTTAGAAAATGAAAACAAAAACAAAATACAAAGTAAACAAACAAGTAATCTAACGAATAATTTTTAAATTTCTTAAAGCAGGTAGATATAAATCTTAAAATTCAACACCAATTATTAAATTAGTACATAGGTAAATAAATTACATTTAGACAAAAATATAAAACTCAATGCAATACTTATTGATTCAAGTCATGACAAAAATCTCTTGCAACAAACATATCATATCTTATATTTATATAAAAGAGAACCCTAGGCCCGCGTATGTGGCGTCACCATAACCAAGAATTTAATTTTAAATTTATTTATTTTCAAACCCAGTCTTCCTCTTTCAATAAAAGATAAGACTTTTAATGGAGAGTTGCGACTTTTATCAAAAGTTAAGATTTTTATGAATATTTATGGCTTTAATGAAGAGTTGCGGCTTCTTTCAAAAGTTGTGACTTTTATGAAAAGTTGCACCTATAATGAAGAGTTGCAACTTTATGAAAAATTTTGAATTTATGAAAATTTGCGACTTTTATGAAAGGTTGTGAACTTTCCCAAAGGGAGCAACTTTTTGAAATAGTTGTAACCAATCTGCTAAGGAGAAATAAACATTTGTTGACACTACCCTTTGTTATCTATAAATAGAGGGATTCTCTCTCATTTTGAAATAACAAAATATCTGATATTCTTCTTCTACATCCGCAAAATTAAACATTCACGTGCTTTTCTCCTATTGAGTGACTCACTGACACCAATATTTTCGTATCAATAAGTTAGTGAATAAAATCGTTCCATCCTGCGAGGTTACCTCTGGTATCAGAGGGCAATAGTTTTCTTAAGGGGACATTGTGCATTCAGTGGACTTTATTTTTTCTTTTCTATTTCATTCTATTTTTACATATCCTGGTGTGTTTTCTTACACTCATTCATTTATGCATATGATATTAATTATTATTTTTGAGTACATGTTTTAAACTCTGTTGCTTATCTTTATTCAAAGTTATTGTCTTTGATTATATTAAACATATACACATATAGTGCGTATATTCGTTGTGTAAAAAATATTATACTCAATTCCAAGAATTTATTTTTTGATATTCTATATTAAATTTTATAGCTTCATAGTGCTATATATAAACTCATGTATTATCTATTTTTACATAAATATGAATTTTCTCATTTATCAATGGAAGAAACTCGTTATGCAAGTTCAAAAGTTATAATTGCTTTCATGTTCAACCGTTATTTCTTTTTTGAATATATTAACAATTTTTTTTGAATTTTCTCTTAAGACATATATATGAAATGTATAATTTATGCAACATAACTGTTTCTTTTATTATGAAATGTCTTTGTATATATTTCTTAGTTTCTTCTTTATTTCCCTTTTAATGCCGATTAAAGAACCAATGGTTTATTATTTCATGAATGATTCATTCATTAGAGGTCCTCGGGTTATGTAATAATGATAAATAATCAAATTCATATTTGAATATTGCTAATAATTTTTAAGAACCTATTTTCTCATAATTTTTAATGTATGAATATTAGTAAAAAAAATATTTGCAAGTTCAATACAATTATTATTTATGACTGCGCCAAGCGCGGACAAATTACCTAGTATAGAATATAATTATGTATGATAAATTATTTGTGGTTCAATCTTTTCTCAAACCTATACACAATAGAAAATTTAGAGTATACGATTGAGTAAAAAATAAATATAAAAATTAATTTCATATTGTAAAAGATTATATCATCTACTTTAAGAATTCCATGTAAAACCTACAAAAGAAATATTCGCATAATATCAAAAATAAAATGAAAAAAAAATTGAGATTAGAAAGGGTGAAGGAAGAGGAGCATGAAAAATGGCGTGGGAAGAGGAAAAACGGTTTTTAGGTTTTTGATAAGTGGGAGGGGGAATAAGCTATTTAATTGGGTTTAAAAATTTTAGGGGAGAACTTTTGATGTTTTGTAATTTTTAATTTTTTGGGAAAGTTTTTGGATCAAAATAAGAAAAGGGAAGAGTGAAGTTGGGTGGAGAGATAATTTTGGGCAAGATATTTGCTTTAAATATAGTTGTTATCCTTATTATCATATGTGAAATTCTTTCTACTTATATTTTAGAAATGCTACTATAAATATGAATTTAATAAACACAACAATTTATTTATATCTATCTATTTTTAAAAGGGGAAAGAGGTCATCAACCTTCATTAAGGAGGTATGAGTGTTCAAGAATACTCTTTGAAGTTCATCAACTTGTCCATGTATGCTTCGTCTTTGGTGTCTAATCCTAGAGATGAAATCAACCATTTTGTTACAGGTGTGTCCGCTGATCTTGTGGAAAAGATTCGTGAGGCAATTCTTCATGAAAACATGGACCTTTCTCATTTGATGGTGCATGATCAACAAGTAGAAAAGAGCAGGCTTAAGAGGAAGAATAGGGATGCCAAGAGGGAAAGTCCCTATGATGTAGGTACTTCTAAGGGTAAGTTTGAATTCCAAGACAAACCAAAGATTAAAAAGAGATTCTCCAAACAAGGTACTTCAAATTCTCAAAGGATAATAAGGATAGGGTGTCTAACACTAAACCTCAATGGGAAAAGGTGGTGGTTCACAAAGTGAGTAACCTAATTGTGCCAAATGTGGGAAGAAACATATGGGTAAATGTCTATTGGGAATGAAAAATTGTTTTGGTTGTGGAAAGAGTAGTCACATGGTGAGGGATTATCCCATGGCCAAGACTCAAGGAAGGGAGAGTAATCAAGCACAAACAGGTGGTCTTAATTCTGATGCTCCTAAGAAGAACCACTTTTATGCTCACAAATCTAGGGGTGATCAAGAGGATTCTCCCAATGTTGTTACCGGTATGTTGCAAGTATTTTCAATTAATGTTTATTAATTGCTAGATCCCAGTGACACTTTATATTTTGTAAGTCCTTCAGTGACTATGAAGTTTGATGTTCTTTCTGATGTATTAGTTGAAACTTTTCGGTTTCTACCACGGTGGGTGACTCCGTTGTTGCTAAAAGAGTCTATACGAGTTTTCCCATACTATTGTCCAATAGAGTTACATTAGTTAATCTGGTAGAACTTGATATGTTGGACTTTGATGTCATATTGGGGATGAATTCGTTACATGTTTGTTTTGCTTCAATTGATTGTAGGACAAGGGTAGTTAAATTCCACTTTCCTAATGAACCCGTTTTAGAATTGAAGGGGAGGGGGAAACTCAATCCCTAGAGATCAAATTATTTTATGTCTAAAATCTTGAAAGATGATTTCTAAGGTATGTCTCTATCATATTGTGAGAGTCAAGGACCTTGGGTCCAAGGGTCCTCTTTTAGAGTCGGTATTCATAGTGAAGGACTTTCTGGAAGTCTTCCCGGATGAATTACAAGGAATTCCTCCCGAACAATAAATAGATTTCGACATAAATTTGATACCTGATACTAAACCCATATCAATTTCTCCTTACCTGATGGCTCCGGGGGATTTTGAAAGAATTAAAAGCTCAACTCAAGGATTTTCTAGACAAGGGTTTTATACAACCAAGCATATCATGGTGCGCTCCGATATTATTTGTTAAAAAGAAAGATACGTCTCTTAGAATGTGTATTGACTACCGACAATTAAACAAGGTCACTATAAATAATAAGTATCATCTCCCTAGAATTAATGATTTGTTTGGCCAACTCCAAGGGACGAGTTACTTTTTGAAAATTTATTAGAGGTCGGGGTATCACCAACTTAGAGTTAGAGGATTTGGCATTCCTAAAATAACTTTCCAAAAAAGATATGGTAATTGTGAGTTCCTAGTCATGTCTTTTGGTCTAACTAATGCCTCGGAGGCTTTCATGGACCTTATGAATATGGTGTTTTGGAATTATCTTGATTCATTTGTATTTGTCTTTATTGATGATATCCTGGTATATTCCAAGAGTGAGGATGAGCAAGTGGGTCATTTGAGGATAGTATTGAAAGTCCTCAAGGATAATCAAATCTTTGCTAAATGTAGTAAGTGAGATTTTTGGCTAAGATCGGTGGCTTTTCTTCTTCACATTGTATCTAGTGCGGGTATTTAGGTCGATCCAAAGAAAATTGAGGCGGTTAAAATTGGCCAAGACCTCTAACTCCCATCGATATTCGAAGTTTCTTGAGTTTAGCTGGGTATTATAGGAGATTTCTTGATGGATTCACATCCATTGTTTCTCCCTTGAGTACCCTAATCCAAAAGAAAGTTTAGTTTGAATGGACGGAAGCTTATGAGAAAATCTTCCTAAAGTTGAAAGATAAGCTTACCTCCGCTCCGGTTTTGAATTTACTGGAGAGTATCGAAGGGTTTGTTGTGCATTTTGACTCTTCTCGAATAGGTTCGGGTTGTTTCTTCATGCAGCATGGTAAGGTGATAGCATATGCCTGTAGGCAACTCAAGGTACACAAGAGGAACTATCTGACCTATCATCTTGAACTAACGGCCGAAGTGTTTGTTTTGAAAATATGAAGACATTATCTATATGGAGTTCATGTAGATGTGTTCACCGATCATAATAGTCTCCATTATGTGTTCACCCAAAGGGAGTTATACCTCCAACAACGAAGGTGGTTAGAGCTTCTGAAAGATTATGAGATGAGTCTTCTTTACCACCCCAGGAAATCCAATATGGTTGTGGATGCTTTGAGTATCATTTATATGGTTAGTGTAGCCCATGTTGTTGATAGTAAGAAAGATTTATTAAAAGAGGTGCATAGATTGGCCCAGTTGGGTATTTGACTTGAAGATTCTCCAAAAGGGGGTTTCATAGTTCATCATAACTTTGAATCATATTTAGTGGTTGAGGTTATATCTAAGAAACATCTTGATCCTCTATTGATGGAGTTGAAGGAATCGGTTCTTCGAAAATCTAATGATTCCTTCTCCCAAGGGGGGATGAGGTACTTAGATATAAGGGTAAGTTGTGCGTTTTGGATGTGGATGACTTAATAAGAAAATTTTTGGAAGAGGCTCATTGTTCCCGATATTCCATTCATCCGAGTGCCACCAAAATATATTGTGACTTACAAGAGATCTATAGGTGGAATGGTTTGAAGAAGGATATAGCAGAATTTGTGGCCGAATATCCAAATTGTCAACAAGTCAAGGCCGAACACCAAAGACTAGAGGATTTACTTAAGATATATCTATCCCCACATTGAAGTGGAAAGATGTAAGTATGGATTTCGTCGTGGGTTTGCCTCGTACACGAAGGCAATATGACTCGCTTTGGGTTATTGCTGATAGGTTGACCAAATTAGCCCATTTTATTCTCTCAAAGCTACTTATTCGACGGAAGAGAATGCTAAGTTGTATCTTAAGGACAGTGTGAGAATGCATAGATTTCCCCTGTCTATCGTTTCAGAATGGGGTACTCAATTTACTTATTATTTTTTGAAAGCATTTAAAAGTGGGCTTGGTACCAAGGTGGAACTTAGTACCACATTTCATCCACAAACGGATGGTTTGGCGGAAACAACCATCCAAACCTTAGAAGATATGTTGATGGAATGTGTCATTGACTTCAAGGGTAATTGGAATGACCATCGACAATTGATTGAATTTTCCTACAATAATAACTATTACTCAAGTATCTCCATGGAACCCTTTGAAGCCCTTCATGGGAGAAGATGTCGATCTCCGATCGGGTGGTTTGAGTTAGGTGAGTTTGCTATGATAGGTCACGAAGCAATTTATGAGGTTGTGAAGAAAGTACAACTCCTAAGGTATAGATTGAAGACGGCCCAAAGTCAGCAAAAATCTTATGCTGTCAATAGGAAGAGGGACCTTTAATTTATGGTAGGAGGTTTTGTGTATTTGAAGATATCACCCATGAAAGGGGTTAAGAGGTTTGATAAAAAAAAAAAGAAACTTAGTCCCCAGTATGTGGGCCTGTATGATGTTTTGAAATGCATCATCAGTGTTTCTCATTAGTTGAAATTACCTATTCAGTTGGCTCCGGTGCATCAGGTGGTCCATGTATTAATGCTCAAAAAGTGCATAGGCAATCCGGTGTCTATCCTTCCTCTAGAATGCTTACAAGTTGATGCTAACCTTTCCTATGAAGATGTCCCATTTGAGATTTTAGACAAGCAAGTGAAGAAGTTGAGGAATAAGGCAATAGCTTCCATAAAGGTTCTTTGGAAGAATCATCTTATGGAAAATGCTACTTGTGAGACCGAGGCCGATATAATGTCTCGATATCCTTATCTTTTTTCTTCCTCTCCTAGTCAAGGTTGAGGTTTGTAAACCCTTTTATGTTTGGTTTATGAAGGGTCATAAGTGTGTTTGAACTTCTATGAATTCCCTTAATTATGCATGACCTTTTGAGAGATCATGTTTCATATGTGTCTTGAATTATATGTGTCACACCCGGATTCTGGAATACGAATGCAACCGGCGTCGTTAACCTCTCAGAGGTCGCAGACAAACCTCTTCTTAGATTTCTACAAAATTATATAGTTAAATTTGCAGAACATTTAAATATTTTAAAACATAGTGAAGTATACATAGACTTCATATGATTACTATATAGAATAATATTCTAATGAGCTCAAATTAAAACAACCATCTACAATTGATGAATCAATTCAAATCAAAAGATCAATATATAATATAATAGTTTGCCAAAACATCCTTAATACAAAGCTTCAAAATAAACGTCTGAAAAAAACGGTAGGGACAACATCCACTAGCTATGTCTAATGTACTAAGCTAGATAGATAAGTGTAGCATCCTCGAACATAAAGAGGACCTACCAAAGTCTTGAGATTGACAATCCAAACAACTTCGATGAGTCTTAAACCTTTTCTCTGACTTGCACCTATAAAGATAATAATAGTATAGGGTTAGTACACACTTGTACTAAGTATGAGTGTATGCAACATACACATAAGTACTATGCTTGATCAAGGAAAGCTCTTCCTATAACAACATGCCATTTAAGAAAAGTGACATCACTAGTCTTTCCTAATTCATTATTTGTGAATTGTGGTATGAATATGACGTATTTTGATGCATTCAAAGAACACAACTCATTTTATATATGAACAGAAGACTTAGAATAATGAACATAATTTTAGAACAACTCGAGCGAAAATTTTGAAATTTGATACCCCAAACCCGAGAGCTCCTCTTTCTGTACTTAGTTTATTTTTCAGTCTTTTTTTTCTTGTTGTTGTGTAGTTAAATGATCTCCTTTAAGCCTATGTTTTACTTACAAGTGCAATGATTCATTGTAGTCCCATACTTACAATGAATCATGTAAGTAATTCGAAGGACGAAGGAAATGATTCAACTACAAATTGGGCATGAAATCTTATTAAGCCAATATTTATTGGTTATGCTTATTATGTGTTTGTTTACATAATATAAGAAATCATTATAAGACAATCTTGTTTGGATATGATCATTTTCATGATAAAAGAAGTCATTATTGGCTGTGCCCATTATTTGCTGAAAACTTTTTTCTTATCAAACACTGATGATTGATATTCTTAAGCTCTCACTTTCTTAGTTCACTTTGAACATACATGTCTTCTTCTTTCTTTCTTGCTTTCTTAAGGACATCTTTAGAATTAAGATCATGCGAGCTAACATGAAATCAGTGTCTGCCCCACACCGAAAAGGGGTGATTCACCGATCAAAGTCAATCTAGATCATGTGAGTTAACATGAAATCCAATGTCTGCCCCACATCGAAAAGGAGTGGTTCACCGGCTATAGTGAAACCAAGTCCAGTGTTCTCCCCACACCGAAAAGAGGCGGTTCACGGCTAAAGTGAACTGAATACTTTCTTTGAGCATTTAACCGACATAGATCATGTGAGCTAAGCATGAAATCCAGTGCCTACCCCACACCAAGAAAGAGTGGTTTCACCGGCCATAGTGAAACCACATCATAGCTAGCTCTCTTAGGTGGAATCCACTGGCTAGTTCCTATGCTGGCAACATAGTTTGAAGACTAGGAGACATATGGAGACTACTTATCCACCTTGGTGGTAGCCTCATCAGGATTACATGTGCTATCACAAGCTCATTGCTAGTCTGTCGATGCTTTGGTCAACCTTTTTTTCTTTACATCTTTTAGAGTTGATTCAAACATTATGGAAGCTTGCTTCAAGTTATGAAGTTTACTTGACTCTTTGGATAACCGCTCATCCCTTTATTTACTTGATGAAATGTGAATTTAACCTTACATTATCATCTTGGTGTTAATGCGACTTGTCTCACAATTATTAACACCCTCGTATGTGAGTATCTTTAACATATTTTTTTAGGAGCGAGTGAGACTTGTCTCACTTCTTTTAACACATCATTCTTGTCACTTTCATAATTCTTAAGCTTTTTATTATGTTATTACTCACCTTATACTGTTCAATATCATTTGGTAGCTTTATACCACTCTTTATGAACTTTATAAACTTTGTTCAATGTACTTACTTATATTCAAGGTTCATTTGGAAAGGGTATGTTGGGACTTGTCCCAATGATTGGCATACCCTTGGTTGTGAATTCAAAGTTACATTGGTCATGCTTATTTTGGTTTAACTTAGTAATTAGCAATTTTTTCATCAAATCATTGAAATAACAACGTAAGCAAATTTCATTCAACTTTTTGGACAATGTATTGTTAGCCAATTTATTGGCATAAACAAAACTTTCACTTAAACAATTTTCATTATGTTATCACTAGATCAATTTATTCCATGAAGGTATTTTAGTGATCTCCTCAACCTAAGCAAGTCAACATTTAACAGTAGCTAACTTCATAATCCACATTTAACAAACTTCATATTCGCGAACACAATTAAGCATTACATCATTCTTTATATCATATAACTAATACCCTAATCACATGAATCAAGTATATAGGCCTCATTAGTCATTAATAAATCAAGAACCTACACATAATGATCAGTTATCACCACATACCAACAACATGTTCGAGATTAAATCTATATGCTTGTAGAATCGAATACAAGGATAACTAGGGAGATGGGCGTTCAACAATATCATTGGGAACAACCCTAGTTTCGACATTCATGAATTCAAAACGTTTGAAAGGATTCTTGGAGAAAGAATTCCAGGAGATATAACCCATACCTTATGTATAATTTAATCTACGAAGATCACCTTGCACGAAAGCTTGAAGAAAACCTTGAAATCGCTTAAGAGAATCGAGAGAAACTTTCTATTTTTCCTTTTTGTTTGTTCACTATTTTGCGTCATTAATTTCTTTGTGTCTGAACGTGAGTCTAAGTCTTCGGAAATGATCTTGAATCATTCAACTTATGCTAATTAAGTAAATTAAATAAATTAATTAGTTAATTAATAAAACGCCCCTCCTAAGTTGACTAAACATAGGAAAACATTTAATTAGTCAAATCTGAAATTTTCTTTCCTAAGAATTTTGGTCTTGTTTGGGAATTTTCCTTAATTAATTAATTCCTTAATTTAATTATTTAAGGAACCTAGGGTAATGACTATAATACCCCTAAGTCATTAAGACCATAAATAACCCTTTTGGACCATCCTAGGTTAGGTACTAGGTCAATGTCACCCAATTAAGGCTTAGGTTGTTGGGTGCACTAGATGGTTTATTTTTGTTTGTCCTAGGTTAGTAAGCTAGTTAGGTCAGTTATTCAGAGTCTAGAGGTTTTTAGATAGTTGGCCCCACATGGTTGGATTCTTGTGCACGCCTGCCCCCTAATTACTCTAAACAAATTCGGTTAGGGTGGTCCCCTCCCTTGGCCGTTTCTTCACATGTGCTTGCACATGTGTTGCTTGTACTTTCCGAACTAACTATTATTGATTGTTCATTTAGAATGTTTACTTATTGTCCCAAGGATCCTCATTATGTCCTTGGGCACTTCTTAATCTACATGCCCATTTTAATTGGTCATATACTATGATTCCTAGGCTTAACACATGGATGCCTCATATCTATTATCAAATACTATGAAACATATGTGTTTAGCTTAGGGTCTTTATTGCAGGTATATTTCTTAAACAAGCTCATTAATACTTAGCAATTTGGCTAACACCCTTTAAGCCAATATTTTCTACTATGCCTAATATTTCTTAATATTAGGCATTGGGATGCCTATTTACCCCTAATACCTATTCTTAAAACTTAATAGACTCTTCACTAGACGAGTATATTTTCTTGAATGTTACATTATCCCCCCCCCCCCTTAGGAACATTCGTCCTCGAATGACACTACACATCATTTTAAATCAAAGAAGCTAATTTCTAAAACACATTAACATACTTGAAACTTTACTCGCTGTGAATTTCTTATTCACACTTACTCTGGATGATGCATATTACTCAAGCTTATCTGAAGCTTCATATTTGAGATTGAGGAACTTCCTTCGCAATCACACTTAACTTAATGCACATCACAGCTCATGCAACACAAAACCATGTCTACGTTATACAAAAATAGCAACATGAATGCAAGCAAGAACTCATTTTAAATCATATTGTGCAAGTGTAAGGCACACAGTTATGGACTTAGAACACCAAAACCGCCTAATAAACTAAGATTTAGAGTCTCATTAATGAAATTGGACTAAGGAATTGTATATCTGCTCTCAAGAACTAAACAAGTGAGGGTAACGGGATCTCATATCCGCCTCGGCCTCCCATGTTTCTCCCTTAACAAGGTGGTTCCTCCATAACACCTTTGCGGTGTCAACCTCCTTGTTCCTCAACCGTTTCACTTGGTGATCTAAAATTTTGATGGAAACCTCTTCGTAAGAAAGGTTCTTATCGGCTCCTAACCCCTTAGATAACATCTTCTTATCTTTAAGATTAGAAACTATTTGGCTTGTTGGATTTGAACCACGCCCTTCCCATTTCAAGTCTAACTCATTTGGCAACTGAAACCTTACTACCCTGTTTCAATGGTCTATGGTAGCATAGCATTTATGAAGCCAATCCATACCCAAAATTATATCAAAATCAAACATGGTTAATTCTATTAGATCAACATGAGTAACTTTATTGAGAACATTTATTGGTCAGTCTGTATATACTCTTTTTGCCCTAACACTGTCTCCTATGGCAGTACTAACTAGAAGTGGTTCATGTAAGATATCCGGAAGCGAGTCACATTTACAAGCTACTAAAAGATTAAGAAATGACAAAGTGGATCCTTGAACTAACAATGCATACACAGGAAAAGAGAAGGCATGCAACGTACCAGCGACCACATCAGCTGACTTCTCTTGCTCTTCTCTACCTTTCAAAGCATAGAATATGTTCCTCTTGGGAGGTTCGGCTGGAACAGTAGGATTAGGCCGAGGCTAAGCATCTATCATGGCTTGATTCCTCATCTGTGGACAGTTCCTAACCATATGCCCACTCTTGCTGCACCCATAGCAGATATTAGTACCTACCAAGCACTCACCTCCATGCAAACGGCCACACTTATCACACAACTTCCTATCACGCTGGGCGTTTTTATCATTGGCATTAGTGATCTTATAAGGAGTAGGGATACCTGAGTGCTTGTGCCCCTTCTTGAACTTGGGCCTATCCCAAACTCCAAACGAGTTACTACCATTGCTCGAACCGGACTAATTCGAGGACCTAGATTTCTTTTTCTCTCGGTCTGTCTTTCTCTGATGACTCTCCTCAACCTCCTATTCATGTACCATAAACCTACCAAGGTCCATGTTATCAGGCAACATGGCTGCCCGACATTCCTCCTCCAAATCCTCCGACACACCAGTCACAAACCTGCTCATCTCATCCCTGCTATTGGACATGAGAGAAGAAGCATATTATGAAAGCTTAACAAACTTCAAGGAGTATTCCCTAACTGACGTACCTCCCTTTTGTAAGTTGATGAATTTCTCAACCTTAGCCTCTCTCTGTTCTCTGGGAAAGAACTTCTCTAGGAATGCAGTCTTAAGAACGTCACAAGTAATGGGAACTTCTCCTGGTGCTTGACCATATCGCCACATCCTGTGCTACACCTGAGCCAAATCTTGTAGTTGGTAAGCAACCAACTAAGCCCTTTCCTCTTCATTGACACCTATAGCACAGAGAATCTTATGAACCTCATCCACAAACTCTTGGGGATCGTCATTAGTCTTGGACACTGGAGGATTCATTCTAGTGAAGTCCCTCAGTCTGCTAGCCATGGTACTAGAATGTGGGTTCTCCTTGGGAGCACCCTCTCTAGTGGCCTGGGCTGTGATAGTGTGTGCCTTAGTAGTGATGGCTTGGGCCATCTGAACTAGTGGTTCTCTTACTTCTCCATCCGTCAACGCAGCTTGGTTGACAAGCACTTGCACTCCAGCAGCTGGGGCTTGAGGAGGAGCATAGTAGCCTTTATCACCTTCTTCTTCAACTCTTTTTCCTGTGTTTCTCCTTGTGTTCATTTTATACACGTATACACAAGAATGGAATTAGATACTAGAATGACACAAAATGTCAAAGATCTACACGGAATAATAACAATTAGAAGAAGGAAAGATTCCTAACATCACTTACTCTCCAAGTAATTATTGTGGCGCGCTTCACAACCATAAGTTAGAAACTACGTAACGTGGTTGTTTTGAGCTTTAGTTCCTAGGTAATTTAACCTCATATTCTGATACAAAGTTTGTCACACCCGGATTATAGAATCCGAATGCAACCGCCGTCGTTAACCTCTCGGAGGTCGCATATAAGCCTTTTCTTAGCTTTCATCACAATCATACAGTTAAATTTACGAAAAACTTAAAAATTTTAAAATATAGTGAAGTATACATAGACTTCATATGATCACTATATAGAATAATATTCTAATGAGCTCAAATTAAAACAACCATCTACAATTGAGGAATCAATTTAAATCAAAAGATCAATAGATAATATCATAGTTTGTCAAAACGGCGTTAATACAAAGCTTCAAAATAAATATCTGAAAAGAAACGCTACGGACAACATCCACTATCCATGTCTAAAGTACTAATCTATATAGATAAGTGTAGCATCGTCGAACATCAAGAAAACCTACCAAAGTCTTGAGATCAACAATCCAAACAACTTCGATGAGTCTAAAACCATCTCTCTGGCTTGCACCTATAAAGATAACAATGGTATAGGGTTAGTACAAACTTGTACTAAGTACGGGTGTATGCACACATACACATAAGGACTATGCCTGATCAAGGAAAGCTCTTGCTATAACAACATGCCATTTCTGGAAAGTGACATCACTAGACTTTCCTAATTCGTTATTTATGAATTGTGGTATGAATATGACGTATTTTAATGCATTCAAAGTATACAACTCATTTTCTTTATGAACAATACCTTAGAATCATGATCATAATTTTATAACAACTTTAGCGAAAATTTTGCAATTTGATACCCCAAACCCGAGAGCTCCTCTTTCTGTACTTAGTTTATTTTTCAGTCGTTTTCTTGTTCTTGTTGTATAGTTCAATGATCTCCTTTAAGCATATGTTTTACTTACAAGTGAAATGATTCATTGTAGTCCCATACCTACAATGAATCATGTAAGCAATCTGATGACTAAGGAAATGATTGAACTACAAATTGGGCATGAAATCTTACTAAACCAATCTTAAATGGTTATGCCTATTATGTGTTTCTTTACAATATAAGAAATCATTCTAAGCCAATCTTGTTTGGCTATGACCATTTTCATGATAAAATAAATCATTATTGGCTATGCCCATTATTTGGTGAAAACTTCATTCTTATCAAATACTGAGGATTGATATTCTTAAGCTCTTACTTTCTTAGGTCACTTTGAACATACATCTCCTCTTTTTTCTGGCTTGCTTCGTTAAGAGATCTTTAGAATTAAGATCTTGCGAGATAACATAAAATCTAGTGTCTTCTCCACACCGAAAAGGGGTGATTCACTGATCAAAGTGAATCTATATCATGTGAGCTAACATGAAATCTAGTGTCTGCCCCACACCGAAAAGGTGTGGTCAACCGGCTAAAGTGAAACCATGTCAGTGTTCTGCCCACACTGAAAAGAGGTGGTTCACGGTTAAAGTGAACCTCAATACTTTATTTGAGAATTTAACCGACATAGATCATGTGAGCTAAGCATGAAATCCAGTGTCTGCCCCACATATTAAAGGGGTGGTTTCATCGGCCAAAGTGAAACCGCATCATACCTAGCTCTCTTAGGTGGAATCCACTGGCTAGTTCCTATGTTGGAAACATAGTTCGTGGACTAGGAGACATATGGAGACTACTTATCCACATTGGTGTTAGCCTTAACTCATGAGGCTTACATTTGCTGGCACAAGCTCATTGCTAGTCTATCGGTGCTTTCCTCAACTTCTTTTTCTTTACATCTTTTAGAGTTGACTCAAACATTATGGAAACTTTCTTCTAGTTATGAGGTTTACTTAACTCTTTGGATAACCACTGATCCCTTTATTTAGTTGATGAAATGTGAATTTAACCTTACATTATCATCTTGGTGTTAATGAGATTGTCTCATAATTATTAATACCCTCTTATGTGAGTATCTTTAACATAAATATCTAGGAGTGAGTGAGACTTGTCTCACTTATTTTGACGCCTCATTCTGGTTACTTTCATAATTCTTAAGCTTTTGATTATGTTATTACTCACCATATATTGTTCAATGTCATTTGGTAGCTCTATACCACTCTTTATGAACGTTATAAACTTTGTTCAATGTACTTACTTATATTCATAGTTCATTTGGAAAGGGTATGTTGGGACTTGTCCCAATGATTGGCATACCCTTGGTTCTGAATCTAAAGTTTCATTGGCCATGCTTAATTTGGTTTAACTTATTCATTAGCCAATTTTTTTATCATATCTTTGAAATAACATTGTAAGCCAATTTCATTCAACTTTTTGGACAATGTATTGTTAGCCAATTTATTGGCATAAACCAAACTTTCACCTTAAACAATTTCATTAAGTTATCACTATCCATATCAATTTATTCCATGAAGGTATTATAGTGATCTCCTCAACATAATCTTGTCAACGTTTAACAATAGCTGACTTCATAATCGAGTTTTAACAAACTTCATATTCCCGAACACAATTAAGCAATACATCATTCTTTATTTCATATAACTAATACCCTAATCACATGAATCAAGTATCTATGTCTCATTAGTCATTAATAAATCAATAACCTACAAATAATGATCAGTTAGCACCACATACAAGCAACATGTTCGAGATTACATCTATATACTTATAGAATCGAAAACAAGGATAACTAGGGAGATGGACGTTGAACAAAATCATTGGGAACAACCCTAGTTTCGACATTCATGAATTAAAAGCGTTTGAAAGGCCTCTTGGAGAAAGAATTCCAGGATACAAAACCCATACCTTATGTAAAAATTTAATCTACGAAGATCACCTTGCACGAAAGCTTGAAGAAAACCTTAAAATCGTCTAAGAGAATCGAGAGAAACTTTCTATTTTTCCTTTTCGTTTGTTCACTGTTTTGCGTCGTGAATTTCTTTGTGTTTGAACGTGAGCCTAAGTCTTAGGAACTAATCTTGACTCATTCAACTTAGGCTAATTAAGTAAATTATATAAATTAATTAGTTAATTACTAAAACACCCCTCCAAAGTTGACTAAACATAGGAAAACATTTAATAAGTTAAATCGGAAATTTTCTTTCCTAAGAATTTCGGCCTTGTTAGGGAATGTTCCTTAAGTAATTAATTACTTAATTTAATTAATTAAGGGACATAGGGTAATTACTAAAATACCCCTAAGTCATTAGGACCATAACTAACCGTTTTGGACCATCCTAGGTTAGGTACTAGGTTGTCTCTTGAACTAGTTACTAGGTTAATGTCACTCAATTAAGTCTTAGGTTTTCGGGTACACTAGATGGTTTATTTTTGTTTGTACTAGGTTAGATATCTAGTTAGGTCAGTTAGTTGAGTCTAGAGTTGGTTAGAGAGTTAGGCCCCACATGGTTGGACACTTGTGCACGCCTGCTCCTCAACTACCCTAACCAAATTTGGTTAGGGTGGTCCCCTCCCTTTGTCGTTTCTTCACATGTGTTGCTTGTAATTTCCTAACTAACTATTCTTTATTGTTCATTTGAAATGTTTACTTATTGTCCCAAGGATCCTCACTATGTCTTTGGGCACTGCTTAATCTACATGCCCATTAATTGGTCATGTGCTATGGTGCCTAAGTTTAACACATGGATGCCTCATATATATTATGCAAATACTACGAAACTTATGATTTTAGCTTAGGGTCTTTATTGCAGGTACATTTCTTAAACAAGCTCATTAATACTTAGAAATTTGGCTAACACCCTTTCAGCCAATGTTTTCTACTAATGCCAATATTTCTAAATATTGGGCATTGGGATGTCTATTTACCCCCAATACCTATTCTTAAAACTTAATAGGATCTTCACTAGATGAGTGTATTTTCTGGAATGTTACAATATGTTCTTTATACTTGAGGACACTTGATTATATGGTTGGTATGGTTGTGTTATGTGACATTTCTTGTTGTGAAATTCACAAGTGTGAAGTGATGAAATGTTTTATTGGCTTCATGTTTAATATGTTGAGATATATGAGAAAGAGAAGGAAATTCCTCCTTGCATAATGTGACGTGATGAAATGTGTACATATTTGGTAGTTGGTATAGTTCCTACCACTTTGATGATGCATTGTTGTGTTTGAGAATGGAGTTAACGTTTCATCTTTTGTTATTGCATTATCATTATATACCATGTGTTGGTTGGGCTGCTAATCTTGAGTCTAAAGTACAATATGATGTTTAAAGTGTCATTCGAGGAAGAATGTTCCCCGAGGGGGGATATTTTTATACCTCGTAGATCGAATGACCTAGCCTAGCACCCCACCAAATTAACTATAACTAAAATGATGTTTCCAGATCTAAAATAATGTAATTAACTTTGTTTGGAAGTAGCAGAACCTGAACGTGAAGAAACGACCATGACGTCCGGAAACTAGTTAAATTGAACTAGTAGGTATTCTCAGGTTTTGTGAAGGTTTGGGAGTGTTGTATGAAGGGTAAAACTTGTAAAAATACTTTAAATGGGTAAAATAGTCCAGGTTCGACCCCCCAAGGACCACCTTAGGGGTCCTTGAGGAGTACCTAAACATGTGGTCCACAAGTTGCCCTAGGCAGCGAGCACAATGCATGGAGTTAACATGTTCGCGTCACAGACTGACTCCACCATTGGCCAAATGGTTGGTCTGCATCAAGGACGTTGTCTCAGACTCTTCTTTCGCAAAATTAATTTCCAGAAACTTGAGGAAACACCTCCCCGAAGCAGACTTATTCCTCGATGAAAATTCCAAAAATAAAAGTCAAGTTATACTTAATTAAAAGGTCCAACTAATTGAGGGGTGTTTTGGGTATTTTAAGGGATGGGATATATTCATTTTAAGTCATTTTTACCTCACTTTTTACCTATAAAAAACAAATACCCAAATTGAAAGCCCCAATTGTTCTCACCTCTCTCTAAATTCTCTCTCTACCCAAACCTCCAATGAAGAACATTAAAGCTCCAAGAAGAAGATTAATTCTCCAAGTTTTCTACTAAATTTCGTGTCTAAGTCTTCATCACTCTTCGGACTCATTTCTCCAAGAGGTCCTTTCAAAGATGTTTTCATAATCCTCCAAAATCAAGAGTTTTTCTCTACACATGGGTATTCATTTAAAACCAAAATTATGGATCAATTATGATGAATCATTATTACTTAGGGTTGTTTAGGTGTATAATAATGGGTAATTTTTGTTTTTTACTTGAAATTCCCTTGGACCCATGTTCTCTCGCAATTTCATAAATCTTGGATTTGATGTGGTGAATATGTATAAGATGATGAATATATTAATTGTTATATTGGTATTAATTGTGTCATTACTTCATGAATTTCCTTATAGAATGTATTATTTATGTTTTTGACCTAATTACCTAAAGACCCATGAATGTCCCTCTTCCCTTAACCCAAATTCTTGAATTATATTGATTAATGAATAGAGGTGATGTAATTGAGTATGTTTTTGCATAATTTACTATTGTATGATGATGATAGTTGATTTGATGGGTAAATATCATTGATTTGGTATTAAGTCATGAATGGGTTTCTTGGAGGCCATTGGTAATATCTTCAAGGCGATCACATTCTATTGTAGTATTCTTGACATATCTTCGGTAATGTTAATAAGTGAAGTATGAATGATGAAATTATGAATGAATGATCATGGTATGAATATGTTGGTTGTGATATGATGATAGGTGTGCTATTATGAGGGTTGAAGGTAATTCCCATGTACATCTTATGATCATGCTATAATGTGATGTTCTCACATGATGTTGGGTTTGTGATGAAAGGGCTTTCTCATACAAAGACCCATGAGCTACGAATAAGTTACATGAGGGGTTAAACTTGTAAGAGCTATGTTATGAATAAATGTTAAGGACACTTCTAGATACTTCAAAAAGGGAATTTAGCTTAATACCGAGTGAACTTGACATTGAGAGGTTTTCCTTCACAAAGGAAGGGAGGTTCACACTATATTCTCTTATGAGGTGAAAACTACAATGCTAGTTAGAATATAGAGGGTTTCTAATAACAACCTCCTAGTTCCTTAACTATGTTCCCCCATAGGAACCTTAGCTAGGGGATCCACCTTGATTCTATATGAATGCATATTTCTTACCTTGGAAAGTAGGACACCATCCATTCGGTGTGACAGGATGACACCAGATTCCGTGTTAGCTTACATGGTCTGTGTCTATTATGGCGAAGTTTCTCAAATGTTAAAATTAATAAATGAAAGTAAGAAGATGACTAACTACGAATACTTAAAAGGTGTTACTTAGTGTAGGTAAGGGTATGAGAGTTTACCTATACATTGCACAAGTGGACCTTAAGGGGAATTCTAGGATGGGTTCTCTATGTATATATAAAATGCATGATGTTGGTCCCATATGATGTGTGTTTCACTGGAATATACATGATGTAGGTCTAAATTTTGTGCATGACGTTGACTACACTTGTTATGATGATGTATGAGGAAAAAAAGCAATGCTTATGATCTCTTGGTTAGTTTACTTGGTTTATGTGGGGTTATGAGGCTTCACATAAACATTGCACTTGTAGAATTGGATTGAGGTTATGAGTAAGGTCTTGTGATGTATTGATGAATTGGACTCTAAATTTGAAATGTTAATTATGGATTTATTATGATGTTACTCTTTAATATGAATATGAATATGTCTTTTTGTTGTTGTTATTGTTGTTGTGATATGAACTTGTATATGTTCTTGGAATATGCATAAAGGCTTTTAAAGTGAACTTAACCTTTTTATAACAAAATGTCCCTTTGTGCATGTCTTCGGATGTTTTCTTGCATAAGTTTCCATACTTTACACATGTGATATGTGATAACCCATATTTCTCTTATTTTCTACAGAAAGTGCATATCGGGCCATTGAGATGATTATAGGTCGTTCTTGAAGAAACTTGGATTACTATTCCCAAGTTGGTGAGTCCTCAAGTCGGACGATGGAGATTATTAATTCTAGTTCCAATTTCCTTATTAAAAATATTGTATTGTAATTCCTATTATAAGACTTTCTGTTGATGTTAGGGCTATGTCCCAATTCTCATACTCGTATACTTAAATTGCTATGTGAGACAAGTTAGTTTCTATTTTCAATATAGGTGAAGTAAAGTTGAACTTCAAATGAAAATTTTTTAATTTACATCTTTTATTTTTATCTATGATGCAAAGATAAATGTTAAGGTCTTGTCGAAGGCTTCTTTGAGGATGAAGACGTCGATTACGACTATTGGGTGCGCTCCGGTTGTGACAGAGTCGCCTTCATCTTTTTGAGATCCTTGACCATAGTCTCTACCCTTGTGTTTTCCCTTACACCTTTTTCTTTCCAAATATGGGTGGAAAGTTCAAGTGTCAATTGGACCGAACTATTAATATTCTTAGCAACGTACTCCTGAAACTTATTCAACATATTAAATATAAAAATTGACATCAATATACATACATATCATAAATATAAACTCTATTAACATATATAATTCATATTAAATAACTTTAAAAAGTTCATTTGGTGTGACATCTCGCAATTAGAAAGAACAAGAAGGAAGTGTAAGAATCAAGAAATAATTACTTTTGAAAAGTATAAGGAAATCTGCAAATTTTTATGTAAGTTAAAAGTGAGTTTTTGGTCACCTTAAAACGATCATAACTCTTACCTCGGGATGAGTTAGGTGTATTTCAAATATGTATGGAAAGACCTTGGAATGATCTTTCCAGCGCCATCATGTTTGTGCGATTCTTAGTTTGTATGAGTGAGTTATGCCTTTCAGAAGTCGGGCTTTTGAATTAAGGAAAGTCTAATCCGGATTTTTGAAGGGTAAATTAGTATTTTCCTTACCTAATTATGTTAATTCAGTTTTAGGAATTAATTGGGGTAAAACAAGATTTTTGGTCAGGTTAGAAAAGTTAGAGTTCACACTAGGGCTTGGAGAAGAGATAAAAGAGTAGAAAAGAGGAGAGAAATCAAGAAATCGCATAGAACCTTCTAGCATTGCGTATGGATTTCGTCGGGGGTGATCCCTAAAAAGGTGTGTGAGTCTTCCAAAACGTTGGGGTTGTTTACCCACATGCCAAGCATGTTTGATTCAGTGCGCTTTAGTTCTAAATATATCGGAATTTGAATGTTCTTGTTGGTTGTTCTTGAATTACTTTCGTTCTTGAACAAGAATTGACATTTAGGAGTTTCTTGATGTAAAAGTGTTGTTCCTTGAGTTCATTGAGGTTAGATACATGCGTATACGACGTGGGTACAGGAATCTAAAGTGAATTTGAGAAAAGAACTAAATTAAAACGATTTAAGGTCATAATACGAGAGGAAAAATTCGCCAGCCAAACTTGAGGAGGATTAGACATAACGCGCCATGCATTGGAACAACACACTTGCAGTCCACCCAAATGGGGCCTATGAACTTTAGGGCTGGCGAGGGGCGCCTTGGATGAGCCCAGATTGGAATTTTTCACCTAGTTTCCATCATTCAGTATGTTTATGTCCTTTAAGAGTGTATTAACGCTTCCAATCGATTCTAACTACTTCAAATGATTTATAAACACATAAAAATCATCCAAATACACTAATCATAACCTTGAATCCATAATTCAATTAAAGGAAAGTTATGATCAAAGTAAAGAGAAGTTAGGAGTCAGGTCGAGAAGTTAAGAAGCAAGTTACTGTAAAGTTTATTAAGATTTGAAGAGTCTTTGACAATTTTTAACCTCTCTTTATCACTCAAGTTTCAATTTAAGTAAAGATAAAGAGTTGCATTCATTTCTCAAACAGTTATAAGGGAACTAAGTATTCACTAAAAGTTTGTAAATGTTTTCACATTTAAACAAGAAAGAAAACTGAAATTACCAAAAGAGCTATTGAGTTAGTTTTTTAGTAAAGAGGAAACTATGATTTCCAAGAGAGTTTTAAAGATATGTTTGAGCAATTATCTCAAACTAGAGAGGAAGTTGTTTTTACAAACTTATGAGTTGCGTACATTTTGTGAGTAGTATTAAGCACCGATATGGGATACGAGTTCATATTAACTCAAGTCTCCATAAATTATGTAGACATCATGGGCGGAAAAAGGATCATACTTTTTTGATGATTTCTCAGTGCTTTTTAGCATAGAGTAGTTGATCCACTTAGTAGGTAAGGTTCTGTACTGACGACAAGGTATAGAACGTTTCGTAGCAACCTGAGGTAAAACGTTGCACCATCACTTAAGCTTATAGTGATGGTTGTCAGTTAGAGAATCTCCCACTGAAATTAAATTACTTTTTATATAAATAAACTTGAGTTTGTTATTGTTTTATCTCTAACGAACAGAGATATTCTTCAGTTGCTTATAAAGCTCTATATACATCGCATGTGTTTTAATTGCTTTATGTTGAGTTTTGTTATTCATAAGTTTAGAAGAGCGAAGGTAAGTGTTACTTTCAGGATCTTCAAGCCTATGTTTGTTAGCATGCAAACTTTTATACTCGTACATTGAATTTAATGATGTCAGTTTTCTTGCATCATATTATGATGTACATGCAGGTAAGTAGAATCAACATCCAACGCCTTCTTGATCCAGCTTGAGCATTCAGAGTCTGTTGGTGAGCCTCCTTGTATTCTGGAGGACTCTTTTATTTTAATTTCTATTTTAGTTATGAGGATGTTATGGCAGTTTTTCCCAACATCTATATCTGCCTTTTAAAGTCTTCATACATAGTCGAATGTTAGTCCTTTGAGTCTTTTCATTATCATTTCTTCTTGTTGATACTTGGGTTGCCACTTCTATCCAAGCTGAACGTTTAATCTTTAAAACATTCTCAGTTATTATATTTTCAGTTCAATTAAGCTCATTAATCATTATAGATATGAATGTTGTGTTTCGGTAAGTTATGTAAGCCTGGTCAAAGGTTTTCTTGGGGCCAACAATGGTCTTTGAGTGTTAGCCAAGTCTCAGGTGTAGGATCGGGGTGTGAAAAGAGTAAGAGCACATAGTTCAAGAGACCTAGGGAGTCTATGAATTCGTCTCTGTATAGTTCTAGTTAACGGTGTGAAGTGCGCCACATCTATAATTAGGAGGTTGCAACAATTGGGAAATTTGTCACTTCTTTCATACTTACTTTGTGCGCTAGACTTTATCTCTAAAGAGTTTCTTTCTAACTTGTTCTTATGCGTAATTAATTGTGAGTTGTTTTTCTTTGAGGATGCCTTTTTGGGGAATTTCTTCCCCCCGTGATCTAAGAGAATCTAAAAATGGTGGTTTACATAAGGAGTGGAAAGAACTTGTTTATAGCTGGGTTGTCTCGTCTGTCGAGTAGGAACATAAGGTTGTGATGTCAATAGTGACATGGGCATAGTAAGGTTGATGGTACCTGTGCAATAAATGGAGGACAAATAGACGAGGGATAGAGAATAATTCAAGAATAAGAGGGCTAAGACATAAAGAATGAGTTCGGGTAGTAAAGGAATAATGTAAACTTAACTTCTTTCTAACAAAAGTAGAGAGGACATGCTCCATCATCTACTAAATGCACATGCACCAAGGAACAAATGTTAGTAAAATAGTCAAAATTCTCAGAACTTCAAAGCTAAAGTGTGTCCAGAAAGTATGTCATAAGGGGATTACTAATACTCCTGCATGTGCCAATTGTGGTAGGAGTCACTCAAGGGTATACTGTGATCGCTCCACTGTTTGTTGCAAGTGTTTCCATACGATAATTTTATAATAGAGTTTCCTAAGAACTTGTAGAATAATGGTAAAGAGGGAAATAAGCCCAATCTTCTTTAGTTGCTTCACCAAATAGGAGTTGCATCTAGATGAGCTTCTTCAGGGGTAGGTGGAGAGGAAACTGATTTATGCTATCGCTAATTGACGTGATAAAGAGGATTCACCAAATGTTGTCACTGGTATGATCCAAGTCTTCACTTTTGGTGTTCTTCAAGAGCAACATCTTGAACACTTAAATGTTCTCGAGTAGTAAAGTTCCACGTTTTAGTGAACCAGTTATGCAATGGAAAAAGTAGTTCAACGGTGCCTATCTCTCTTTCCATTTTGTACCATAAGCCAAGGAAGTTAGTTTCTAAGTGGTGTGTCTATCACGTAGTCCGAGTCAATAAATCTAGTGTTGAGATACCTCTAATTCAATTAGTTTCAGCAGTAAAATAGTTTCAAGAAGTCTTTCAATATGACTTTCTCGAAGTCCCTCATGAGAGAGAGAGAGAGAGATTCTGTTATAGATGGTCTCCCAGATATTCGTCTTATATCTATTGATCCATATAGAATGACACTAGGAGAGTTAAAATAGTTGAAGGAGCAGTTTAAAGATCACCTAGATAAGGGTTTTATTCGACCAAGTGTCTCACCTTAAGGTGCTCCGATCTTGTTTGTGAGAAACAAAGATGGTTCCCTTAGGATGTGTATAGACTACCTTCAATTGAACAAGTTTACCAACAACAATAAGTATCCCCCTTCGGGAATTGATGATCTTTTGTATAAACTTCAGAGTAATTCTTGTTTCTTGAAAATTAACCTCATATCAGGCTACCATCAGTTGAATGTTAGGGAATTTGATATTCAAAAGACAACATTCAGGACCCATTATATTCATGATGAGTTTTTGGTCATGTCATTTGGTTTGACAAATGCATTAGCAGCGCTCATGGACCTTATGAACAGAGTCTTCAAGCCTTATCTAGATATGTTTGTTATCGCCTTCATTGATGACATACTAATCTATTCAAGGAATGAAGAAGATCATGCTAGTAATCTCAGAATAGTCCTCTAGACCTTAAAAGATTAAGAGTTGTATATCAAGTTCTCTAAGCGTAAGTTTTTGCTTGAATCTGTGGCATTTTTTGGCTACATCGTGTCTAGAGAGGGATACTCAGAAAATTAAGGTAGTGTAGAATTTGCCAAGGACCATATCTCAAACTGATATTAGGATTTTCTTGGGTTTAGCTGGCTATTATAGAAGGTTTGTAGAGGAGTTCTCATCTATTTCATCTCATTTGAAAATGTTGACTCAGGAAAAGTGAAATTTCAATGGTCTTAAGATTGTGAGAAAAGCTTTCAGTAATTGAAAAAGGTGTTAACTACTGCCTTAGTTTTGACCTTACCAGAAGTTACTAAAGGTTTTGTTGTGTATTGTGATTCATATAGAGTTGGTTTGTGTTACGTGCTAATGCGGAATGACAATTATAGATGATGCCTCCATATAATTGAAAGTTCATGAGAAGAATTATCCAACTCATGACTTAGAGTTGACTGCGGTAGTATTCGCCCTAAAAATATGATGTCACTATTTAATGGTGTTCATGTTCATGTATTCACTTAACACAAGATCCTACAATATGTGTTCACTCAGAGGGATCTTAATCTCTAACAAAGGAGGTGGTTAGAATTTATCAAGGATATGACATGAGTATTCTTAAACAGCCATGTAACGCCAATGTTGTTGATGATACCTTAAAAAAGGTTGTCTATGGGTAGTACCGCCCATCTTGAAGAGGAGAAGAAATAACTAGCAAAAGATGTGCATAGACTGACACGATTAGAGGTCCGACTAATGGACTCTTCAAAAGGAGCAGTAATGGTGACGAATTGGGATGAGTCTTCCCTAGTGTCAGAAAGAAAAGGTAAGAAAGACCAAGATCCCATTTTTCTTGAATTGAAGGCAAATGTTCATAAGAAAAAAGTATTAGCATTTGAACAAGGTGGAGATGGTGTACTGAGGTATCAAGGAAGATTTTGTGTACCAATGGTGGATGGACTTCAAGAGAGGATCATTGAGTAATCTCATATCTCTAAATATTCCATTCATTAGGGTTCCACAGAGATATACCGCGATTTGAGAGAGGGGTATTGGTAGAGTAGCATATGAAGGGCATTGCAGAATTTGTTGCTAAGTGTCCCAATTGTCAAAAAGTTCAAATAGAGCACCAAAGGCCCAGTGGTTTGGCTCAGAATATAGAACTTTCGAAATGGATATGGGAGATGATTAATATGGATTTCGTCACATGTTTACCAAGGTCTCGCAGGCAACATGATTATATTTGGGTGATTGTCGATTGAATGAAAAAATCAGCTCACTTTTACCGGTAAAGACTACCATCTGATAGAAAATTATGCTAAGTTATATATTCAAGAGGTGGTAATACTTCATGGGGTTCCGGTCCTCATTAATTCAAATAGAGTGCACAATTTACTGCAGAGTTTTGGAAATCTTTTCCAAAATGTCTTGGGTTAAAAGGTGAAGTTGAGTACTGCTTTTTATCCCAGACTGATGGGAAAGCAGAATGCACTATTAAGACATTAGAAGATATGTTGAGATCTTGTGTGATTGAGTTCAAAGGGAATCGGGATGATCACCTACCTCTCATTGAGTTTTCTTAAAACAGTGCATCCAAATGACTTCTTATGAAGATCTTAATTTGAGGATATGCAATTCTCCTATTGGATGGTTTGAAGTTGGTGAAGTAGGGTTGATAGAACCATATTTAGTTCATCAAGCTATGGGAAGGTTAAGGTGATTCTAGAGAGGCAGAAAATGACGCAAAGTCATCAAAAAGTCTAAATTGATGTTTGGAGAAGAGAGAGTTTAAAGTAGATGATTGAGTTTACCTGAAATTTTTACCTATGACGGGTTTTATGCGGTTTGGTAAGAACAGGAAACTTAGTCCCGAATATTTTTGTCCTTATCGAATTCTCAAGAGGATTGACGAAGTAACTTATGAGTTGGAGCTACAACAAGAGTTAGCAACGATTCATTAGGTGTTTCATGTCTCCATTTTAATAAGTGCATGGTCTATCCTTTATGAGCTTTCAAACTGAATATATTTGGATCAATGATTATTTGTCTTATGAGGAGATCCCTATTAAAATTCTAGATCGCAAAGTTATCAAGTTGAGAACAAAAGAGGTAGCATCAGTCAAGGTACTTTTGAGGAATCAATTTGTTGAAGAAGATACTCAGGAAAATGAAGGGGACATGAATAAGAGATATCCACATATCCTTGAAGCTAGAGAAAATGCAGACCAAGTTACTAATTATCTTCTTAGTACTATCTAATGTACGAATAATCATGTTGTTTGTTGCATTGCTAGCGGGTGCTTAAACTTGATGATGTTACCCTAAGCCTAGAATCTAATCTCATTTTGTTGATGAATGTTCTTAGGGGGAGATATTGTAACATCTTGCAACTCGAAAGAACTAGAAGGAACTCCAAAATATTGGAAATAATTACTTCGGAAAAGGGCCTAAAAATCCCTTGAAGTATTGGAAATGGTACATAACTATCCTCCATCCACCTAGTGGCTCCAAAATACCCTTCTCGTCCACCTATTGACTCCAAAATACCCTTTTCACCCATCTTTTGTTCAAAATTACCCACTTATTTAACCGTTTTAAATTTAAACTATTTATTTTTAATACTTCGGTCTCAACTAGTTGTTATAATTTAACTTATTAATATAATTTATAAATGAATCGACTACACAGAAATTACTAACTAAATCCCACCCAATTAATAAACGCACCCCATTACTAATGCAACAATAGGAAAACTACTGCCAATGAGTTTTTCTATAAATTTGAGGCGAAAATGTCTATAAAATTACATATCATACATTCAAGTCCTCAATCAAAACAAATTATAATTCAAGTGCCTCAATAAAAATTACGGATAAACTTCAAAGTCTGATTATGTTCATCTTAATTAATCATCCGTCTCAATTATGTGATGTTACTAAATAGATAACTTTATTAACATAATATATTCAAGTTTTAACATTTAAAACAAATAATAAACATTTATAAAATAATTTTTAAAAAGTGAATGAATTAATTGTGGTTGTAGAGCTTCTTTACCTTTAATCATAAATTTTGAGTTCAAGCTTGAAAGCGAGTCTTGTTGAAAGTGTCCTCCTATATAAGCAACTCAATATAAATTTAATTGGGGCTTCAATTCCGACTCGAATAATTTTGGATGTCATTTTGAGGAATTTGTAAAGTCGGTCTGTTATAGTAATGTTTAGGGCGATACTGATATTAGAATTGGTTTATTAATTTGGTGGGGTTTAATTAGTAATCAGTGGATAGTGGGTTGCGGTTTATAATAATATTAATAAATTACATTATATCCAATAATTGGATGCAAAGTATTCAAAAAATCGAAATAGTTTAAATTTCAAATTGTTAAATAAGTGGTAAATTTTGAACCCAAAGGTGGATAACAAGGGTATTTTGGAGTCAATAGGTGGATGAGAAGGACAATTTGGAATCAATAGGTTGATGGAGGATAGTTTTTTTACAATTTCCAATTCTTTGAGGCTGTTTAGTCCCTTTTCCGTAGTTACTTTTGGAAATATAAGGAAATATGGAAATGTTTGAGTTAAAAGAGTTTTTGGTATACTTCAAACAGTCATAACTTCCATCTCGGGATTATTTAGGTGTATCTCAAGAAATGATTGGAAAGCTCTTGGAATGACCTTTTCAACTCCGCCAATTTTGCGTGATCCCGAGTTCGTATGAGTGAATTATGCCTTTTGGAACTTTGGATATTGGATTAGGAGAAGTCTAATCCAGATTCTAAAAGTGTAAATTCGTCTTTTCCTTACCTAATTATGTTAATTCGTTTTTTAGGAATTAATTGGGGCAAAACAAGATTTTTGGTCAGTGTATAAAAGTTAGAGTTCACGCTAGGTCTTGGAGATAAGTGGATAAGAGAGAAGAGAAATCAGGAAATTTCCAAAAGCATTCTAGTTTTGAGTGTGGATTTCGTGTGGATTCATCCCTAAAAAGGTATGTGAGTCTTCCACATTGTTGGGTTTGTTCACCCACGTGCGAAGCATGTTTTATTCAATGCGAATTAGTTCTAAGAACATTGGAATTTCAATGTTTTTGTTGGTTGTTCGTAAATTACATTGGTTCTTGAACATGAATTGAGATTTAAGAGTTTCTTAATGAAAAAGTGTTGTTACTTGAGTTAATTGGGCTAGATCCTTGTGTATTCTATATGGGTACATGAATCTAAAGTGAATTTGAGAAAAGGAATTGAATTAAAACGATTTAAGATTAAAAAAAAAGAGGAAAATTTTGTCAGGCAAACCTAGGGAGGGTCAGGTGCAGCGCGCCCTATTTGAGCTTGAGGAATTGGGGAGACACACTTGTTGTGTGC
The DNA here is from genome assembly GCF_001406875.1 of Solanum pennellii. NCBI lineage: Eukaryota > Viridiplantae > Streptophyta > Magnoliopsida > Solanales > Solanaceae > Solanum > Solanum pennellii. The sequence continues at coordinate 33,889,573 of NC_028642.1, read as the reverse complement.
CCAAATGGGGCCTGAGAACTTAAAGGAATGGTGCGGTGCGCCATGGATGCGCCCGTATCGTCATTTTTCACCCAGTTTTTGTCATTTAGTTTGTTTAAGTGCTTTTAGAGTGTATTAACACTTCACATTGATTCTAAATACTTCAAATGATTTCTAAACAACTAGAAATCATCCAAAAGTATGAATCATAACCTTGAATCCATAATCTACTTCAAGTAAAGTTAAGATCAAAGTCAAGAGAAGTTAAGAGGCAAGTCGAGAAGTTAAGAAGTAAGTAAGAGTAAAGTTTATTAAGTTTTTAGAAGTCTTTAACAATATTTTAACCTTGTTTTTAAGACTTGATTTTCATGTTAAGTAATGATAAAAGAGTTGAGTTCATTTCTCAAAAATTTATAATAGATCTAAGTATACCCTAAAAAGTTTGTAAATGCTTTCACATTTAAACAAGAAAGGAATGTAAGATTTCCAGAAGAGCGTTTGAGCTAGTTTTTTAGTAAAGAGGAAACTATATTTTCCAAGAGAGCTTTTAAGCTAAGTTTGAGAAATTATCTCTGACCAAAGATGATTTTTTTTAAAAATAACATATGAGCTAAGTATATTTTGGGAGTAGTATTGAGCACCGATATAGGATGGAATTTCATATTAACCCAAGTCTCCGTAATTCATGCAACCATCATGGGAAGAAAAAGGATCATACATTTAAGATAATTCCTTAGTGTCTTTTAGCATAGACTAGTAGATCCATTTATTAGTTTAGGGTCTATACCGATGGCAATGTATACGACCGGTCCTTGGCAACGTGAGGTTAAATGTTGTATCATCTCTTAGGCTAATAGTGATGGTTGTCGATTAGAGAATATCCCACAGAAGTTAAATTACTTTTTATACAAGTAAATTTAAGTTTGTTATTGTTTTATATTTAACGAACAAATATTGTTTTCAGTTGTTTATAAATCTTTATATACATCACATGTGTTTTAATTGCTTTATGTTGAGTTATTCATAATTTGATAAGAGTAAAGGTAACTCTTACTTTCATAATCTTTTTCGAACCTATGTTTGTTATCATTCCAATTCGCATACTCGTACATTCAATGTAGTAATATCCGTTGTCCTACATGGTATTATGATACAGACACAGGTAACCAGGATTCGCAGTCTGTTGGTGAGCCCCCTTGTATTCTGGAGGACTCTTTTATTTTACTTTCTATTTTAGTAATTAGGATGTTGTGGGATTTTTCGCAACATTCATCTCAATTGTTTAGAGGCTTCATAGACAATCTGATGTTATTCCAATGAGTCTTTTCATTATAATCTCTAATTGTTAAGACTTGGATTGCCACTTTTGGCCAAGTTGAATTTTTCATCTTTAAAACATTCTCTTCATTGATTGTTATAAATATGCATGTTGTCATGCACTAAGTTAAGTAATAAAGACCAAGGGTTTGCTTAGGGACAACAATGGTGTTTAAGTGTATGCCACATCCGGAGTGTAGGCTCGGGGCATGAAATTTTGCTCTTTCCTCCACCCAATGCTTCGAATAGACTAATTTTCTTTCTTCGTGACATGTGTCTTCTTGAAAACCTCCGATGCAATGGAAGTGCGTCTCAGTACTTTTTCTATAAATACAAAACTGAAATTTATATCGATATATATGAATCATTTAATTATTTATTTTAAAGTTTGAACTATAACTTACCATCTCTCTTGTAGTTTTTCCAATGGACATTGCACCTACCGTGTGCAACGAGCCACCCTTAAGACTGCCTCTAGACTATTAGGCTTGGTCAGATATTGCCTTATACTTGTCTGTGTTCCAATACAGACCTCTTTCATAAAAAACATGCGGCAATATACAATCCGGACGTTCATTACTATCCTAAACATTGTTTAGCCCAGCAGACAGTCTAGCGGATGCCTTCTTCTTAAATGTGGTCGTAATGACATGATTGTACCTTGGTTCCCAAGTACAAATAGTCTTACTAAAAAATTGAATGACGTTAATTAGATCGATAGTAAAAATAGTAAAGTATACTAAACTTAACTAAAATATATATACCTTAAAGTTATTAAACATTTTCTGGTGTACTGTTTGGAATCTTGCTCCAAGAGTGAGTCTTCTAACACACCTTTTAAATCCCAAACAACATCCTTTGCCGGATGTCACCTGGAAAACACAAAATAAATATGTTAGTTTATGAATAATATATTAAATTATAAGAAATAAATAAAATAAAATAACAAATAGATAACAAAACAAACTTATGATGATCCATCCGGCTCAATCATGACTCTACCAAGTCTGTTCTTCTGGCCAGGAACTAGGGGAGGTATCTCATCATCTGGAGTAACGGTAGGTGTAGTTGTAGCTTAGGGTGATCCATCAGGATGCGCATAATGCTTAGTCAATGGAGGCGTACCGGCCATAGCATCTGACTGCTCGCTACTAGAATCTCTAATCCTCATGGCAGATAACTGATGAGATGTAACTGTGGGATATGGAGTACGTGCCTATAAGGGTTGTCCTCGACGAATAGCCTATAAAGGTAGGTCCTCGTAGCGTAGTGAAGGCAATGCCTGTGAAGTAGATGAAGCATCAACTGGTCAAATATAATTAGGATAATATTGTTGAGGATCTGCTGTATCAAACAGAATAGTAAGCATATGTGTATCATGGCTAATGCACTCTATCATAGAAGAAATAGATCTAGCAATATCCTCAGGGTCTGTGGTTCTCCTAGAATTCTTTTTTTAGCCTGTTTAGTTTGGCTAACTCCATGCTGCTCGCGATGTCTATAACTGTCAATGCCTGCTGACATCTATATGCATATTTACATTTATATATATATATATATATA